>NC_091784.1:7389721-7695971 GCF_029378745.1 Bos indicus
GTGACCTCAGGTGTGTTTCATAAAATCCAAGAGCTTGGTTTCTCTACTGTAAAATGGGGTTAGTGTTCACCTCTTCAGCTTCTGTAAGGATTCATCGGTTACACACACGTGAGCAAGAGAACCTCTGCAACTCAGTGACAATTTCTTCTCTAGCACCAGAAAAGTGATTCTCGAGCTTTGGTGTCCAGAATCACCTGCACGGCATGTCAAAATGCAGAGTCCCAGCCCTTGGCCCATGAAGATTCTGACTCATGGCTGGAATGGATTGAGAAGCAAAGTCTGTGGGGCTTTCCTGGCAGTCAGTGGTTAACACCCTGTGCTTCCCCTGCAGCTGGGGGGTGCAGGTTCAATGGCTAGTCAGGGACCTAAGATGCCACATGCCAGAAATCTTGCAGCTGAATTTCTTTTTTTAATTTTAAGAAAGGAAAAGATATTTGAATGACTCCAATTCCAGTGATCTACAGGAATTCATCCATTCACATCCACTTACTTGGTTAGTCAACAAGCGTTTGTAGCAGCTCTCCATGTGCCAGTAGGCTTTTTGGTGCTAAGGATAGATCCATGGACTAAACAGATGGGTGAGTGAGTGCATAATGAATACCTGGGTCCTAGGAAGTGATACAAAGTAGAAGTACAGCCTTGTGAGAAGATAAATATATAACACAGTCAGAGGAGGTCTTTCTGAGCAGATGACATTATTGGAAAGACTACATAAAAAGAGAAATTGTAAAACGATCTCCAATTCAAATGTGGTCTTCCCCAATGGAAATCATGCAATTTAACACAAATGTAGTCATGTTTAATTTGTAGTCTCTTTTTTAATAGAAATCATGGACTTCCCAGCCAATATGGTAGACCTTGTTGAATGCCCACTGTATTCTGGGCACAATGCTCAACGTTTCTCCATTTTTTTTCCTCTAATTTCCATAACAGCTCTGCCCAGAGAAGCTTTTGTTGTTGTTCAGTCACTAAGTCACATCTGACTCTTAGCGACCCCATGGACTGCAGCACGCTAGACTTCTCTGTCCTTTTCTATCTCCCAGAATTTTCTCAAATTCATGTCCATTGAGTCACTGATGCCGTCCAACTGTCTCATCCTCTGTCATCTCCTTCTCCTCCTGCCTTCAAACTTTCCCAGCATCAGGGTCTTTTCCAAAGAGTCGACTCTTCATATCAGGTGGCCAAAGTATTGGAGCTTCAGCATCAGATATTCCAGTGAATAGTCAGGGTTGATTTCCTGTAGGATTGACCAGCTTGATCTCCTTGCAGTCCAAGGGACTCTCCACAGTTAGAAAGCATCAGTTCTTCAGTGTTCAACCTTCTTTATGGTTCAACTCTCACATCCATACATGACTACTGGAAAAACCAGTAGCTTTGACTATACAGACCTTTGTCAGTAAAGTGATGTCTCTGCTTTTTAATACGCAATCTAGGTTTGTCATAGTTATTCTTCCAAGCAGCAAGAGTCTTTTAATTTCATGACTGCAGTCACCATCTGCAAGTGATTTTGGAATCTAAGAAAATAAAGTCTGTCGTGGTTTCCAGACTTGCATCTCCATATTATAGATCAAAAAGTTTTAAAGGCGTTACACGGTCACATCACTAGTAAAAGGCTGACGTTGGCTCTTTCTGCTACACCCTGCAGCCTCTAACGTATAAAATTCTGAACTTTAGTTATTCTCAGTATTCATGCTTCTACCAACCCTGTTGTCATAATCCTCTCAAAGCACCACTTTGCCTCCATTTTTCAAATTTGTTACATCACTGTGCCCAGCAGTTTACAGTCCTGGCTGCCCATGCAAATTCTCTGGGAGTGGGGGGGCTGGGTATTTGGGATTTTAAAATCTCAGATGAATCTGATGTGCAGCTACTGGCGGGCATCGCTGGCTAGCATGACAGTCCGAGACTAATAAGTAATTTCTGGCTGTATGACCAATGGAGCCCTGGTTCAGAATGCAGATCCAGAGGGTAGCCATGAGCCAACACACTTGAGGTCCATAATCACCAGGGTGATAAATCTTTCCGAAACCAGAGACAGCTCAGTCCCCTGGAGTGGGCAGACAGAGTGGCACTGTGGAATCAGCACAGAATTCGGGGTCCATGCAGGGCTTGACACCCGGTTCTGCTCTTTTCTGGCTCCAGGCTTTGGGTGATGTATGTAGCCTGACTGTTCCTAGTTCTTCCTTCCCTGATATTGTGGAGAATACAGGGGGTTCTCCACCTGGTATTCTCTTTTTTCTCTCTCTAATACACCACCCATGCATGCATGCTGCATCTATGATGCTTCAGTCGTGTCTGACTCTGTGTGACGCCATGGACTGTAGCCCGCCCGGCTCCTCTGTCCATAGGATTCTCCAGGCAAGAATACTGGAGTGGGTTGCCATGCTCTCCTCCAGGGGATCTTCCTGACCCAGGAATAGAACTGAGTCTCGTATGTCTGCTGCATTGACAGACACCACCTGGGAAGCCAGCACCCTACCCTATCAACTAAAAAAGTGCACAGCGTGAGAATTGCCAGTTAAAGTTTTTTATTTGGGGCAAAATGAGGACTGCAGCCTGGGAGATAGCTCTGAGAAACTGCTGCAAAGATGCAGGGGGCAAGTTCAGTAAATATTTGATTTTGATGAAGGGGAATACATGCAATCAAGCACACATTTTCCCAGAAGGTTTCTTCTAATCACTAGAAACATTCGTCCCCACGAAGGATTTTAGTGCTTTTTCTAGATGTGGGGAGATACACGAATTGGGCTCTCGAAATTGGCTTCTGAAAATATCTAACTATCTGAAGACCCGTCCTGCCAGTTTTCCCCTCCTGGAGCACAGAGTGCCTCATTTCTGCTCTCCTCCCTGAACTCTCTTCAGGAGATGTTGAAAATCAGCAGCTGCAGCAGCATGTGATTGAATTCTTGTAGAGGTGGATGGGCTTCCCTGGTGGCTCAGACAGTAAAGGATGTGCCTGCAATACGGTAGACCATGTTCGATCCCTGAGTTTGGAAGATCCCCTGGAGAAGGGAATGGCAACCCACTCCAGTATTCTTGCCTGGAGAATCCCATGGACAGAGGAGCCTGGCGGGCTACAGCCCATGGGGTCGCAAAGAGTCAGACGCGACTGAGGGGCTAACACGTATATACATATAGAGGTAGATGGCAAGTGGGCACAGCAAGTGCCAATTTGTAGTCGACAACCCCCACCAAGGAGATTTGTTGCATACCAAGAAGACAGCCACAATTTCCTCTCCACCCAGCAATGACTATATTCCTTTTTCCAGTAGACGAATGTAGAAAATAAGGAGAATGCATTCAATTTTTTTCTTTTTCCAGGCCTTTCTTTCCAAACTTATTCGATTCCAAATCTAGCAGTCTCTCCTGGGAAAGATAGAACCATCCTTTTTATGCATTTGAGATGATAACTTTGAACCCAGTAACGCTTGCTATGAATCTTGGGCTAGTGGCGGTTTAAGAGAGAGGACGCAAGTGAAGCTGAAGCCTGCCTTCTCTCTTCTTTCCTGAACCTTGTCTCTGTTGAGCTGGTCTCCCTCTCTTGCAGACAGAGTCCCCCTGCCCCCAGATCTCTTCCTTCTCGCCTGGCCTTTTCTTTGTTATTAAACCCCCAGTCGGAAACAATTGCCCCCACTTTGTATTCCGGGGAGCTGTAATATTTGCCCAACGATGAGCTCCATTCAGCAGTTTGTTAACAGAAATGGGAAGTGACAGACTCAATATAAGGAAATCTCTGTGCCAAGGAAACAGATATTATTTCTCCCCCTCACTCTCTCTTTCTCTCACTCTATGCCGGGAATCAGCCGGCTCCGAGCTTACGGACACGCCAAGGCTTCCTATTGATCCATGTCCAACTAATTTGATCAGAATAGAGACTTCTATTCCCCGTTGCTCCTTTCAGTAGCTCTTAGCAGATGTGATTGAGTGCCCAGGAGTGGACCTTGACCTCTTTTGGCTGCTATAAAGGATGCAGGAGACCCTGGGTCTGCACTGGGGAGGCAGGGGTGTCCTCTGCATCAGATGGGAAAGTTATAAGTGGATGATGCTGGGGAGGGGGTAGTGCAAGAGCCCTTCTGCGGAACAGGCTTCTTATCCTTTTTTGTCAGTGATGAATTATGGAAAGCACCCGCCATTCCCAATCAGTGAAAATCAGAGAATCTAGTGGCAAGAGGTACACTTTTAATCTCTGAGTAAAGGCAACTCAGAGCTTAGATGTGTCCTTATTTATCCATATAGATATGGATACTACTTGTAAATACTAATGGTCACGCTGACCTTAAAAGTTAAAAAAATGAAGTAATGCCATTTGCAGTTACTAGAGATTGTCATACTGACGGAAGTAAGTCAGACAGAGAAAGAGAAAGGAAAACTATCGTGTGACATCCTTCATATATGGAACCGAAAAGAAATGATACAGATGAACTTACAAAACAGAAATGGGCTCACAGACTTATGGATGGGGGAAGGGGTAGTTTGGGAGTTGGGGATGGACATGTTCACACTGCTGTATTTATAATGGACCTACTGTGTAGCACAGGGAACTCTGCTCAATGTTCAGTGGCAGCCTGGATGAGAGGGGAGTTTGGGGGAGGATGGATACGTGTCTACGTGTGGCTGAGTCCCTGTGCTGTCCACGGGAAACTATCACAACATTATTAATTGGCTATTCCCCAAAGCCAAGAGACTTCCCTGGTAGCTCAGACGGTGAAGCGTCTGCCTACAATGCAGGAGACCCAGGTTCAATCCCTGGGTTGGAAAGATATCCTGGAGAAGGAAATGGCAACCCACTCCGTATTCTAGCCTGGAAAATCCCATGGACGGAGGAGCCTGGTAGGCTGTGTCCATGGGGTCGCAAAGAGTTGGATACGACTGAGCAACTTCACTTTCACATACTCCAGTGCAAAATAAAAAGTTTAAAAGAAAGCAGGTTTAAAGAAAAAAAATGTAATAACTAACACCTACCAAACCCTTACTAAGTACCAAGGACTCTCTAACCATAGAGAACATACTACTTCATCAATCCTCCACAATGATTCTTTGAAGGACACATTATTCTTATCCATATTTGACAGAAGAAAACTGGTGCTTATAGAAGTAATTTGTGCAAGAACTCATGGCTGGTAGGTAGGGACCCTGAGAATCCCATGCCTGAGTCCTAAACTTGCATTTTGCTGAAAACTTTTTTTTTTTTTTAATTTGGAGATAATTGTTGATTCACACGCAGTCGTAAGAAATAACATAAAGGAAAGATCTCCTATTCCCTTCACACAGTGCCTTCAGGGGTAGCATCTTGCATAATCATTAAACAATATCAGAGCTGGGAAACTGACCCTGACCCAACGCACCCACCTCAGAGAACGTGGATTCTCCACGGAGTCAGTGACGTTCCTGCGCTTTCTTTTGTCACTGGATCGCCCGCGTGTTCCCACGACAGCCTCCACAGTCAGTACACAGAGCAGCTCCATCACAAGAAGCCTTGCCCCCCGCCCCCAAAGCCAGGCAATCGCTCGTCTGTTCCCCATCTCTATGATTTTGTCATTTCAAGAACGTCTGTCAAAAGTATGTGAGGAACGTGCGTTTCTGCTCCTCCACGTCTGTGCATTTGTAATGGTTACTGAGTCAGTCCAGTATGACTGAACTCATGAACTCGATGTCCATTTGGCTTCCTGCTCCCCTTCTGTTCCTCTGGCATCTCCCACTTCCTTTTGCTGCAGATTTACTGCGATGAGATACACTTTTGACACCAGTGTGTAACCCATACACAGTCCACCCCCACCCAGCACCTCTTCTCTCACCCCCGGGGACAGTCTCCGGATCATTGTCTCCTTGTCTCCTGACGGTCTCCTGATCAGCTGGAACTGCAAGAGTTCCGGCTCCAACTCAGCTGCTGGAGGCCGAGACACTTGTATCGGTATTTCCTATCAGTTCCCACGCCCACTCTCACCGCTCCTCCCAGGCCAACCCAGGTCCAATAGCCATACTGAGCCTGAGGATACCGGGTTGATATATGATGTCCAGTCCCGAAAAACCTCCAGGCCCCATCCTGGTTAAAAAGTTATAGCGGAGGAAGAGGTTTGCCAGGAGTAAAGCAGGTCTTTCGGAGTCTATCAGACTGCATTTTGTATTGTCCATGGCTGGTGGGGGCGTGGGGCGGGAAGGGCTTCACCCCCAGTTTTCACCAGATATGGCGTTTCCTAAAATTGTGCATGGCAAGCAACCTTGCCTCTCACCTGTGTTGCAGAGTGTTCAGAAACCTTTCCACCCACTTAAATGACCACTGCCCCTTCTGGGTGTGAGTCAGACCTCAGAGGTGGAGATGGGGCATCACAGGTCACTGCCCGGAACAAGGAATGTCTCACTTTCCTTGTAGTTGTAGTGATACTGTTGAGATCATTGTCTGTCAATGGCCAATATGCACTGGGGATGAAAGACCAGGTGAGCTAAACTGAGCTATCCTTGGCCACAGACTGTTAACTACAGTAGATTGAATCTGAGATTGGCTGGGGGTTTACCCCTGCATTTTGCAAGCCCAGGAACGGGGATAACCATGTTGAATCAAGGTCACACTTACATTCTCTCTGTCTCTCTCCCCTGTAAACTAAGGCATGAGTCATCCAGAGACCCCTTCTCAGACCCATTAAGTCTCATTTACATTGTTGTCCTTTAGTTGCTAAGTCACGTCCGACTCTTTTGCGACCCCATGGACTGTAGCCCAGTAGGTTCCTCTGTCCCTGGGATTTTCCAGGCAAGAATAGTGGAGTGCGTTGCCGTTTCCTTCTCCAGGGCATCTTCCCAACCCAGGGATCAAACCTGCGTCTCCTGCGTTGGCAGGCACATTCTTTACCACTGAGCCACCCGGGAAGCCCCCATTTACACTGTAGGCTCAGTCTAATTGGTTGCCATCCTGTCTTCCACCAGCTGATGCTCCTGCCCAGCCTTTCCTGCAATGCCTCTCACTTTGGCTGGCCAGAAAACAGACCTTGGGGCGGGGACACGTATTTAGTTTTAAGAGTGTCTCCTCACCCCTCGCCCAGCTCCATTCTCCCACCTGAGTTTCAGGAAGCCATCCCACGGGTCAGACATCCAGGAACAGAACCCCGCTGGCACCTCTGCGTTTGTGCGTCTGGCACCTTGGGGTGAGCCGACGTCGGTGGCTGCTCCTTGTCAGGCCTGCCATGGCGTTTTGTTTTCCCGCACATTTGAATAATGCATCTGATTACCATGGCAAATGTGGTGGTGTATGCAAGCCCGGACCTCCTGCTTAATTAACTGATGGTAACAAGGTTCACTGCCCTTTCCCCTCCCCGCAGCCGTCACAGACATGGCAGCCCTTTTATCTTTCTTCAAAATTGACTTGCTCTCGCGACCCTCCAGCAGCCTCTGTTTTGTCTGTTTACATCTCATGCCTGCGCCAGACTGTTAATTTTCCGTGGCACCTCCTATCTGGTTGTAATTAACACATCGAACGCTGAAGACATAGTTCCACGTTTCACAGATGCCTAACGGACGTGTATTCCTCCTTCACTAATTATACCGCTGTATGTTCGTGATCTGCATTGACCCAAAAGGCTCTTTTTTAAAAAAAAAAAAAAAATGTTTTGGTTGGGAGAACAAGTACATTTTTGGAACTCAGTTGGGGCAGAAGAGAAGGAAATCATTACGGATCTGTGTTGTCAGTGTTGCTTTTCATAGCCTTGAAAGTAACAAACGAGGAATACATTTGTTGTCAGCTCTTCTGTTCAGCGTTTGGCAAACTCTTTGTTAGATATGGGTCATATTTGCTTCGGATATATGCTCCCGCTCGAATCTAAATATTCTGCCTTGGTAATTATACAGATGGGGCGGCCGACTTATTTCATCGAGTGTGGAAATCCTCCGCAGATTGTCAATAGCCTGCCGTCCGATTAGATTTTAGGAAAGCTGAGCCCTTTGCCGGCACCAAACATGAGACGCAGAATCTGTTTATGATCTTATGCTTAGGCTTAAGATTTAAGCTGTAATGAATACCAGTTCAAAGAGGCCGAGGTAGAAGAAGGAGGCTGGTAGTTACGGCAGTAAAAACAGGAGCAAAAAGAGCAGCTTTTGTGAAGGACTCCGGCTGGAATAATAATGATAGAATTGTCTCAATCGATACATCTCTTGTCAGACCCATGTCTGATGTTCGAATCAACCAAGCCTCTTCTCCAAGAGCTTTCCTTGAGAATACTGAATTATTTATTATTTGTATGTCCCCCCACCCTTTCTCTTTCAGATGATTTTTTTCCCCCCTCTGACTTAGTAAAATTTGTTTTTCATGCTGCCAGGTTCAATGTTGTCTGCTTTTTGATAAATAGCAGTAATTGGGCGTATAGCAGAAGTCATGTACAAATGTATGACTTCAATTACATCTGGAGCATGTTTTTCCTTTATATTGATTTCCCCCTGCCCCCCACCCCCCACCACTTCTTATAAGATGTGTTCTCTATGGCCCACAGTGCTGAGTAGTTTTAAGAATTATTCTTTGTCCGTGTGTCAGCGTGCACTCTTGAACCCATGTATCTTTTTTAAAAATGTGGTGCTGCCCTTTCATCAGTCTGGACTGACCTGCAGGGGGAAAACTGGAGACCTTCACCTGATGAACTCTTAAAGACTCTTCTCACCTGACTCTTACCTCCTCTGGCAGCACTTAGTTTTTTTGGTCTGGTTTTCCTTGTTATAGGTAGGGCCAAGGTAAGGAAGGTGATCTTATAGATGAGGAAATAAATGTGTGTATAATGGAAATTGTGTAGGGGGTAGTTCCCTTTTAAAAAAATGGAAAAAGACGGAGAAAAACAAAGTGAAGAAATATAAAGGAGAGTGTCTGTATTGTAATTCAAGCTTAAGAAAATGTTGTTCACGGACCCTGTTTCTGACTTGATCTATTGCGGTCCCTGTACGACTCTTAAACCAGATGTATTTGTAGTCTCTTTGTTTGCTACCTGAAGGCACGCTTTCACGAGTCCAAGTGTCCAGAGTCATGCAACCTGTGCATGTACACTCAGTTGTGTCCGACTCTGCCACCCCATGGACTGTAAGCCTACCAAGGCTTCCCTGTCCATGGAATTTTCCAGGCAAGAATACTGGAGTGGGTTGCCATTTCCTTCTCCAGGGGATCTTCCTGACCGAGGACTCGAACCCGCGTCTCTTGCAAATCTCCTGTGTTGGCAGATGGGTTCTTTACCAGCTGAGCCACCGCCTCCCGTAAATATTTCCAAGGTGCCTGCCCAGCATTTGATGATGATGGCTTGACACATGGAATATCTCCAAGGTATAAATGGCTTTTCTAAGTTTCAAAGCCACTGCTCTGGTTCAACCAAACCCACAAGTTTGGTTTGAATAAATGCTAGGGCTGGGAGCCTACCGGGGCGCTGTTAGAGAGCATCTCCAGAAATCAGGCACACTTGGTATCCCATGTCACATTTCCACCGGTCTGGAGGTGGCCTTCATTCGCCAAAGGGCAGCCCTACAAATCACAGCTGAGTAGGCTGTCTGGATGGTTCCTTCGGAGTCTCTGAATCTGGACCGTTGTGTCGTGCTGCGGTCAGCACTTCTCTGAGAAGCAAAAAGATGATGGGGTGCTGAATTCTGCTTTTTAAGGGCATGCAAATAGAGTGTTGATTTTTTTTTTTTTAAGTGTTCTTTTTCTAAGGAGCTGTCAGTGCTTAAGAGGCGTTTTTCAGGTAGGGTGCACGCACACATTATTTTGTCTCCTGTCCAGTCCCTAAAGCCATTTTCTGTCCCATTTTATTCAGAGGGAGAAAATAGAATAAAAACCTTCAGAGCATCTGCGTGATAAAGGAGTCACACTCTGGGTTATTATGCTGTAGGTGATGAAGCTGGGGACTTAAAGAGACAGAGATTGAGTTGGTTTGGGCAGAGTCTGGGACTCCGGACCCCATCAGGTCAGGGTGTGTATGTGTGTGTGTGTGTGAAGTGCTTTGATAAAAATGCCTCTCCCACCAACAGGCTGTTAGGCGCGGCGCTCAGAAACAGCAGTATTGTCTTAGATTCCCTTTCAGATCATGTAGGTGTCTATACCATGCCACCCACACAGGAGAGCAAGTGAGCTGTGAAATATATTCATTGTTAGAGTCCCGGGGAAATGGTGGCAAGCAATCGGAGGTAATAACGTCCGACAGGCAGGGGAGGCCGCCGACATTACCTGCATTATTTCGGTTGCCTTTTTCATTATAGGTTCGGGAAATAGGCAGCAATTCGATTATGGTATGATTTGGGGTGGAATTGCTCGCGCTCCCTGACCTCGTCACTGGGGGATCGGATGAGAAGTCAGCTCAAATAAAGTTTATAGTGCATTAACCGGCCGGAGCAGTGCCTCACCCACGGAGCCCGATTTCTCATCTTCCAGGGGTTTGGAACTGCAGTCCTG
This sequence comes from Bos indicus, assembly GCF_029378745.1. NCBI lineage: Eukaryota > Metazoa > Chordata > Mammalia > Artiodactyla > Bovidae > Bos > Bos indicus. The sequence goes on from NC_091784.1 coordinate 7,400,127, forward strand.
GATAGATCTGTACCTTAAGGCACGGGAAGGATTGGCTGAGATGTATAGGAGTGAGCAGAGGCGGCCAATGGTGTTGAAAACCCTCCCCTCCCATGTGCAGCGCTAGGTTTCTCTGCAGCTTGGGCGAACCGGTGTGATTAATAACACGCAGGAAACCTGCTTGTTGGATTATTAATTTCTCGTCCCCTTTGCCTTATTTTTTTCCCCCCTTTGCACACATTCCTGATGCTTTTCCTCCTGCCTTTTTCCACTGTGCTTTTTGCCAAGCTTCTCCATCCCTCCTTTTCTGCCCTCTGGCTCACCTTTCCTCTCATGGAGCTCACTACTAGCATTGCCCACTGACGCCTGGCCACCCCACCTGTGCGGCTGGCTTCACACCTGGGGTGAGTTTATCGCCTCCCACAGGGGATTCTGTCTGTGAAAGCAGGAGAGAGAGACAGAGGGAGAAAGGAAACGGATCCTGGGGAGTTTGAACACTGCTGAATTATCAGCACAACCTTGGCCTTCGGTGAGCAGTGACCCTCCCAAAAAAGCAAGACCAGGTTACCGAGAGACTGCCTCCCAGCCCGCCCCAGCTTCGGCTGCCTTGAGAGCTGTGGTTCCTTTTAGTTAACTAATGGCCTCGCTCACCACTTCTAGAGGCAAAGAGTGTGCATGTTGCAAAACAAACGAAAGGGGGGAATAATGACAGGTGATGCAGGCTCTCGTGCTAAAAGGTATTGAGAATGAAGCTTTTATCTGATGGCAGAACTCTGGAATGGAGTCAAGGGGGGAGTTGGGAGATTGCTGGGGGCGGGGGGTAGGTTGTGCATCGGGGAGCCTTGCACCCAAGCTCCCATCACAGTCTAGACCCCTGGTTTGCTGCCTAGACCTTCACACCCTTGGGAAGGAGTGCTTCCTGCTGATTGTGAACCCAGGAGAGTTTGCAGCTGTGATTTGGGGGTGGGGGGGGTTGATCCTGTGCCTGTGATTTGGGGGGACTTCTGGGTTTTGATTCGCTGACCTACTCATGTGCCTGGTTGGTATAAAAGGAGCAGAAAGGGGCGGCCTTCCGCATTCCACGTCCAGAGGTTCTGCCCAGATCTCTCCTCACCTGCTTGGGGGATCTCTTTCCTTCTCTCTGAATTTCTGCCCTCCTGGAAATCCGTTTGATTCAGTCGCAGAAGAGTGGAGGAAGCGCTATGTCTTATTTCCCTGAGCTGTCTTGACTGGCGGGCCCATTTTTCTGCAGAAAACCTTGTGTTTTAATCCCAGGATGTCCCCTCTTTGTGGAGAGATTAGCTTGAAGCTCCCCAAAGCTAATAGAATGGAGAATAAAAGGCAGTTGACATTAATTGTTCTCTTTATTTATATAACTTAAGCACGAGGCAGGAAAAATCCTCCAAGCTGATTATTCCTTTGGTTTATTCTGAGTCTTTTTTTTTTTCCCCTCTCTCTTTTTAAGCATCTGGAGCTTTTTAAGTAGTGAATTTCGGTTAAAAAGAAGGATGCAGTGTTTTAATGACTTCAGTTTCAGGGACGGGGTTTATCACAGTGTTTTGAAACAGTGCTGAATGTACACTCACTTCTGTTTGATCCAATTTAAGATCGCTGTTAAGACCTGTATGTTCAACTCATTTCCCCACCCACAAGCTTCGGTTGACCACCTGAGTGTATATCTAGTCTGTGGCAGGGCACACAGCATCAGAAAGAACTCAGAACTCCATAGGGAAGGAGTATCTTAAGGAATATCTTAAGTCTGACCATTTGTAGCCAATCAGAAACAAACAAGCAGGTAAACGGATAAGCCGAAAATAGTGTCAGCTGGAGCCACCACCCAGATTATCACGTTGAAGCCCTGATGAATTTGTCTTCGGTTTCCTTTCTCAGGGAATGACAGGAATTATTTTGACCGTGTCCATTGAGAGGTGAAATTTGGAGATGAACTCAGATAAATTATACTCCAAAGCAGATGGGATGTTTATAAGTTTGGGTGCATGATACTTGACAGAGATATAACTCTCCCATTCTGATTATTTTGAAATACACAAGGGAACTTTTTTTAAAATTAGTGTATTGTTTATGGTAAATGCTGATTTTTTTTTGTTTTTGGTCTGGGAAAGGCTTGTCTGGGTGGGATATCATTTCATCTGGACAATTAAGAGAAAATTTTGAAAATTATGGTTTGAAACACAAGCTGCCACCCCAACAGAGGTTCATGCTTCATTTGGAACATGCAGATTCACACAACGCATGTTTAATGAGTGGGGTTTAGTTTTCCTTTCACTATGACTTTTCAGAAATCTCTGAGGGGAAGAGTAATACACGATGAGTAATAGATGGGCTGGCTTTTCACCCCATCCCCCATCTGTCCCCCCACCCTCCCCATTTCTCGTTCCCCCTGCCTTTCTTGACAGCAGCCTGCCAGTGAATCCAGTTTCAGGAAGCTTCCTCAAAACATGTTTCTACTTGGGAAATTGCAAAGGATTGGACCCCTTCTTCGAAGGACTTTAACATTGCTATCTGAATGAATCACATTTTAGTTTCACATATCCACTCATTTCTGGCAATCTCTTTTTTTCTCCAAGTTTCAGAATGTTTCATCTGAGATCACACGGATCCCTCTAGTTTATTCCGTTACCAAACTTCTCCAGATGTATGAAAATAATGAAGGCGTTAAGCCCCAAGAATAAGGTTGAAAAGAGCTGTTTTCCAACCTGGTAAAGACTCCAAACATTTAGAAAAGATGTCTAGTCCTGTCTAGCACTGCTTTTTTAAAAAATCTCCCTTGAACTAGGGAGGGACAGGATACTCTTCCAGCACATTTTTTTCCCCCTCTCTCTAGTGTTGTCTAATGCTTCCTAAAGTGCAGTCGACCCTTCCTAGCCCTGATTTTGCATCCGTGGATTCAACCAATCATGGGCCAAAAATATTTGGGAAAAAAAAAATTCCAGAATGTTCCAAAAAGCAAAAGTTGAATTTGCCACACTCAGGGAACTGTTTACATAGCATTTACATTGTTTTAGGTATTTTAAGTAATCCAGAGATGATTTAAAGGATAAAGGGGAATGTATTTAGGTTGTATGCAAATACTACACCATTTTATAGAAAGGATTTGGGCATCCATGAATTTGGGGTTCCACCAGGTTGCTGGAACCAATCCCAAGCAGATGTAGAAGGATGACTGTATTACATGGTTAATTTGTTTCTATGTTACAGGGATGTGATGCAAAGTGTTAAACTATATATCTGCTTCCCCCCATTCTTCCCAAAGCTTCCTCCCAGACACTCCGTTTACAGAAAGGTGCTATGTTTGAGGGGCTTCCCTGGTGGCTCAGCTGGTAAAGAATCCACCTTCAATGCGGGAGACCTGGGTTTCAACATCCCTGGGTTGGGAAGATCCCCAGGAGAAGGGAACGGCTACCCACTCCAGTATTCTGGCCTGGAGAATTCCTTGGACTGTATAGTCTCTGGGAGTCTCAGAGAGTAGGACAGGACTGAATGACTTTCCCTTTCACTATGGGAGAACTCCCATCAGTTGTTTATGCACATTTGGTGTTCATTCTTGAAGCCAGAGAACCCTGGGGGCAGAGCGCTATTCAAGGTGAGGCTTATCTCCTTGTGTGGGTGGATGGGAGAAGAAATTACTTTCAGAATGCTCCAGAAAAAGCCAGCTTGCAATTCTCAGCCCACCTTCCTCTAGGGAGGGTCCTCACCTTCCAAAGGCAAACATCTCCAGAAAGAGCTCTTCAGGAAGTGATTACAGAGTCGTGATTGCTCGACAAATTGAGTCTTTTTTTTTCTGCTTGACAGTGATCCTGGCATAGTCTCCCCACTTAATCCTCGCTAGCAATTTGCCTATAGTTGCAGCTAACAAGAGGTGATTAGGGGGGAGTTGCCCGTCACCACTTAACACCCAGCTCTAGGTCACGGTGGGCACAGCCTGCCGAATCAGACCAGTTTTCCTATTAACTCGCCACCTCTGAATGCATTAGCAAGGCACTTAGCAAATGATCATTTCCAGCACCAGCCAGAGTTCCCGAACGGCATCCGTCATCTGCCCTCCGGCTCCCTGAGCAGCAAGGAAAACCAGGGAGGAGGGAGAGAGATTTGTAAATCTTTACGGCAAAACCAAAGAGATGGGTCAAGAGTGAGGGCCTCTCCCCAGAAAGTTAGGTGGTCCCTGGGCTGGAGGGCCGCCTGGGGGGCTGTGGGTTGACTCCAAGGCAGGGACAAGACAAGCTTCATGCTTTCCTGTCTTCTGTAAGGACCTGGGAGAGGCAGCAGGGATGAAGCCAATCCTGTGAGCTGTGGAGGAGGAGGGAGAAGCTGGCAGAGAGCGGGGTAGGTCTATGGTTCCCATAGGTGAGCATCTAGCATCACATCAGCTTCCCCTGGGGGTCTTGTTAAAACCTCAGGAGTTTCACACTCAGTAGGTCTGGGTGGAGCCAGAGGACTTGCATCGTAACAGATTCCAAGAGACGCTGCTGCGGTTGGTCCAAATCACACGTGGTTGGCACTCACTGGCGAGCCCTTTGCTAGTGTGAATCGAGCCCCAGCCTCCTTGCCTGACACCCACAAGTGGCTCTCAGCATCTTTTTAAGTTTATTTATTTTTGGCCATGCTGTGTCTTTGTCACGGCGAGTAAGGGCTACTCTCTAGCTGCGGGGCGTGGGCTTTTCATTGCGGTGGCTTCTCTTCTTGTGGAGCATGGGCTCTAGGGCGAGCGGTCTCATCTCACTAGTTGTGGTACACAGGCTTAGTTGCCCCTCGGGATGTGGAATCTTCCCGGACCAGGGATTGAACTCATGTCCCCTGCATTGGCAGCTGGATTTTTAAACACTGGACCACCAGTGATGAAGTCTGCTCTCACCATATTCAGGAGGAAGTCCCTAATCCTTAGCAGATTCCTGAGACCCTTTATCATCTGGCTACTTGCCTCTGGCCTTTCATCCCGCTGCCCAAGTTATTTAACTGGGAACATGCCAGGGGCACTCACGGCAAATGTGTTTTTACGTTTCAAGAATGTCCTTTCTTCCATTCTCTCGTCTGTAAGGTTATCACCGCTCTGCTAAGCTGGTGCTCAACTATCGCCTCTCCTGGGTGGCCTCAGACTGAGTTCGTCACTTTCTCCCAATCTGAATCTCCGTTGTATACACACCTGCCAGATGTTCGTATCATTTTGTATTAATATGACTGGGTTTCTTTTTCCTTAAAATCAGGGATCTCTTTTGTTCAGTTTATTGGGCCAACACCTAGCATTGTCCCTGGCTCGTGGTCATTGCTCTGTAAAATTTGCTGTTGAGTAAACACTTGCCTCAGACAAATCTGTCTTATGGAAATTGTTATCTAATGATAAGGACCAACCTTTGGGGTCATATGATTTGTCTTTGAATTTTCATGCAACTGTATTGTGGCTTTTTGTTCTGGAGGTTAATTCTGCTCTCTGAGCCTCAGTCTTACCCATCTTTATAATGGGGATATTCATAAGCATTGTTATAATACTAGTAACAGTAACATTAATAACATCCCCACACAGGTAATAAAATGCACGGGACATGGACTTGCCTGGTGGTCCCGTGGCTAAGACTCTGAGCTCCTAATGCAGGGGGCCAAGGTTCGATCCCTGGTCAGGGAACTAGATCCCACACGCCTCAACGAAGGGTTCACATGGCACCACTAAAAGATTTCACATGCCACAGTGAAGACTGAAGATGCTGTGTGCCACAGCTGAGACCTGGCACAGCCAAATCAATAATTTTTTAAAAAGGCCCAGAACAACGCCTGACCCATAACAACAATTCAAGTCGTACTGACATTTCTTTTCTTTTCTCTTTCCTACTGTGGGACGTCCACACTGGTAGAATAGAGGATCGGATACGTGGAGAGGAGTGCGTGACAGCAGAGGGAGTAGGTGCTGGAGGATGGGGTCCACATGGCGGGAGGAAGGCAGCTGAGCAGGGCCAGGCTTTTCCCTGGTGTCCCTTGGTGTTAACATTATCAACATAGCCCTGTGAATTGGAGCCACTGGCAGGCACAGTTTCCGGTGGACGGAGGCCCAGCCGTTTCCTGTCCCTGGAGGCTCTGTGTCCTGTTTGCCCATCCTCAGCCACCCTGGCTTCTTTCTCACGCTGTAGCCCTCTGGGATCCCACAGACTTTGCACCAGCCAGCCTGCCTCCCCTTCCCTCATGCCCTCTTCATTCCTCAGCTGTTAATTTAAATATCGTATTCTCAAAGAAGCCTTCCCCGGTCAGCCCATCAAAAGTAGCTCTTTCCTGGCACTTCCCTGGCAGTCCAGTGGTTAAAGCGCCACGCTTCGACCTCAGGGGGCACTGACGGGTTTGCTTCCTGGTTGGGGGCTTCCCAGGTGGGTCAGTGGTAAAGAACCTGCCTGCCAGTGCAGAAGACACAGCAGACATGGGTTCAATCCCTGGGTTGGGCTGATCCCCCAGAGGAGGAAATGGCAACCCACTCCAGTATTCTTGTGTAAAGAATCCCATGGACAGAGGAGCCTGGCGGGTCCATAGGGTCACAAAGGTCAGATACGACTGAGTGACTGAACATGCACAGCACACAGGGAGCAGATAGACTAATTCATCCACCCATCCGTCCACTCCTCTGTTTCTCCTTTCATCCATTCAGCCTAAAAACACTTATTTCAGATCTGCTGGGTACCATGCGCTAAGCTCAGTGACAGAAAAAGATAAAGGAGACCAATTGTGAAGGCGCTCAGAGAAGTGTGGTAGACAGCTATGTTAGTCAATTAATTATGAACTGAAGAGGTAGAATTTTGGACAGGGTATTAATGAGAGTGTGGAGGATGAACAATTAATACTGTTGGAAGCTGCTCTTGGAGAGGTCAAGGCTGAATGATCTTAGAGACACTGAAAGGGATTAACCAGGTATAAAGGAAGAAAGATCAGGGGTGCCTTGTGGTAAAGGAGCGCATGGGATACGCTGAATCTCGGTGTTGGAGAAGATAAGGCAGGAGATGAACCTGGGAAATGAGGAAAGGGCCAAAAAGCAAGGGTCCCGGTGGAGCTAGTGGTAAAGAACCCTCCTGCCAACACAGGAGACGCAAGAGATGCAGGTGGATCCCTGGATTGGGAAGATCTCCTGGAGGAGGGCATGGCAACCCACTGCAGTATTCCTGCCTGGAGAATCCCATGGACAGGGGAGCCTGGCGGGCTATAGTCCATAGGGGTCACGAAGAGTCAGACACAACCAAAGTGACTTAGCCAGCACGCACGCAGCCTGCCTTGCGGGCCTGCATCTCTCAGAGATTCTCAGGAGCCCCCTGAAGTTTGGCATGTTTGAATCAATTTTTGTCTCAGAAGAGTTTGAGAGTTCCAGAAAGGTTGCAAAGCTGATACAGAGAGTTCCCACGGACCCTGCACACAGCTTTCCCTGCCGTGGATGTCTTATATGGCGATGGTACATTTATCACAGCTAATGAACCAAGTCTGATGCGTTATTGCTAACTAAAGTCCATATTTTATTCAGATTTCCTTAAGTTCTAATCTGGTGTCCCTTTTCTGTTCCTGGGCCCCATCCGTACATTTGGTCACCATGTCATTTATTCTTAAGGCTGCGCTGGGTCTCCATTAGGGCACACGAGCTCTTGGTTGCTGTGCGGGCTTTTCTCTAGTTGCAGAGAGCAGGTTTCTCATTGAGGTGGCTTCTCTCATGGGGCAGCACAGGCTCTGGGGTGTGCAGGGTCATAGTTGCTCCTCCCGGGCTCTAGTGTGCAGGCTCAGTCCTTTTGGCATATGGGTTCAGTTGCTTCGCAGTATATGGAATATTCTCAGACCAGGGATCGAACCCATGTTCCTGACATTGGCAGATGGATTCTTTTTACCAGTGGACCACCAGGGAAAACCCCTGGTAACCATGTCTTTTAACTCCCCTCTGACTGTGACAATCTCTTGGACTATTTTTTCTTTTTTTTTTTTTATGATGATCTTAATGGTTTTGATGAATTCTGGTCAGGTATTGTATAGAATGTCTTTCAAGGTAGGTTTGTCTGATGTTTTTTCTCATGGTTAGACTGAGGTCATGGGCTGGGCGAGGAAGATCACAGAGGTCAAGTACCATTTTCATCACATCCTATCAAGGGCATGTACTATCAGACTATCGTTGTTGAGATGTTCGCCTTGATCACCTGGATGAGGTGCAGTTTGTCAGACTCCCCCACTGTGGACTTACTCTTTTTTTCCTCTCCCCTTCCATACTGTGTTCATGGTATGTGTTCCATACTGTGAAGATGACAGAGGATGAGATGGTTGGATGGCATCACCAACTCAATGGCCCTGAGTTTGAGCAAAACTCTGGGAGATGCTGAAGGACAGGGAAGGCTGGCGTGCTGCAGTCCATGGTGGCGCAGAGAATCAGACATGACTGAGCAACTGATCAACAAATACTGTGTTCTTTGAAAGGAAGTCACCGTGTCCAGTCCACGCTTAAGGACTGGGAAGTTAGGCTCCACCTCTGAGAGAGGGCAGCGTAGGCATCCCTGGTGATCTTGAAGCACAAGAGGGACCTGGTTTAAGGGCCACTGATTAGAAAATACCAGAACTTTTGCAAAAGCCACCTTAAAGCATATTGACCTCACGACCAGAAAGAGTGCCTGCCCCTTTAAAAATGTTGGACTGTGGGTTCAGTGTAAGGATAAGTAAGATTCTTTAAAGGTCTCCATCATCCAGCGAACATTAGCCACAGCTTCAGATCCTGTCTGAAAGAAAGCCTGAGTTCTACTCTGGCATGCAGAAGTTTGGGTTTTAACCTCAGGAGTTGCCGCTTTATGGAGTATGTGTGTGCGTGCGCATGTGTGTGTGTGTGTGTGTTTCTCCATGAATATGACCAAAGAAGGCACTCCTTGGCGCAATGCTTCACTATCATCGTAGCAAGCTATTTTCTTCTATCACACAGCAACCTTTTTTCTTCTCTCTCCCCTATGATTGTCAGTTGTAACATTTTCTTTTTCCCTCTCTGGTACATTTTTTCTGGGGAGGGGATGGCCTGAACCCTCCTATCTCATGAAACCTTCTCTCCAAGTGTACAGACAACTCTGTTGATGGGAGCATAACTCAAGACCGCCTTTTTGGAGGGAAAATTGGCAGAACCTTTCCAATTTAAAATGCTCCTGTAGTTTGGCCAAGCCATATACATTTTTCCAGTGGCATTCTTCTTCTTTTTTTTTTGAACAATGGACCATAGACAGCTTTTCCTTTAGTCGATGTTTATGTGATTTTCAATTTGTTTCTCCCTACTCTTTATTTGTATCTCTAAGTGTTTCAGTAGGCAAACTTAAATGAATGTGTTTAAACCTACATGTATGGCTTCCTGTCAGATATTTTACAAGAGGTAGAATGGCCTATTCTGGAGCTAGGCACATTTGCAATTTATATAAGATCCAGCAGTTCACTCTCCAAAACAACTGGATGGATATGCATTTATGACATGGTGCAAGAGGACTGCATTATACCTCATCCTAACTATAACCCTGCAAAGTCAGGCCTGATCATCCCCATTTTAAAGATGAGAAAACTGAGGCTCAGTGAGGTTAAAGGTCTAGCCCTGTTTTTCCTCCACTCTTAGTGTGGTATCTAGACAATTACACTGAGATCTCTTTGCTGAGATGCTCCCAACACATAAAGCCTCGTGACACCAAAAGACTCCCTGAAACACATACATCACACCAATTTAATCTGCTTTTTTACAGATGCTGGCCTAGACTGTTTCAAGTTCATGGTTGTGAAACAAATGCATTACCCTCAACTGTGCTAGAATCTGGGGCTTCCCAGGTGGCCCTAGTGGTCAAGAACCCACGTGCCAATGTAGGAGACATAAGAGACGTGGGTTCGATTCCTGGGTGGGGAAGATCCCCTGGAGGGGGAATGGCAGCCCACTCCAGTCATTCTTGCCTGGAGAATCCCATGGACAGAGGAGCCTGGTGGGCTACAGTCCATGGGGTTGCAAGGAGTCGAGCTTGACTGAAATGACTTAGCAAGCACGTGGATGCTAGAATTTAATTTTCTCCCCCCGCCTTGCTTTTATTATATTAAATTAGTATTCCACTTCTTCAAATAAGCTGTCCCCACTTTAGGGGATGGAGGGGGTAGTCCCGGTGCATCCTCTCTGGGGAAAACATGTTCTCCTCCTCCTCTTCTTCCTCCTCCAGCAGAGTGGAGCCTAGGCTCTCAGGTGTTAGCCTTTGTGGAAAGGCCGTGAAGAGAGACAAAAGGACATTGCCAATGCGTTATTAATGTTAAAAATTGTTGACATTCCACGCAGTGTGTTTTTCTAATTAGAGCCAAGCTGCAGAGTACCATTTCCATAATCAACATGGGAACGGGAAACTCAGCAAAATTTCATGTATTTGCAATGAAACTGCTCCCCGGCAACACAAAAATGGCTTTTATAACATAAAGGCTGTAATTAGAATAAGTCAAATCAGTTGGAAACGATTAAGGGCCGGAATCGGCAAAGCTGCCTTCTAAATATTTGTCTGGAGATTAGCCGCCTCCTGCAGCCCTGAGAAGCATCTCTGACTTACTTATACTGCTCACCGTGGCAAAGATAATCCCGCAGAAGGCAAATGAACACAGATTTAGATGTGCTGTTTGGCCCTTTCTGCAGTTTGACAGGAGGCAACCCCTTGGAAGCAAAGTTGGAGAAGAAAGATGAACAGAGGGTCACATTAGACAAATTGCTTTAAAAAAATTTTTTTTATAAAGGAAAGCAAACCATGATCATCCATTTAAATTCTTTTAAAAAGTGCTCGGTCTTTGAAGCTCTTAGGATGCACTTTACAAGTCCACGTGGAATCATTCCTGCACGTCAAGGCGACAGTTGATGCGTGCGCGTCTCATTGTATTTAAAATTATAGTTCTGAGATGGGCCCCGGTCTACGAGGCTTGTCTGACATCAGCTATTAAAATACAAGTAAGTCTTGGCAGGTGGAAATTTGAAGAAGAAAGGAGATTATATAAGAAAAATTCGGGATTGTTAATATTAATTTGCTAACCGGGGGACACCAGCTGGCGACAGTTCTTCAAGCTCTCTCATAGGATGCTGATAGGAGAGACACCTTACTCTTGCCTGGAGTGGGGATGGAGGTTATGAGTGAGATTGCAAGGAGGAAAAGCCACGGAGGGCTAGGTGCACTCCATGGTTTGGTCTTTTAAAGCCCAAGTGGTGAGGATAACACTGCAGGCTTCTATGACATCCAGACCAGCAGGTTTAGCTGACAGGACAGAAGGGGATCAAGGATAGAGGGCCTGGAAGTTAACCGTTCTGGAAACCAGACTAGAACACACCCGGACACATGCTTGTCTTTCAGAGGGCGTAATTCGTCCTGACAGGCTCCCCACTCATTTGTAAACCCTTCGGCATCCCAAACTCATGTGCGTGCCTGCATTTAGCCATTGAAACTATAATCAGCCTAATGCATTCTCTTGCTGAATTTTAAACCAGCCCATTAAAACTCCTTTAACGTGCTAAAGTCGGCTTCAGAGAGGGTTTCCATTTCATCTTTATTGAGCCGAGGCTGTGGTTCGCTCTCCCCTTGCACCACGGTGAACGCCTGTCAATAATTCAATAGCGTGGCCTTGACGGGCCCAAGCCCAACCTAGACTTTCAACCCAGCCAAGCAGCTTGTCAAAGCGTGAGGTGCTGTCAATGGCTGACTGATCTATACTGCATGAATCCCCCCCTCAGCTCTTGATGTGGCCCTGGGAATAAAAAGAAAGCCATTTCAGAAGTCAGCCCAGTGAGAAGCACCTGTTTGTAGGGAATCTTTAATGAGGGCAGGTTGTACCGCAGTGAAGTAGAGTTCAGTGCAAGCCTCCGTGTCGTGTTTTATTGAGCCAATGCGTGGGCTTTCCAGGTGGCACCCAGGGCAAGCAGAGGAGTGTGTTCTTGGCACAAGGGCATGGATGGATGTCCTTCTGGTTGACTCTCTCTGATGCACGTCTTTGCATTGTGCTTGGTTTCACCATTCTGGCTTCCCTAGCCACTCAGACCATAAAGAATTTAGCTGCAGTGTGGGAGACTGGGTTCGATCTCTGGGTGGGGAAGATCCCCTGGAGAAGGAAATGGCTACCCACTCCATACTTGGAGAATTACATGGACAGAAGCTCCAGTCCAAGGGGTCTCAAAGAGTCAGACACAACTGAGTGGCTCACTTTGACTGTTCTTGGAGACCTTGTGCATGCAGGTCCAGCGGGGGAACAAAATATACAAACCACACAATCATACCAATGGCGTGACCTTTCCTGCATCACCAGGGCGGCACTTTGACATTTCTGGTTCCATCTTCTTGTGGAACATCATGCGTCTGTGCAGGTTGAAGGATTCTATGAAAATAGAGGGGCTTCCCAGGTGGTGTTAGTGATACAGAACCCACCTGCCAATGCAGGAGACATAAAAGATATGGGTTCAATCCCTGGGTCGGGAAGATCCCCTGGAGGAGGCCATGGCAACCCACTCCAGTATTCTTGCCTGAAGAATCCCATGGACAGAGGAGCCTGGTGGGCTACAATCCATGGGGTCGTAAAGAGTTGGACATGACTGAAGTGACTTAGCAGGCAAGCACGCATACGTGAAAAGCAGGTAAGAACTACATCCTCGCTTTTCTTCTGGGATGGAGGAAAATGCACCCATTGGTTGTAAAGATAGAACAAAGCGTTTGTATTCTTCCAGTCTGGATAGCTGGCGCTAGCGGTAAAGAGCTCGCCTGCCAATGCCCGAGACTTAAGAGATAGGGTACCATCCCTGAGTCAGGAAGATCACCAGGAGGAGGGCATGGCAACCCACTCAAGTATTCTTGCCTGGAGAGTTCCATGGACAGAGGAGCCTGGCAGGGTACAGACCATGGGGTCGCAAAGAGTCAGTTGTGACTGAAGCGACTTAGCGAGCATGCATGCAGTCTGGCCATGGTTCTGTAACCCAGAAGTAGCCATCTAGCCCCTGCCATCTTGAAAAGTTGTGAACAAGATGTGCAAGTCTCTCCCCTCCAAAGGGCTGTAGGAGAGTGCTTTATCCATATTTTAAATGCAGAATGTCTTGAATCCCCATGCTGCCTGTTTCCCACCCCACTCCTAAAGATAAATTTTAGCTGGATTAAATAACTGTTTTAAAGGCACTCTTCATACAAGCTCAGGTCTCATTTGTGACTATATTTGCATTGCTAATGGACATGTCTTTTCCTCATGCAGTCTTTTCAGAGCAGCCACCCCCAAATTTACAGATTTCCTGCTCGTCAAATCGGGGTTTGTGGAAGCGATGGCAATAATGTAGATGAAAAAGAGGAGCAGTGATGTGTTAAAAGCTAATGGAAAATAGTTGTATTGGAATAGATTTCTGGTGTTGAATTCCCGCTTTCCTTAACCACAGAACAAGCGAATCATTTCTGATCAGGTCACTCATGCCATGGGGCCCTGTGGTCTCCTGAGATGAGTCACACTGAGTTTGTTTCACCCCAGTCATGGGCTTTGGGGTGCAGAGAGATGGGCATTGGAGAATTAACAGTGAGCCAAAGCAAGGTTGCTCCGGCAGTAGCCTTTCCGGGTGGGGAAAATGGAGAGAAAATGAATATGGTGATTTTTAGGAAAGGAACTCTCTCTTCCCAGTTTAGCCTTCCCTAAATTTCCCATTGGATGTCCCCAATCCCAGTTAGATGATGGAGATACAGGGAACCACGGTGACATGGCCAGAGTTAGATGTTAGTGGCTGAGTGGGGTCAGCACATTTCAGGCTTCTAAAAACTGAGCGCTTCAAGATCCTGCTGTCTTTGTCCTTTTCATTTGGAGAGGTTTTGTTTTAATTCATTCATTCATTTATTTTTTCAATATTTTTATTGAAGGATAGCTGATTTACCATGTTACTTTCTGCTGCACAGCAAAGTGACTCAGTTATACTTGCAGAGATGGTTGGATGACTCAATGGACATGAGTTGGAGCAAACTCTGGGAGATAGTGAAGGACAAGGAAGCCTGGCATGCTGCAGTCCATGGGGTTGCAAAGAGTCAGACATGACTGAGCGACTGAACAACAACATATATATATATATATATTTTTTTAAAGATATTATTTTTCATTGTGGTTTATCGTAGGACATTGGGTATAGTTCCCTGTTCTATACAGTAGTACCTTGTTGTTTGGTGTTTATTCGTCCTGTATATAAAAGCTTACATCTGCAAACCCCAGCCTCCCACTCTTATACCATCTTTCATTTATTCATCTTTGTTTGTATGTTTCACATATTTTGCTCCAAGTCTCAGGCGAAGGTGCAAAATAGTACTGCTCCAATGAAGCTTCTCTGTTGGAGGCCAGGTGGGAGGAAAGAAAAAAAAGAGAAATGGAACCAGGGTTTGCCTCCTCACTGCCACCCTTTTCTCTGTTACTCACCTTTAGCAGCCCCCATGGGGTTGCATAGGCCCTCCCAGGTGGCGTCAGTGGTAAAGAATCTGCCTGCCAATGCTGGACACACAAGAGATGCGGGTTCGATCCCTGGGCTGGGAACATCCCCTGAAGGAGAGCATGGCAACCCACTCCAGTATTCTTGCCTGGAGAATCTCACAGACAAAGGAGCCTGGTGGGCTACAGTCCATGGAGTTGCAAAGGGTCAGACACAGCTGAGCAGGCACAAGACAAGACGTGGGGTTTCAGAGACCCCCTTGGGGTCCATCATGGCCTGGTCTGCCAACTTCTACCCAAGTTAAGCTACGTGATCTTATGGGAGAGCTTGGGAGGGGGACGTGACCCCCTGGCAGGTCAGGAGATTCGGCTACACCCAGACTCTCCACCTCTACCACTGGCCCCCTGAAACCAATCTCTCTAGTTCTGTTGAAGCCCATTGCGGTTAGAGAATCGATGCTGTATGCACATGACTTGGCAATTCTGAAAGCTCTATTAGGCTAATAATCTATGTTTTTAAGAACAGTCAGCGTCAATGGCTTTGGCAGTGGTGGGGCTGTTAGCATATTAGTTCCATTTGAGATGGTTAAATGCTTTTGGACTCTATAAGCCCTACCTAATAAAGTTTCTTGTAAAAGTATTAGAGCCGTAGAATTTGGGCCTGAGACATGGCATCTGCTGGCCCCTCACTTTATAGACTTGTGAAGAGGAACCAGTAGGGGTCCACTGATGTATTGCCGTCATCACCAGGTGCGGTAAGGCTGGTACCCACGCCCCTCCTCATTCAACATCTTTCTCCGGTCAGGTGTTGTGAACCTGAACTCTGTACTTTTCTTTCACCCATAGAGTTGTTTTTGCTTTTTTTCTGTTCTTGGCTACCAATACTGAAATAATAGAGCTCTCACTTCAAATCCATATCCCTGGCTTCTGTAAAAAATCAAACTGTCGCCACATGGGGTAACTTCCCCATGCGTCAACCATCAGCTCAAACTCTGCAGCATCTCCTCGCTAAAGAGGGGCGTGAGCTTTCTAGTTCAAGATGGTCCACCCCTGGAACTCACTCTTGACCTTGACTCAGCCTTGACTTAGCTATCCAGGGCTGCCCCCAGCATTCGGGTTTGCGGCTCTGTCCTCCCGCCCCTGGAAAAATAAGCTCGCCCGGAGAAATTGGCAACAGGAAGGCTTTGCATTTGCGTTTGGGGCTGCCTGTTTTTTGCAGCCATGCCTGGAGAATCCAACAGCTCTTTCTCAACAACACAAATAAGCTTCTTCCTGAGTTCCTGTAGAGAATGGCATCCTTGGCACGGAGCAGAAAACATCTGGTAATGAATCCATTAGCCCGGCTGTTGCGCAGGCTGCAGGTGCCCAAGGGTCTGAGTGTTTGGGCTGAGCAGGAAGCATGAATGAGACCCCAAGGATTTTACCTTTTGGCCCTGGTTCTGCCTTAGCTCTGGCTTGGTCCTTGGGGCTCCCGTGACCGCTGCGATGCCAGGTGCTGTCCCCTCCATCCCCAGGTGAGGAGCCGGCCTTCAGCATCCTCTCCTCCCTTCTCTCTCCCGCGCGGCCCTCCAGACACACACAAAGGAGAAGCAGCAGATCCTCTCTGGCAGACGTAAGGGGCCGCATTTGTCAAACCCTGGGCCCTGCAACTGTGCAAATAGACCTGCACACTGTACAAAATCATTAGAAGCCCCGTGTCTGAGGGCTCACGGAGGTTGGGCAGGAAGGTGAGATTGAATAAAAATGAGGAGGCTCGCAAACCACTTTTGCCCAAGGGCTGGTTTTAATGAGCCTGTCCCTAATGAGTTGTTCCTGCAACTAGCTTCAGGCCTAAACAGATGAGGCAGGGTTTCTGCTAAATTTTTGATAGGATTTGCACTGGTTTTATGAGAAAGCGAGCAGTGGAGAGTGCAAAAGTGGGATCATGAATCTTTCACGAGGGTGGATGGTTGTCCATCTTGTCAACCGGAACAGGAAAGACCTGGTTGCTAGTAGAAACCATGGTCTCAAGCCCTCCCATCGTCACCCACCAGATCGGCTCACTTGGTACAGGTGGCTGGGTAATTTTTTTTTTTTTTTTCCCCTGATTCAAGACCTGGTCCATGGCCTCCAAAAAGAATTCATCTTCCAACTCCATCAAGGAGATGACTTGACTCATTGCCTGTTTCTGATGAATGATCTGTAGTGAAACTCAAGTCACATTTCTCCCAGGATGTACTGGGAAGAAAGTTCCATCAAAGACCCTAATCAGCATTTTTTTTCTTGGGGAGGAGGCAACCCCTTTCCTCTCAAAATCACAAGCCTCACCCTTCTAGTGCATGAGGAAACCCTGATCAAGGATAAAATATCATTTTTGATTCATAGGAGGATGCTGCTAATGTTTCTAATATTTGTCAATTCTGGGATTGAGTGGTATAGATTTCATATACAACCACATTTTTTTTTTTAAATATGAGAAGCTGCCAACAAATATATTTCTCTGGTTTGATTCATCCTCCAAGAGGCAATTTTCTTGGTGGCTTAGGAGGTTACAAAAGATGCTTAATCAGCATTCTTTGCTGGGCTGAGTGAACAAGTGTCTCTCCTCCTCCTGCTCACACTCTCTTTCGCATTAATCATGTAATTGATTTAATAAGCTCTGGCTTTAAGAGCTTTTTTTTTTTTTTTTTTTTAACTCCGCTCTTTCCCTTCTCCCCATAAGGTTTCAGTTTCACAACTGACTGGAAGGCTGAGGCTCTTGGATTTTGCCAGGCATGAAATCCAGCAACTGGGTTCATGTAATGAACATTCTCATCTTTTTGTAATAAATATCTTCTCTTATACTTCTTTTGCTAAAGCTATTTGATAAAGTTTAAGCATCACAAAATGCACGACTTATTTCTGAATTCATCTAATTTTGAGGGGTAGTACTTCATACACTTGTAAGCATTTCATATTTGGTATCTTTGTTGACACAACTCAAAGCCCTGAGAATTAGCCAGGAAAGATCTGGACCCCTCTTTTATAAACAAGCAAACCGATGTACAGTGAAGTGAACTGCCTTGTTTCATGTCTTAAACCTAGTGAGAGATGTGCATGGGGTAGAAATGTTGACTTCCAAAATTGTTGCAACAAGACATTGCTGTTTTTCATATTCCTATATTGCTTAAGGCATCCTTTTTGCTGGGCTGAAACAAAAGCTATACATATTTATCTTCAAGAGAATACTTCTAGTTTGTGATCAGGAAATAGCTGGGGTTGTTTTCTGTGGTTGCCTTAAGTTACTACTACTACTACTAAGTCACTTCAGTTGTATCCGACTCTGTGCGACCCCGTAGATGGCAGCCATGGTTGGGCACGGGAGGACCATAGGTCTCTGCTCCATTTTACCAGGAGCGAAAACGAACAGAAGTCTTTCCTGCCCGGAGAAAGATTACCTGGTGATGCTGGTGCTGGGCTTGAGAAATTTGCTGGGGGAGAGAGCAGGGTGAAGGATAGTGCCGGGCGGTCACCAAGAATTAAACAAAAGACACATCTTAGTGCTACTGCCTAGATTGTTGTTGTTTTGTTGCTCAGTCGTGTCCGACTCTTTTGCAACTCCATGGACTGTAGCCTGCCAGGCTCCTCTGTCCATGGGATTTCTCAGGAAAGAATCCTGGAGTGGGTTGCCATTTCCTTCTCCAGGGCATCTTCCTGACCCAGGGATCGAATTTGCATCTCCTGCATTGGCAGGCGGATTCTTTACCGCTGAGCCACCAGGGAAGCCCCCTGGATAATGATGAGTATTACAAACAATGGAAGGCAGAGTGCTTCAGTGTGGATGGGGGCTCTGTAACCATACCCTGTTAGCCATCCAATTCCCTACTTCTCTGTCACTAATCTAGAGGCCCAGCGGGTCCCTGATCTCCCCATGCACCAGCTCCATTAGAATAAATGAAAGCTGGGATCACAATATTGGCCCCGGATCTGCATAATTAGGACAAGCTTTTGAGAGTTGAAGAGGCTCATCAAATGAACTTCTCAAAATGCATTTGATACGGCATCAAATAGCAATGACAGGTCCATAAATTGAGACTGCAGCCATCAGATTCAGAATGTAACAAATTGTCTTCTCCCCAACAACCTCATCTCCAGGAAGCCCTTCGCGGAGTACAGAGGGTGTCTTCCTCCGGTCTCTTAGAAATTCAGCACACCAGGACATCTCCTGCATATTGCCACAGTTCTCTTCTCTGCCCTTGTATATGGGATGATGTCTAAAATGCTCAAAGACTGGTATCCCCAAAGTACCTAGTCTATAACCACAAATATTTCTTGAACACTTGATCACATGCCCTCACTTATGAAAGTTGTTTAATAAACCTTCCTTAGGTGAATGCTCTCAATCGGGTGGTAGATAGCTACTGTCCACTTTAATTTACTGTATTGCTAAGCCTGTTAAGCTTCATTTTCCTTCCCACATCTTTCCTTTTCTTGGCTGAACAAGACCATCTAAAGAGGAAGGAATCTTCTGGTTTTAACCTCAACCTGGCAAACAATTTGCAGGGTGGTCTTACTGGATCAGTGGTAAAGAATCTGCCTGCCAACGCAGGAGACACAGGTTTGATTCCTGGGTCGGGAAGATCCTCTGGAGAAGAGAATGACAGTCCACTCTAGTATGCTTGTCTGGATAATCCCATGGACAGAGGAACCTCGTGGGCTATAGTCCATGGGGTCGCTCAGAGTCAGACTTGACTTGAGCACACATGCGTGTATGCATATACCTACGATACTAAAGCCATTTTCCTTCTTTGCTACTCCATCTCGTCTGAAAGCTGGGTTAACTGGGACCTAACTCCTTGTCAAAGGTACTGTGTGAGATGATTAATTAACAGCACACATGGATACAGAATTGTCATTGACAAATAGGGCTGTTAGTAACCAGCGGTTCTCCTGGAAGTGTCTGGTCGGCCCGCGAGTCTCCCTAGACCCATGTGAATTTACATGAAGGATGACCTTTGTCATCCCTTCTGTGATTGAGCTAGTTGTCACTTGAGTTAGTAAACTTGGGAGCCCCTTCATTCAAGCTGTCCTGGAATGAACAAGTTGCATGATTATAGTTTCGGAAGTTCATGAGGCGTAGACGCAATGAGCCTATGTTTTTCTGGTACAACCAAAGATGTCAGCAGGTTCTCCCATACACGGTGTGAGATAGGTACCCGCACTGGCCCGTCATTGAGCTATTGACATAATTGAGTTGGGGAGGGGAAACTGATACTGCATTTCAACCAGACACCAGTCTGTGTAGACGTTAATACGAACTATCATCCAAACACCTCTTTACCTAGACTATTCAGTGCTGCCCTTTCCCATCAGACCAAGCCTCTGGAAGCACATGACCAGACCTTCCCTTTACACCAGAAACCTCCCTCTTGAGTAATCCCCCCAGGACAGACTCCAGAAACCCCAGAATTCTTATTTTCATAATCAAGACTCTCCCCTGTCAGCCTGAACTCACCTTTTCATAAACACACGTCCCAGTGGAGGCAAATCTAGGTATTGTAAAACATGAGATTTACACAGTTTGAGATTCCCCCTTTTAAAAAAAGATACAAAATGAATAGTGCAGAGTGAGGTGTGGCTGTGACAAGTGCCCTAAGTGGTGGTCTCTGAGGCTGAATGTCCATCATCTTCCTGTTCCCCTCCTCTGTCCATCTCTGTTTGCCCACCTCTGTTTCACAATGAAATCTTGCAGCCACGAAGCTAATTTTATGAAGTGGTCAACCGGACTCCAAACTTCACCTTGAGTCTCCTGCTCTTCCTCTCTATGAGCCTCTGCCTCAGTTGGACGAATCTTCTCTTGGTGAAGAGTCAAGTTTAGTGAGAGTTTAATGCATTGGCTCAAGGTCTTGGAGCTTGTAGGGGAAAGACAAGTGGGCATTGTAGTTGAGTTGACCTCGTTTACAGCAGATTCCTCACTGTATTCTGTGTATTACCTGTGATTGCATCAGCTGGGGAGGAGTCAGCATTCAGCTTGTTCATCATGCAGTTTCCTGGGCCCTCTCCTTGCAGAACTGCTGAATTAGCACCTCTGGGGTTAGAATGCAGGGCTTTGTGTCTTAAGAGCCATCCACGTCCCATGATCTGGGCACAGAAAAGTGTGAAAACTACTGCTGTCTAGGCCCCTGAAGGCTGCTCTTAAGATGGGCTGTTTCCCTGAGAATCAAAAGATGAACAGAGGTGTCCGAGTGTATCAGTTTGCTAGGCTGCGTAACAAATGAGTACACGTGGAGTGGCTGAGAAACACAGAACCATATTCTCACTCAGTTCTGCAAGTCTGAAGCCTGAAATTAAAGTGTGCCCTGGATCGGTTCTTTCGGAGGCTTCTGAGGGAGTATATGCCCATTCCTCTTGCCCAGCTTCTCACGGTGCCCAGCGCCCCTCCATCCACCGTGACTTGTGACTCTGCATCTGTCTTCGCATGACCTTCTTTCCTCTCTGTGTGTCTGTGTTATCACGCAGCTTTCTTTTTAAAGTATTTGTTTATTTATTTGACTTCATTGAGTCTTAGTTGCAACACACGGACCTTCATTGCATCGTGTAGGGGCTTTCATCACGGCCCATGGACTCCTTGGTTGTGGTACACAGGCTCAGTAGTTGTGGCGTGTGGGCTTAGTTGTTCCAAGGCATGTCGTATCTTAGTTCCCTGACCAGGGGTCGAACCCATGTCCCCTGCATTGCAAGGTGGATTCTTAACCACTGGACAACCAGGGAAGTCCTTTATAAAGACACTAGTCATTGAATTGAGAGCCTACCCTAATCCAGTGTGACTTCATCTTAATTACCTCTGCAAAGACCCTGTTTTCAAATAAGGTCACGCTGCAAGATAGACAGGACATGTTGAAGTCCTCTTCAACCCGGGACTCCAAGCAAAGGTAGCCAGTGTGGAAAAAGGCAATGAAAAGAGAGGGATGAGCTTAGAATGGATTAAAAGCTCAAGGAGTTGATGCAGTGGACAGATGGCTTGTTCCCCTACTCTTTCTAGCACTCCACCATGTATCAATGCCTGGAGAAAGGAACCCCTGTGCATGGGCAGGATCTTGGCATCAGCAGATGGGTGGGCTGTGGTTGTGCAGTGTGGAGGGCATTCTCAGGGGGCCATGCTTGAGATATTGGTCAGGAGGCCAGAGGAGGACTAGCCCAATGAACGATAGATTCGGTTGCTAATCCCCAGGGTTTCCATTCAGTTTTGGAGAATGCACTGAGAAAGAAGGAAGAGTCCTGAGCCAGGCATTTGGGGAGATGGTCTAAGATGAGGCTGGAGGAGAAGGTATTTGCAGATTTCCAAAAGGAGAAGAATCCTGAGATCTGGAGATCGTCCTGGAGGGACTCGCACTTCTGTCTTCCCCTGTCCGCTTACTGATCAGAAAGCACTGGCTGTGTTCTGGAAGGCATGGAATTCCATCATTGGAGGAAAATGCTTTTTTTCCCCCCCTAAATTCCATATTTCTGGACAGACCCAGGTCCTCTCTGCTTACTCTTAAGATCTTTGGCGTGAAGAGTGTTGGGACTTTTTATTCCTTCATTTTCCTGCAATTAATGCTTTGTGCTTTGCACTTTGGCTGTTTTTTTTTTTTTTTTTTTCCTGCCTGGAGCACTCTCCACTCAGATCTTCCAAACATGGAGTTTGCTCAGTGTCCACCTGGGTCTTGCGGAAATGCACCCTTGTCAGGAGTGCACAGCTCCGTGAGTCATGAGCTGGTCCATCACCTTCTGCCATAGTCTTGCCGTGTTCTGTGATTGCTCTGTTTCCTTGTTTAGTACCGTCTCTTCACCTCACAGTCCGGGGGCTGCCCTGGTGATCCAGTGGTTAAGATTTCACCTCCCAGTACAGGGGGCGTGCGTTTGATCCCTGGTTGGGGAGCTGAGATCTCACATGTTTCATGGCCAAATGGAAACATACATGACCATATGTAAAATAGAGACTGGGAATTTGCTATGTGATTCAGGAAAGCCAAACCAGGGCTCTGTAACAACCTAGAGGACTGGGATGGGATGGGAGATGGGAGAGAGGTTCAAGAGGGAGAGGACATGTATATACTTAGGGCTGATTCATGTTGATGTATGGCAGAAACCAACACAGTATTGTAAAGCAATTATCCTTCGATTAAAAATAAATTAAAAAAGTTGAACAGAAGCAATATTGTAACAGATTCAATAAATACTTTAAAAATGATACATATTAAAAAAATCTGAAGAAAAAAAAAAGCTCTATCACATTCAGGCCTGTGTACTCCCTGCCCCCTCATCATGCCTGGAACAGGGACTGGTACCCAGCAGGATCTCAGGGCTAGCTTGTGTCATGGATGCTTTTAGCTGGCGAGAAAGGAATGTGTTTGCTTCTTCCAGTGAGTGGAAGCACTGCCTCTGTACCATAAAGAGAAATGCTTCAGGGGGCTTGCTCTGATGACGTCTGACGCTATAAGTATGAAGCGTAAGGCATTTGAAGGCATGCGAGGAGGAAAGCTGTTGAAACATGGGAGCAGGGAGAGATGGAGAACTGTGTCCCTGGCTCTCTCATGAGGATGGTGCCACATCAGAGGGGAGAGGAGACACGGTGGGAGAGCCAGCCAGGGCAGCAGTCTCCCCAGAGCCTTTCTGGGTGCAGCCTTCAGAGCCTGTTTCTCATCCTTGCTGCTGATGTGGGAGGATCAGGGGAAAGATGGAAGATGGAGATTGACAGCAGAGATGATTGTGTTTGGAGAACCCAGAGGGAACTGCCAAAGATGGGGGTGGGGCTTCCCTGGCTGAGACTCTGAACTTCCACTTCAGGGGGCATGGGTTCGATCCCTAGTCAGGGAACGAAGATCCTACATGCCCTGGAGTTCAGGAAAAAAAAAAAAAAAATATATATATATATATATATATATATATATATATATATATTATATCAAAGATAGATAGGGAAGAAAGAAAAGATGGAAGGAAGGCAGTGTTGACTAAAAAGATGCATGATGTGAGAGTTGTGGGTAAAGTTTTATTTGGGGCAAATGAGGACTGCAGCCTGGGAGACAGCACCTTGGATAGCTCTGAGACACTGCTTTGAAGAGGCAGCAGGGGAATGTGGAAATGTAAGACTTTGGTGAAGGGGAAGTTCAGTGCAATCAAGCGCTTATTTCATAGACGGTTTTCTGCTAGTCACAAGGAGCTGATGTCACCATGAAGCATTGAGTGACTTTCTAGACATGAAGAGAGGCAAGGATTGGGATTATGGAATCAGTTCTGCAAACACCTGACTATCTAAAGACCTGTTCCACCAGTGGAGCACAGAGTGCCTCCCTCTCCATCCTGAATGCCCTTCAGGGGGGTGTTGAAAGTCACCAGCTGCAGCAGCACAGGGTTCAATCTCGGCAGAGACAGATGGCAAATGCTCCTGTTGTTCAGTTGCTGGCAATGCTATTGGCAAGAGCCGATTTGTGGCTTATAGGAGGGCAGGAGGAAGGAAGGAAGACACCCAGGCTAAAGTGTAAATACAGGAGAGAATTACAGAGAACCAGTTCAAAAAGAAGCACCTATGGAGATTAAGTCTTGCCTCTTGGAGAATGTTAACTCTGTGAGGGCTTGAAGTTAACCCCCTGTTAAATTACAGAGGAAGAAAGAATGGCCCCAGGAGCCTGTTTTGGTTTCTTGGTGACTGTCACAGAATCCCATGTTTGGGTGGTTTATGTACAACAAAAACTTGTTTCTCACAGATCTAGAAGCTGGAGGTCCAAGGTCAAGGTGCTGGCAGGTTCAGCCCTGCTGAGGATCTGCTACCTGGTTCAACCTGGTTCACAGATGACTATTTCTTTTCTGTGTCTTCATATGGTGGGAGGCATTGTGGGGAGGGGGAGGACCTCTTTTAGGAGGGCACTAATCCTATTCACAGGTGCTCCATCCTTGTGACTGAATCACCCCACAAAGACCCCACCTCCTAACACCACCACATAGGTCAGAATTTCAGCCTATGAATTTGGTGGTGGGAACACAAACATTTAGACTGCAGCAGAGCCTGGGTGAGTTTCTTAAGGAGAAAAAGAGATTTGCTGGCATATCTGGGACTTAAGTGCTTGTCCCCAGAACCCTCACCTTTTCCCCTTCTCCTTGTGCCTTTAAAGTGGGTGGAAGAGCACTGGCATCAATTAATGCCTACCAGGTGCCAGGCATGGATATATGAGTGCATGCTCAGTCATACAGTCATGTCTTGACTCTTTGAGACCTCATGGACTGCAGTGCACCAGGCTTCTCTGTCCATGGAATTTTCCAGACAAGGGTACTGGAGTGGGTTGCCATTTCCTTCTCCAGGGCATCTTCCCAACCCAGGGATCCAACCAGTGTCTCTGGCACTTCCTGCATCAACAGGTAAATTCTTTACCACTGTGTCACCTGGGAAGCCCTCCAGACATGAATGCCAATGATTAATTAGGTCTTCAGGCTGCAGGAGAAAGGTTTAAGGGGAAAGACTGGTGATCCCACTGGACATTGATGGGGTTCTGTGACAGCAGGTAGAATCCAGGGATCCAGTCTGGGAGGAAGGGGAAACCATCTGATGGAATTCAACAGCAGCAGTGAGAGAACAGGAGAGCGGGTGGGTTTCGGGGCAGGTTGGGTTGGTAGCTTGAAGGCCAGCCTGTGAAACTGAGAGGGGACCGTCTCCTTCAATCACTGCTCTGATGAGATCTGACCTGGACTTTGCTCCTGAGCAGTGAACTCAGAGGCTGCTGAGAGTCCCTGAGTGACAAGGAGGGGACTGGCCCACCAGGACACACAGGTGGCTGGTTAAAGACTGAAGGGAGGGGAATCCTGAACAGGGCAGCCAGCTTCCGGAGGGAGGGGGCGCACACACTTCGGGGGTGGGGTGTGGAGCAGCAGGACAGAGACATTGCTTTCCTAGGATTTCTGTGGAGGCATTTTGGGCAGGACTTTAGATATCAAAGGGCTTCCCTTGTGGCTCAGCTAATAAAGAATCCACCTGCAATGCGGGAGACCTGGGTTTGATCCCTGGGTGGGGAAGATCCCCTGGAGAAGGGAAAGTCTACCCACTCCAGGATTTTGGCCTGGAGAATTCCACGGACTGTATAGTCCATGAGGTCATAAAGGGTCGGACATGACTGAGTGACTTTCACTTCACTTTAGATATTAAAATTGGATTGAATTCCACTTCGTCCTGTGAGCTTTTCTTCTGCACTGATTCTGTGCAAACCCTGCAGGGAATGACCTGAAAGCATGTTTCTTCCTTGCAATGAACACAAAATGTCATTTCTTTTGACATTTAGGGTAACAATGTAGCTTCATGATTTCCATGAAAAGCACATCATTTGAGAATGAATTGGCCCACATTAGTAGGTAGGATGATCTGAACTGCACAGAGCTCTTAGAACAAGAGAGGATGTCATAGTTTAGGAAACTGAAGTGAAAGCCCTATTACCCTCAACCTGGTTGACTTGGGTGATGGTGAAGTTGACTTGGGTGGGCTGGCCCTTGACTGCATCCATCACAGGCTTCAGACCACAGGGCCAGTACCCTGTGCTACACAGCACAGCGCAACACATTAACTCATGAGATCTCCACACCCCTGCTTCTCCCTTGCTCTCAGAATCCAGCATTTCCACTCCTGATGAGCAGCACATACTTTCTGAGACTGGACAATGCCCACATTTGGAAATGAAACCTATCTGCTTTCACTGAATGGTTGGCTTTTCCTTCATGCCTGTCTTCTTGCAGACCCATTTTGAGCTAGGAAATATCTCTTCCCCATCTTGCAGTTGCTGTTCAGTCGCTAAGTCATGTCTGACTCTTCGTTACCCCACGGACCACAGCACACCAGGCTTCCCTGTCCTCCACCATCTCCCAGAGTTTGTTCAAACTCATGTCCATTGAATCGGTGACGCCATCCAACCCTCTCTTTCTCTGTCGTCCCCTTCTCCTCCTGCCCTCAGTCTTTCCCAGCATCAGGGTCTTTTCTAATGAGTCAGCTTTTCTGATCAGGTGGCCAAAGTGTTGGAGCTTAAACTTTATCATCAGTCCTTCCTATGAATATTCAAGGATGATTTCCTTTAGGATTGACTGGTTTGATCTCCTTAGTGTCCAAGGGACTCTCAGGAGTCTTCTCCAACACCATAGTTCGAAAGCATCAATTCTTTGGTGTTCAGCCTTCCTTATGGTCCAACTCTCACATCTTGTGGGGGCATAATCAAATATCCATTGGCTTCCATGGAGACCACTGGCCAGCCCTCCTACTCGCTTCCCAATTCCCTAATCTAACTTGATGGAGTTTGTGGGGGTTCATTTAAGCACCAGAAGCTGGGCTATCATTGTTACATGTGCTAGCCACGACTTGTACTGTCTGGGTATAGGAGGGAGTGGGGAGAGAGAGAGAGAGAGAGAGATGAGTAGTATAAGCACAGAGAAAGACTTTTATTCTATTACCAAGACAATATAATTCAAGAGTGGCTGCAGAGCAATTGGAAACTAAGGAATGGGAAGCAATGCACTTACAGTAAAATGTCAAAGTATAATGAAACAGGAGAACAGCACTGCTTTATGACACAGCCAAGTCACAGGCAGGTGGCAGCCATAAATATGTATATAAATAACAATATGGATAAAATGTCAGGCCTTCCAGCTGGCTTGGTTAAAGCACTTTAGTAATATTCTATTTAGGGTAACAATGTGGCTTGACAATTTCTACGAAAAACACATCATCTGAGAATGAATCAGCCCACATTAGTAGGTAGGTAACCTGAAGTGAGTTCTTAGAACAAGAAAGGGTGCCTGATTGGTCCTCGTCTTACCTAGAACAGCTGATTGCTTCATATCGCGTGAAGTTAACTTGTGTGCATGCTCAGTCGCTCAGTTGTGTCTGACTCTTTGGGACCCCATGGATTGTAGCCCGCCAGGCTCCTCTGTGCATGGGATTCTCCAGGCAAGAACACTGGAATGGGTTGCCATTTCCTCCTCTAGGGGATCCTCCTGACCCAGGGCTCGAACCCATGTTTCTTAGGTCTTCTGCGTTGGCAGGCAGATTCTATACCACAGAGCCACCTGGGAAGAGAGGTTATCTTGGTTTTCTGGCAATGGAATGCAAATGTTTGCTTTCCCTGTTACTCTATTATCAGTAACACATACAAGCGATAAGTAGTTGATGTCCTAGACCTGGGGTCATCCCTATAGAAGGTGCCACTCAATTTCTTTATGCATTCACTCAACTAAATGTTTTGAGCCCTTTCTATGTTGCTGAGGATCTAAAAGAGAGCAAAATATGTATACTCTTTTTTATAAGATTACAGAAGGTCTAGTGGGAAAAAAAAAAACCTGATGAAATAATCTCAAAAATAAATGTACAATTGTAGTAGTCATACAAGCGACAAGTTCCATTTGGGTTGGTCAGGGAGGGCTTTCTGAAGGAGGTGATGTTTGAGTTGACATCAAAAGGTGAAAAGGTATTAAGCAAAGAGGGGTGATAAAAGCATTCCAGATGGTAAGACTGGCATGTGCAAAGGGCCTGTGGTAGGGAGGGAAGTGTGAGAGAGGTCCTTAAACTGGAGCTGAAAAGTGGTCCAAGTCTGTTTAAAACTTGTAGGGGGCAGACAGGGTGTCACAGATTGTGATCATGAGTTATGACTTTGATCCAAGAATGAGAGTTCATCGGAGGGCATTGTTGCTATTGTTCAGTAGCTCAAGTCATGTCCGAATCTTTGCAAGCCCATGGACTGTAGCACAGCAGGCTCCTCTGTCCTCCACTATCTCCCTTAGATTGCTCAAGTTCATGTCCATTGAGTCGGTGATGCTATCTAACCATCTCATCCTCTGCCTTCTCCTTCTCCTCCTGCCTTCAATATTTCCCAGCATCAGGGTCTTTTCCAGTGAGTCGGCTCTTCCCATCAGGTGGCCAAAGTATTGGAGCTTCAGCTTTAGCAACTGTCCTTCTAATGAATATTCAGGGTTGATTTCCTTTAGGGTGGCTTTATAGTGTCAGACTTCTCACCACCAGACACATCCGCAGCTGAGTGTCCTTTCTGCTTCGGCTTAGCCACTTCATTCTTACTGGAGCTGTTTCTCCACTGTTCTCCAGTAGCACGTTGGACACCTTCCGAGGAGGTGGGAGGCATCTTCCGGGGTCATGTCTTTTTGTCTTTTTATACTGTCCATGGGGTTCCAGCGACAAGAATACTGGAGTGAGTTGCCATTCCCTCCTCAGTGGGACTGTGTTTTGTCAGAACTCTTTACTATGACCTGACTTTCTTGGTTGGCCCCACATCACATGACTCATAGCATCACTGAGTTACGCAAGCCTCTTTGTGTTGAGGCTGTGATCCATGAAAGGGCCATTAAACATTACATATAGACCTAGGACTGAGGAGGGAGCTGGGACCAGATCTCCTCGGAGCCATTGTGTTCATACTGTAGTCACCTGGGAGCTCTAGGAAGGCAGAAGCTGCTTTGCTCTATAGATACCACATACGCTTTCATAAACATAAGCATCCATTTTATACGAATCACTAGTCAAGCCGCTCACACACACACACACACACACACACACACACACACACACAAGGGAGCATCCTTGCCCTTGAGAAATTTGAAGGCTAATGGGAGAATTCCATGGACAGAGGAGCCTGGTGGGTGCAGAGAGTCAGACACGACTGAGCGCCTAAGACTTTCACTTTCAATGAGGTAGAGGTCATCTGTAACCAGTGATTTAAATATCAAGCATTTTGGTGAAATTAGAATGCACAGAGGAGGGCCTATAACCTTATGGATCACTTCCTAGAGTGGAAGTTCTCCGAACAGAATCTTCAGAGGAGGGATAGAAGTTGTCCCTCAAAAAAGGCAGGGAGGAAGCGTTGCTGTCTCAGCAGGGAGAATGTTATGATTAAGAAAACCGCAGTCAGTGGCAAGTGGGGAAGGCCGCTGGGGTCGGTAGACGGAATGCTGGTGATGGAGATGGGGCGTGCTCCCAGGGTGGACCTCTGTGATCAGTGTCTTCCCGGAGCCTCCTAAAACTGTATCTTTTCACTAGAAGGTAGCCTCCCATGCTTTTACATCCAAATTCATGTTTTATCCTTTTCCCCTCACCCTATTTCCCAATCATATGTGTGTATTATAGGCTCTTATACATATAATCAAGTTGAATTCATACATCCAGAATTGCCATGCATTTGAGGAAGAGTGAATGAAAGCCACCTTTTGGATTATACTCTCTGCCTTGATGTGTGAAGGCAAGCTACACAGAGATGCGGGAAACTGACTGGTTAGATCAAGAAACTAAAAAGACAGAATACCATCCATAACTCAAACGTCTACTCAAAAACAAGTATGTGGGTGGAGCTTGAGATACGATAGAGGAATGAGGTTCTGCCTCAGCTGATCCAGTCATTGTCGCACCCATGCATTTCCACCAGGAACACGTGCAATTGCCAATCTGTATTTTCTTCTTTCTGACCTTCCTTTTGACCTTCTGGGTCCCAGGGAAGTCCTCCAGACAAGGATGGACCCAGGACAGTTCCACCAGGGACTGCCGTGTTGATGACTGTCCTCTCTGTATGGGGTCAGCCCTTGGCCAACCCCTTTCCCATAGAAAAGTCCTTGTTTCCGTGTTTTGCTCACAGATTCATTAATTTATTCAGTAGTGATTTGTGGGGCACAAATTATGTGACAGATGTGATACAGTGAACAAGACAGATGTTGTCTCCACCATCTTAGAGCTATATATCTAGAAGGGCTATGTTTTAGCTTTGAATTGAAATGGGACTATATCTTTCAAATGAATAGCTGCAATCAAGTATTAGGAGCAGTTAGAAGGCAATGGCACCCCACTCCAGTACTCTTGCCTGGAAAATCCCATGGATGGGGGAGCCTGGAAGGCTGCAGTCCATGGGGTCGCTGAGGGTCGGACACGACTGAGCGACTTCATTTTCACTTTTCACTTTCATGCATTGGAGAAGGAAATGGCAACCCACTCCAGTGTTCTTGCCTGGAGAATCCCAGGGACGGGGGAGCCTGGGAGGCTGCCGTCTATGGGGTCACACAGAGTCGGACACGACTGAAGTGACTTAGCCTAGCCTAGATTTTTAAATAATTTAATCGATTGATCTGTGGCTGTCCTGGGTCTTTGTTGTAGCACGGCCTTTTCTCTAGTTGCAGCGCGCAGGGAAGACTCTAGCTGTGGTGCCCAGCCTTCTCACTGTGGCGGCTTCTCTTGTGGAGGACAGACTCCAGAGAGAGGGGCTTCAGTAGTTGTGGCACACAGGCTCAGTAGTTGTGATGCCTGGGCTTAGTTGCTCTGAGGCATCTGGGATCTTCCTGGATCAGGGATCGAACCCCTGTCTCCTGCATTGGCAGGCGGATTCTGTAGCATTGAGCCACCAAGGAAACCCAGGAACAGTTAGATTTTAATTGGAAAATCTCTATTCTGAGCCCCCCATCTACCAAAGCATTAGGTTTTAGCTAAAATACATTTTGTTTGTTTTTCCCCCCCTTTGGAACATCCAAAGATGCTTTCCTCCCATCCTTCACCCTCTTTGTATTTTGATATGTCACATCTTTTGAATAGCTTTCTTCTTCCAGCTCTTTGGAATGTCTTTTGTTTTTTTTTTAAATCTAGCTTTGTTTTCTCTGCAGGAATTTAACAGACCTCAGAGCTGTTGGCGAGGAAATATTAAATATTTATACAGATGGGCATTTTGTTTGGATGATATAAGAGATCGTATTCACACTTTAACGCATGCTAATAATTAACATTATTGAGAGTATGGGCCAGTGTGCAGTCTAAGATTCATTTCCTTCTTTGATTCTTACAACAACCCTATTAAGTCAATATCATTAACATCCCTGTTTTGGAAATGTCAAACCGAATCCCTTTTATTGAGGGCAAGTTCAGCTTCGTGGGCATGTTCCCTGTATGTTCACGTGGGTCCCTGTGCTTTGAAGGACCCCAGATGTTGTCTAAATCTCTGCTTGGGGTTCTTAATGATTTTTAAATTATTCTTAATAATTCAAAGAATTTGAATATGCTTAATACATTTTTAATATGGTGCCCCGCATTTCCTTCTTGCACCAGCCCTGGGAATTCTATAGCTGGTCCTGATTAAGGGGCAGGGGCAGAGGCAGAGGTCCATGCAGGGTTGATCCAACCCCAGAATCTGTTCCTTTAAGAGCTCCCCTACATGAGGGCTTGCCCCCCAACCCCAATATTTCATATCATGGAAGGGCCTCTCCTAGAGAAATCCAGAAGATACCTGCTTCAGTCTCCAGCTAGTGGGTGGATTCTCATTGTGACGGGAATCACCTTTGAATGTATCGTCAGTACATCTGTTGTGTTGATATAGCACTTGTTTTATGGGCCTGGATTAATTCCAGTGTAAACACAAAGTACTCAGCTGAAAAACTGTAAACAGAAAACACGCCAGCGTGCATCTCCAACTCCCAGTAGCGTCTGCCAAGGGCCCGACTCCCTCCACACGTGATCCTGTTTGGTGTCAGAAAACCCTGGTCTTGTCTGCTCAGAGTAGAGATTTCCTAATTGGTTTTAGGATCTGGAGGCGGGGCAAGGTGGCTGGGAGAACACACCTCGACTTGCATTCCTTCCCCTCCTCCACCTGTCTGGGTACCACTGGCTGATCACCCTGGGATGCTCTACCTCTTGAGAGTGATGCAGATCTACAGACCACCGTGAAGTTCTCTGCTCATGGAGGGCCTTAGAGATCATGAGCAGGGAGCAGAAATTGGCTCTGGGCCTTCTGTTTAAGTCCCCTGTGCCAGGGCATGGCTACATTGGCCTGGAGGAAGGGGTTGTTGTTGTTCAGTCGCTAAGTCATGGCCAAGTCTTTGCCACCCCATGGACTGCAGCACGCCAGACTCCTCTGTCCTTCGCTATCTCCCGGAGTTTGCTCCAACTCCTGTCCTTGAGAAATGATGCCATCTAGCCATCTTGTCCTCTGTCACCCCCTTCTCCTCCTGCCTTCAATCTTTCCCGGTGTCAGGGTCTTTTCCAGTGAGTCAGCTCTTCACATCAGATGGCCAAAGTATTGGAACTTCAGCTTCAGCATTTGGTCCTTTTAACCACCGGTAATTCATCTTCTGAGAGAGATGCCTTTTTATAATATAATGCAAACAGTGGCATCATGCCTACGGCTATTCAGGGGGTCAGCAACAGACCTACGGATCATCAAGTAGCAAACACCATCTTCATGTCCGTGTCCTGGGCCCCTGGCCCCCTGACAACAGTGACCTAATTCTTACTTCCCAAATGACAACATCAAAATAAAGGTTGTCAGTCTCATTGTCATGGCATTAGGATCGCATGAGTGGAAAACACACGGGCATACACACATTTATTCAAGTACAAATATACCTCACTTTATATTCTTCCCTCCTGTTTACTTAAATGGAAAAGGGGCCTGATTTCTTGATGCTGTGAACTTGAGGATGTCCCTGGGGCTCTGGGCCTCTGTTTGTTGGCCTTCAATCTGGTTTTCATTGTGAATATTCTTTGCAAAGTGTTTTCATCTCATAGCAGAGATGAAATCTCCTTTCCGCGGTTCAAGGAACTTGTCTCTGTTGCCCTCTTCCTCTCCCCTTTCTTCATATCCTCAGCCTGACAAGGGCCCTTCCTGGTTTTCCCAGAAACATCTGGAAGCAAATTCCTCCCTGGGTGGCTGCAGTCAAGTTGGTTATCCTAATGAGTACATGGCCTCCCACCCAGCAGTCACAATGATTTCAATTAAAAGAAATAAAAAACTTTCAGTGGTTAAGATCAACATCTTTAAGGCTTCCCAGGTGGCCCTAGTGGTAAAGAATCTGCCTGCCAATGCAGGACACACAAGAGACCTGGGTTCAATCACTGGGTCAGGAAGATCCCCTGGAGAAGGGAATGGCTACCCACTCCAGTATTCTTGCCTGGAGGACTCCGTGGACAGAGGAGCTTGGCGGGCTGCAGTCCATGGGGTCACGAAGAGTCAGACACACCTGAGCACATGTACCTGCACAGGAAGAAGACGAAATCTTGAAGGTGGCTGGAGGAAGACTGACATCGTCGCTATGATCCGCAGACCTCTATAGCTTCAGTACCTCCCTCCTCCTTTCTCATGGCCAGCCACGCAGACGCCCCTAGGTCCCCCCAATAATCATGATGTCGCTGCCACAGGGCATCTGCACATGCCTTTCTGGCTGCCTGCGATGCTCAGTCCCCAGTCCCCACCCTAACCCTTGACTCATTCTTATAGTCAACCTTCTTTGGATCAGACATCACTGCACTAAGGATATACCCTCTGATTTAACTCTTCAAACCAGAATAAGACTTCTTGTTCTAGGTTCTAACTAACTTTCTGTACTTTTCTTCCTGTTGTACCCAATGCATCTCTCCCACCAGGTCATGGGTATTTTAAAGGTAGAGATATTGTGTCTTCAGCACCCCAGTGCATCCTTGGAACCTACCTCTAACAGTCACGAATGCAGGGATTGTCTGATTCCAGGGCTTGCCACCTTCCCCCGGGGTTGGCTGGGTCACTGGTTCAGTCTACGCTGTGCCCAGATGCTCGCTTCCTCACAATGGGGAGCATCCATTTCTCAAAGCTCCCCTTGTCCATTTTCTGAAAAAGTAAGTGTCTTATATTGATGTTTGCTCCCTTACTTCCCTTTCAAATTTATTTGTTCATCATCTTTTCAGACCAGACCTCCTTGACCCCTCCATTAAAATCAGACCCTCTGCACATTCCTGTATACCCCGTTCCCCTTCATCTGACATGCTGTCGTATCACTCACTTATCTGATGCACTATATAGTTATGCTTTTTTTTTTTGTTTGTGTTTGTCTTTCCCCACTAGATGTCAGCTCCATCAGGGCAGATATTTTAGTCTGTTTTGACTATCGCGGTATGTGACAGAGTAGGCATTAATTGTTTCTTGAATAATTAAAACAGTGGATGCATGGATGGGTACACAGGTGGACAGATGAATGGATGGATGGATGGAAGGATGGGTAGGTGGATGGATGGATGGACAAATGAATGGATGCTTCTTTGGGTGGATGGACAGACAGATGAATGGATGTATGAGAGTATGTATGTATGTATGTATGTATGGACAAATGAATGGATGGGTGAGTGTGTAGATGGATAGATGGATGAATGGATGGATGGACAAATGAGTGGATGGATAGATAAGTGAGTGGGAGAATGGATACATTTGGCCTTGAGTTTTAATATCAGTAGTCATCTCTAATTTCTAGATTCTAGATTTGTGGATAAACACCAATCATTATTATATTTTGAGACAGACTTTCTGGGGCAAGTCCAAGATACCATTTTGCTTCACTTGGTGTGAGCAATTACCTGGCGCTTGCCATTCTGTGCAAAAAAGATATTTGTTTCTGTTCTCCCTTTCTTCTCTGGCAACTTGAATATTGTGGGTGAAGTAAGAATTCCCCAAGATCTGCTGGAGTGGATACATATAAAAACCAAGCCACAGATTATTATACATTTCATGTTGCCAGATGAAAGCATTTCATCTAGGTTGTGGAAGCATTTAAAATTTCAGCTGTTAATTGGAAAAGTTATTGATATGGCAGCCGTTCAGCTTGGATTCGGAAGGACAATTCTAGTTTCAAATATTCTACTGTGTTGTGTCTGTAAATCAAGTAAATGACCTAGAAATTGCAATATTTTGGCATTCCAAATTATTGCTTGCACCTGGAAATAACACAAACAACAGAAAAAAATCTTTCCCAAATCCAAATTGGTTTCGAAAATATAATCAGCATAGTTTTCAGACATATCTCTTATTCGAGTCCATTTTCTTTCAAACCATTATAGGCCACAATATAGCCACATTTATTTATAACTTTTATCACCCTACTGAATGGCTTTTGTTTTCTCCTGAAAACTTGTTAAAGGGAAGAATCATGTTTAAATGGTGTATTGGTTGAATCCTGTTGAGTAAGTAATTGAAAAGTCAACTGAAAATAGTTTTTGAAGAAAGGTATGTGTGATCTCACTTAGGAATTCAGGAGGCGAAGCTGTGTTGTGTGTGTGTTAGTTGCTCAGTCCTGTCTGAGTTTTTGTGACCCCGTGAATTGTAGCCCGCCAGGCTCTTCTGTCCATGGAATTCTCCAGGCAAGAATACTAGAGTGGGTAGCCATTCCCCTTCTCCAGGGAATCTTCCTGAGTCAGGAATCGAACCCAGGTCTCCTGCATTGCAGGCAAATTCTTTACCACTTGAGCCGCCAGGGAAGCCCAAAGCTAATTTAGACAGTTTAGCAATTCAGCATCAGTAATGTTTCAAATTTTTGCTATATTTCTACTCTGCCATTCTGCTACTCTCATTGTGTCTACCCTCTTAGATGGACATTCCTCCTGGTCCCAAGATAGCTGCTACTGCTAAAGACATTACACAAGATGATAACACTTCAGAGGAGAGTAGGAAATGACCCTTTTGGATTTTTCTTCTTATGAAAAGCTCCCTAGCAGCCCTTTCACCTCTTCCGGAGATTTTTTTCCCCCTGACATCACATTCCAGAAATATTTTTCCCCTGACATCATATTGGCCAGATTATTGTTTGGTTTTATCACTTAACAAAAGAAATGAGACCCTTAAGAGTAATGACTTAAAGCAGTGTTTCTCATACTTGAACATCCTTCACAATTCCCTGGAGAGCCTGAGAAAACCTCGAATACTGGACCCGACTCTCAGAATTTCTGAATTCAGTAGGTTTGGGGTGGGGCCCAAGATTCTGCATGTTTAAGTTCCCACATGATGCTGATGCTGCTGGTCGCAGAGCAACATTTTGAGACCCATAGACACAGAGCAATCCAGATTTATCCCCTTTGGCACTGGGGAGAAGTTCAGCTTCCTTGAAGGGTGTGGATGTCAGGAGGTGAGTGAAATATTTGGGTATCTGTCAGCCAGAAAATTACCTCTTGTTTAGTTACCCAAAAGCATCTGACATAATTGACGTCTTACAACAGTAACCTGATATTTCACGTGGTTAGTTAGTAAGAGCTGGCTGAGGGTGAACTTGAATTTGGAGATTGAATTTTGTCTAAATGTGGACCTGCCACCATTCAAAGGCTTACCACTTATATTCAACTCACTGTAGTAGTTCCATTTGATTTGTGTGTGCTTATTTTTCCGAGAACTGTAAGTTTCATTGCATTCATTGGGTTGAACAGATATTTCGGATGCTGGTGTGATAATGCATGAATAGAAGGTGAGAAATTGGGACACACAGTGGTTAAGAGTTTACCTACATCCTTGTCAGTAATAAGTCTGGTGTTAGATCTATATCTAGGCTCTCTTAATGTCTCTTAATCTCTGAGATCCAGAGGACACAAGCATTTGGCAGTTTGTGAGTATGCTCAGACGCCTCCCCAGAGGGTCTCCTTCTTCCTTCTGATCTTCTCATTAGCTTCTTCAGCCCACCTGTGAGGTGGACACATGGCCAAGAGGATTAGGGAAAGGACCCGTGATGACTTTTTCCACTTACACACTCGTGGACATGCCAGTGAGCCATGAGCAAGATAGAAGCATGGACGTCTTCTCTTAGGGACTCCTTTGGGTCCGTCATGCACCCAAGAATGTGGAGGGTTCCCCCACAGCCTTTGGAGAGGAGCAAGTGGTCCAAGACCAAAGTGAGTCTTCAGTTCGTACACATCAATTGTTCGGCACTCAGCCTTCTTTATGATCCAACTCTCACATCCATATATGACAAATGGAAAAAATCATAGCTTTGACTATCCAGACTTTTGTCAGCAAAGTGATGTCTCTACCTTTTCATACACTGTCTAGGTATTCTCATCTTACATATTAAAGATAAAGAGCTGAGACACAGGACACATCGGCATCTTGGTTTGGGTCCCTCAAAAGGTGATTGGGTTGCTCTTCAGCCCAGTGAATCAGAATCCCTAATGATGAACTGTGGGACTGTAATTTGCAAAAGGTAACCCAGACAACTCTGATCTACACAGAGATATGAGAATCCCGGGCCTGGAGTGTTCAGTGTTACCTGTTATCTACTCATAAAGGTGTCTTCTTGCACAACAAGAGTCTCTCTGGGTAGTCAACTAAGCAGTTTTATTATTTTTTAAAACATGACAGACTGAATAACAGAGAACAGATATCTCTCTAACAAATCTCATCATTCCAATTTTAAGTGGAAAATGTATCAGCTCCACTTTCTGATCCTGGGCTTAGGTTGGAGTTAACCTCCTCGGGGACTTTTTTTTTCCAGCCCTGGGCTGAGCAGACAGGGAGCAAAAGGCTCCTGGTTTTAAACAAGGAGGGTTGTCTGGGTCAGCCATAGACTTAAGCTGCCAAAAAGCTAGCCCGATTGTCATTTGCCTCTAATAAAAGTCATTTTTGTGGAACAAAATCCCTACCAGCATTACTCTACAGCGTTGTGTATGGAAATAATGCTGTTGGTTTTTGCTTTTTTTGCCAGACCTCTGCTATCTAATAATGGTAATAAAGGTTAAATTAAGTGAGCGCTTATTCTGTGCCAGGCTAACCTTTCTGAGTGCATTATCTCATTTAATTCACACACAGCCCTGTGAGGCACATACTAATGTTTGCATTTTCCTGGTAGGAAAAGAGGAGCTTAGTTTAAGGACAGTCGCCCCAGGTCATCCAGTGGGTAGGGGAGTCTAGATGTGAAGTTTGCTAAATCTTAGGCCCTCTTGTGTTCCTCTGAACCTCACAAAGAAGGCAGGGTTCAGATTATTTGGGATGGATCATTGCCTTGGATTTTCGCTCTGCACACACTGGCCATGCAGATCTGCAAAACGGCAACGGTGAACCTTACCTGCCCTCACAGGCAGGACAGGAAAATGAGCATCTTTGTGAGGCTTGGGCAGAGGTTCTCTATCAAGAAAAGTAAGGTGAAAGTCACTCAATCCTGTTTGCGATCCCATGGACTACAGCCCTCCAGGCTCCTCTACCTCTGGATTCTCCAGGCAAGAATACTGGAGCGAGTTGCCTTTTCCTACTCCAGGGTATCTTCCCAACCCAGAGATCAATCCCGCATCTTCTGCATTGCAGGCAGATTCTTTACTGTCTGAGCCATGAGGTATGCACTCTCCATCAAGGGAACTGTATTATTATCTGGTTGTACACAGAGTGTTCACTTGGGGACACCACCCTTCTGGAGGAATGAGAATGGATTAGAACAGGGAATGACCAAGATGGTGGAATGAGCTGGGTGTATGTGCACCTAAGTAGGGCTGGAGACACTGATGCTCCTTGACCCCAAAAGTGACTCATCTGATCTGCAGATATTATACACAGCAACTCCTGGTGCTCCCAGGACATTTAGGAAAGCAGACAGGGCAGAAAGCAGGAAGTTAGGACAGTTAGGAAAGGCATTAGAAAAGCAGAAGTGAACAAAGAGGGTTTCTATTCATTAATATTTCACAAACAGTGACCATCACTATGTAGATTATTTAAAATTGTGATGTGAAGGATAAGTCACATGAGTATATAACAGAGTCGGCCACAGAATTGTTTCTTAAAAAAGAAATCAGACTTCTTCAAGCCCCAAAGTGCTCAAAGTAGGGTTATAGCTCAAGCACGATTAGAAAAGCAGGGAGAACTTTCTAAGCAACCCCCCAGTCCGACCTGCCAGGTGATCTTGAAGTAGAGATCACAGGCTAAAGACAGACTACTGCTGTGCACACTCGTCACAGGGGCCCCCTTGTACCCAAGGCTCATAGGTTGCATGATCTCCAAGGTCAGCCCTCGAGTCTGGAGATTTTGTGTGTCTGCCTTCTGGTGCTTTCTTAAAGGCAAGCACTTTGGATGGAGAGGATGATAGAGCATAACAACCACAGTGGTGGGGAAACCCCAAATGCCCAGAGAGGACATTCAACCCCTAGAATATTAGAGAAGGCAGTATAATATAATGGGTGAGAACATGGATTTTGGAATCAAATCAATGCTGGTTCAAATCCCAGTTCTGTCCTTAACTAGCGGTGGGATCTTGGGCAAGATAATTCAACAGTAAAAATGTGGTGTGATAAAAAGAGTGACCTTGCTAGGGTGTTTGAGGATTAAATGGGATTGTGTACCTACAGAAAAGTGGAGACAGGAACTCCGGTCTGTCTGTGCTGAAACCCCACATCCTCCAGACAACTTGTGGGCAGCATCCTTCCCGCCCTGACTTTATCCCTTTGGGAACCACTGTTGTCCAGCCTGACTTGAGTCTCTTAAAAGAATCCTCCTTTGTTTTCTGAGAGCTCAGTCTACCGCCGAAGTAATGAGCCTGATCTGACTCAGCCCAAGGATCCTGGCCATTGAACTTGACTTAGTGTGTCCAATAATTCATACATTTTGAATAACAGGTTCTGGCTAAGAGGAAAAACTTGCACTGAATCCGACGCATTCACAGCAAGCGAAGCAGGAGTAAAATGCCTAATTCCGGCTTGTTAGCCGCTGAGCTTCTGAGGACAGCATCAGCTTAGCCGCTTGCAAATAAGCGAGCATCGGAGAAGTTGGTTGAGCTGGCGGGAATATAACAAGCTGTGTATGAAAACCTTGGGATTAAATCTCCATAGCCAAATTGCTCGGTGCACAGGATCAAAAGCGCTGCAAGGGGAGTGAGACAATGCACTGGCTCCCTTCTGCACGCCCGCCCGACCTTTCCCGGCAGGAACACCCCGAAGAGCATGTGCTTTGGCGCCTTATCAAAAAATAAGGCTGCGCTGTAGATTATAATTAAAACAATAAATTCTTCTCCCTTGCGTGTCTCCCGATTAGAAAGTTGATACTCTGTCAAGCAGCTGGGGAGATAAACTCTCGCTGCTTCTCATACTCACCACACTGCTTATTTTTGAGATCCTCTGATGGTGGTTTTTGTTTTTTTTTTTAATGACAAGTTGCAAATAACACCTTGGAGTTTCTTTCCTTTGATTTCTCTATCACGCTATTGACACTGATACTCAGGGAACTTTCAGGGTGTGAGAGCTTTCATCCTAATGTGTGATGGAGGCCCTGGCATGAGTCATTGAGGAATCCAGGGAACTTGTTGGTCAGGAAAAATATCCAATGGTACAGGAAGGTGGAAGTATTAGTCGTTCAGTCATGTCTGACTCTTA
Organism: Bos indicus; assembly: GCF_029378745.1. Taxonomy (NCBI): domain Eukaryota; kingdom Metazoa; phylum Chordata; class Mammalia; order Artiodactyla; family Bovidae; genus Bos; species Bos indicus. Next base: position 7,440,601 of record NC_091784.1, read on the forward strand.
GGACTCCATGGGCTAAGTCTCCTCTGTCCATGGGGATTCTCCAGGCAAGAATACTGGAGTGGGTTGTCATGCCTTCCTCCATGGGGATCTTCCTGATGCAGGAGACACAAGAGACCTAGGTTCAATACCTGGGTGAGGAAGATCCCCTGGAGGAGGAAACAGCAATCTACTCCAGTATCCTTGCCTGGAAAATTCTATGGCTAGAGGAACCCGTCGGGCTACAGTTTACGGGGTTGCAGAGTCAGATACGACTGAGCACACACACACGTGTGCACACACTGCTTCCTCATCTCTGTTTCTCGAGGCTTCCTGGGCTTTCCTGTGGGGGATCCCACTGGTACTCAAGCCACCAGCAAAGGTTAGGACATTGCTAGAACCATAGGGTCCCAGCCGAATGATCTCATTCAGGAATCTGGGACCTTGGGAACACTGTCCCAGCCAGACTGGGTCATTTTTAGTTCCCAAACTTTAATACACTATGGGCTTCCCTAGTGGCTCAGATGGTAAAGAATCCACCGCAGTGTGGGAGACCTGGGTTTGATCTCTGGGTGGGAAGATCCTCTGGAGGAGGCCATGGCAACACACTCCAGTATTCTTGCTTGGAGAATCCTCATGGACAGAGAAGCCTGATGGGCTATAGTCCTTGGGGTTGCAAAGAGCTGGGCACGACTGAGCGACTAAGCCCAGAACACGCTAAGTTTGTCTCATTCTTGGACTTTTGCGTGTGGAGGTTGTTTTGTCTTACCCTTCACCATTCCCTTGGGCAACCCCAGTTCATTCTTCACACCTCAGCTTAGTATTAACTTCCTCTATTTCAAATAAACATTTCATTTGAGAGTAGTTTTAGATTTAAAAGGACTTCCCTGGTGGCTCAGATGGTAAAGCGTCTGTCTACAATGCGGGAGACCCGGGTCCGATCCCTGGGTCAGGAAGATCTGCTGGAGAAGGAAATGGCAATCCACTCCAGTACTATTGCCTGGACAATCCCATGAACAGAGGAGCCTGGTAGGCTACAGTCCATGGGGTCGCAAAGAGTCAGACGCGACTGAGCGACTTCACTTACTTACTTAGATTTAAAAAAATGTTGCCAGCATGGTACAGAATCCTGTGTACTCTCAACCCAGTTTCTTCTGTTGTCAATATCTTACATTATTGTGAGACATCACTCACAATTAATGAACCAATATTGAACCAATATTCAAATTTGCCCTCTTAGATCTTTTTAAGTGTACAGTTAATACACATGAGGTGTACTCACATTGTTGGGCAACCAACACCACCACCCATCTCCAGAACTTTTTCATCTTCCCAAATGGAAATTCTATATCCATCAAACACGAGTTTCCTGGCTCCCAGTCTGCCAGACCCTGGCAACTACCATTCCTGTTTCTGTGAATCTGTCTGCTCTAAGTACCTCATGAAACTGGACTCACACATGATTTGTCCTTTTAGAAGTGGCTTATTTTGCTCAGCATGATGTCGTCAAGATTCATCTAGATGGAAGCATGTGCCAGGATTTCCTTCTTTTTCAAGGCTGAGTAATATTCCAATGTGTATCCAGTAGACCCTTCCCATCTGTGGATGTGGGACCCATGGAAACTGAAACCAACTGTGAGGGATTTGGGCATCCTTGAATGTTGGTCTCTGTGGTCAGTTCTGCAGTTGGGTATCAGTAATCCTCCCAAGACACTTTTGGGACAACTTGTTTATACTACATTTTGTTCATCTGTTTGTCTGTTCATGGACACTTGTGTTTCTTCCTCCTTTGGTTTCACAAGGTCTTTCTTGACACGATTGTATCACCCAGGAGTGTCTGGGGGTCCCCTCTGTCAAAGTGTGCTTATCCCACAGAAGCGTGAAAACTTATGTTCCCATCCACCTTTCATACTAGACTCTCAGCTTCTTAAGTACAGGTTCCATGACAGTAAGTGGTTCACCCTTATTTCTCCATGATCTAGAACTGTGCCTGGCTCACAGGACACACAATATTTGTAATGAATGATTCATAGGATAGATGGATGAATGGATGGATGGATGGATAGATGAATGGATGGGTGGATGGATGGATGGATGAATGGATGGGTAGATAGATGAATGGATGGGTGAATGGATGGATGGATGGGTGGATGGGTGGATGGATGGATGGGTGGATGGACAGATGGATGGATGGGTGGGTGGATGGATAGATGGATGGGTGGATGGATGGATGGATAGATGGATGGATGAATGGATGGGTAGATAGATGAATGGATGGGTGAATGGATGGATGGATGGATGGGTGGATGGGTGGATGGATGGATGAGTGGATGGGTGGATGTATGGATGGGTGGATGGGTGGATGGATGGATGGGTGGATGGATGGATGGATGGATGGGTGGATGGATGGATGGATAGATGGATGGATGAATGGATGGGTGGATGGATGGATGGATGGATGGGTGGATAGGTGGATGGATGAATGGATGGAGAGTGGGTGGATATATAAAAAGATGAGGATGGGCCTGAACAGATGTCTCAAGAAATACAATTTGATTCCTACTATTGATTCCAATGGGCTTCCCTGATGGCTCAGTGGTAAAGAACCCACCTGGCAATGCAGGAATTTCGAGTTCAATCCCTGTGTCAGGAAGATCCCGTGGAGGAGGAAATGGCAACCCACTCCAGTATTCTTGCCTGGGAAATCCCATGGACAGAGGAGCCTGGTGGGCTATAGTCCACGGGGTCGCAAAGAGACATGACTTCGTGACTAAACAACAACAGCATCCAGTCCAGTTGGTGAGCATGTGATTATAGAGCAGGAGTTCAGGGCAGAGGGAAAACACAGGGTTAAACTGACACAGAGCAGAGAGTAGGAATGGAGTCAAGGGCGGGGCATCGGGGAGTATATTTTGCTTGACATTTTTGTGCTTTAAAAAGTTATGCTTAGTATTTTAGCAAAATAAATCAATGCAAAACTTTCCTAAGGTCTTACTGCCAAAATGGATACTGTTGACCTTGTAAATATAAAAATAATACACAAACAGCTCACAGGGGAAAGGGAGGAATAAAATGAAAATTAAAAATTCCTCTTTGCAGAGGTAACCCCATTAACTTCATCTTAAGTGTTTGCCGCCATTCTTGGGGGAACTTTCTATAATCAGTGAATATACATGGCCACACTCTTTAATGGTGCCTATTCATCCGTAGCGTGGAGATAGCATTATTTAACTGCTCTTCATTGGGGAGGATGTTTAGCTTTGATCATTACCAACAGAGCTGCAGTGTCTTAGAGTACTTTTGTGAGCATATCCATGAGATAAATTCTTTGAAGGAGAACTTCTGGGCTAAAATTTTTAAAGCACTTTGCATTTTGGTAGATATTATATGTGTGTGTGTGCTTAATCACTCAGTCTTGTCCTACTTTTTTTTGTGACCCCATGGACTGAACCCACCAGGCTCCTCTGTCCATGGGATTCTCCAGGCAAGAATACTGCAGTGGGTTGCCATTTCTTTCTCCGGGGGATCTTCCCAACCCTGGGATCAAACCTGTGTCTCTTGTGTCTCCTGCATTGGCAGGCAGGTTCTTTACCACTGTGCCATTGGGAAGCCCAGATGGTACAAACACTTTGCATTTGGGTAGATACTGACCCAGTGCCTCTCTCAAGAGTTGGAACTGGCTTATGTACTGTGACTTGTTTTATTGCTGTTAGTCCTGTTAACATGCGTGAACTGTGCTCATTAAAACACACAAGTTTGGAGCCTTTGATCCAGTTTATAGCCAGACCTTACTCAGACTCTTCAAGGAATGAGTCATGATATTCCCTAATTTATAATAAATTCTGGAAGGGGGCAGAGATGACTCTTTTACACTTAGAGCTGTGCATATTGTATCCAGAATGGGGAAAATCCAGAGAGGTCGAACTCAAACATGATTTGAAGTTCCATCCGTGATTTGAAGTTTCTTGTCCTCGATGGATGTATTTAAAGTGGAAGAGACAGATGAGGTTAAGACCTCAGTCGCCTCCCCTTAAAAGTGATGGGTGATTCTCTTCTGTCTGGGAGCTCCAGGGTCTACCCTGCAGCGTGGCTGTCACTCCAGCTGAGAAGGGATGTCACCAGTTTGGCATGCCCTATATTTTGTGTTATTTCCTGCTTCCTCAGGTCAAGTGTCGGCCCCGTTCAGTAAGGGCTCAAACAGCCGATCAAAAGGAGTGTGGGGCTGGCTGTGTCCCAGGGTACAGAGGAGACAGGAGGTGAAAAAGTGGCAAAACCCATTTAGCGTGTGTTTGACACAACTTAACTGCTGTGACCAGCATCTCAGCTTCAACACACCCAGCCTGATGTCTGACACTAGGAACAAAAAAAATCAAAAGAGTTATCTTCTTTTTCTCCATCATGCAGTAGGAAAAAAAGTTGCTTGTCTTTTAATTCAGAGCTAAAAAGATACAGAGATACTCACAGATGCAGAAAACAAATTTAGTGTTACCAGAAGGGAACCAAGGTGGGATAAATTAGGGGTTTGGGATTAGCAGATACAAACTACTATATATATAATAGATAAACCGCAAGGCCCTACTATATAGCTCAGGGAACTATACTCAGTATCTTGTAATAAACCATAATGGAAAGAATATGAGATATATATACATATATACTCTTCATTGTTGTCAGTGAGTCACTCGGTCATGTCTGACTATTTGAGACCCCGTGGACTGTAGCCCACCAGGCTCCTCTGTCCATGGGATTCTCCAGGCAAGAATGCTGGAGTGGGTTGCCACTTCCTTCTCTAGGGGATCTTACCAACCCTGGGATTGAACCTGCATCTCTCATGTCTCCTGTGTTCACAGGCAGATTCTTTACCATTGAGCCACCAGGGAAGCCCTACATACTCTTTGTATATACATACACACTGCTGCTGCTGCTAAGTCGCTTCAGTCGTGTCCGACTCTGTGCAACCCCATAGACGGCAGCCCCCTAGGCTCCTCTGTCCCTGGGATTCTCCAGGCAAGAACACTGGAGTGGGTTGCCATTTTCTTCCCCAATGCATGAAAGTGAAAAGTGAAAGTGAAGTCACTCAGTCGTGCCTGACTCTTAGTGACCCCATGGACTGCAGCCTACCAGGCTCCTCTGTCCATGGGATACATATACACATATATTTACAAATACACACGCACACACCCATGTATATAACTGAATCACTGACTTACTTCACTCAGTTTGACAGAGGAGAAGAAATGTTGTATGACATCCCTTATATGCAGAATCTAAAAAGAAACAATACAAATGAGCTTATCTACAAAATAGAAAGAGACTCACAGACTTAGAGAACAAACTTATGGTTGCCAGCAGGGGAAGGATGAGGGGAAAGGCTAGTCGGGGAATTTGGGATGGACATGAACACACTGGTATATTTAAAATGGATAACCAACAAGGACCTACTGTGTAGCACAGGGAACTCTGCTCAATGTTATGTGGCAGCCTGGATGGGAGGGAAGTTTGGGGGAGAATCAAGCCATGTATGTGTGTGGCTGAGTCCTTTTGCTGTCTACCTGAAGCTGTCACAACATTGTAATCAGCTATACTCCTGTATAAAATAGAAAGTTTAAAAAAAAACGGAATCACTTTCTTGTACACAAGAAACTCATATAACATTGTAAATCAACTATACTTAAGAGAGAGAGAGTGATAGACACAGGCCATTTCCTCCTTTAGGACAAGACATAGCTAGTCGTCTACAGAATTTCAACCCAAATCCATGGTGCTGTGAGGGGAGAACGTACGTAAGCGACAGGAACTTTCCATTAACACAGCACCTTCTTGCAACTGTCACACTTGATTCTTTGTGGGTTAACTCATTTGGAAGTCAATTTTCTTCACTACTGCCGCACTGTAAAGTCTAGAAAGCGGTGTTATGAAACTTGCAGAGAAAACATTACATTATTTTGATGTAAAATATTTTTAGACTATCACACAATGTAATATAAGGTTTACTGTGAAATGCTTCCTCCCCACCCCACTCCCCTAAGTCAGTTCTATTCCCTGGAGGTTCCACTGTTACCGTTTTATGCATCTTCTGAGAGACAATCAATTAATACACAAGCACAGTCATGTAAATAATAGCATGTGGTCACATTACATTAGATCCAAGTCCAGGGAGATGAAACCATTATTTCCTTAAAAACAATAGACACAGAGAGGAATACTCGTTCCACAGTTTGTTAGCTATAAATATTATTAGATAAAAATATAAGAACAATAGTGAAACCATGAATATTCATGAATTCATGAATACCATGGCTGGTACTTCTTTTAAGTATATATTGTTTTATTTACAGCAAGCACAGTCTTAAAAGGACCTGGAATATAGTAAGTAATAAAAGTGATTTACTTATTTTCCTCTTTGCCTGCCTATATTATAATTTACTGGGACAACTTCTCAGATAGTAATATATTTTTATGCTCTATTTGGCTACATTTAATGGGTTTCCCGGGTAGCTCGGATGGTGAAGAATCTGCCTGCAATGTAGGAGACCTTGGTTCGATTCCTGGTTGGGAAGATCCCCTGGAGAAGTGATAGTGGCTACCCACTCCAGTATTCCTGGGCTTCTCTGGTGGCTTAGACCATAAAGAATCACCTGCAGTGTGGGAGATCTGAGTCTGATTCCTGGGTTGAGAAGATCCCCTGGAGGAGGGTATGGCAACCCACTCCAGTACTCTTGCCTAGAGTATTCTCATGGACAGAGAAGCCTGGCAGGCTACAGTCCATGGAGTCACAAAGGTCGGACACAACTGGGCAACTAAGCCCAGAATCACTAGAGAGTGAGCCAAAAAGAGAGAGAGACAGAGACAGAAAGGAATCAGTAGGTAACCCAAGAGTGCTTTCTTATTTATCAATCCCCCCCACCCCCACTTCTTTGCTGCCCTCATACATGAATGGAGCATGTGGACATTCATTCTTTTTTTTTTTAATTGAAATATACTTAGTTTACAATGTTGTGTTAGTTTCAAGTATACACAGTGATTCATTTATATATATATATATATATATATATATTTTTCAGATTATTTTCCATTGTCGGTTATTACAAGATATAGAGCATAGTTCCCTGTGCTATACAGCAGTCCCTGGTTGTTTATTTTGTATCGAGCAGTGTGTATCTGTCAAATCTGGACATTCATTCTGGTCTCCCAGTGACTTTCTTCCTAGGCAACTCCAGTGATTAAAACAGTGATTTCAGAGTTTGTGTCAAATGCCCAAGCACCCTGTAGCTCTCCAACTTTTTCTAAACCACCTCAAGCACTGTTTGAACCATCTATTAGCTGGCAAACAATTGAGATGCTAATGAGAAATCAATGTTATCTTTTCATTAAAGCCACCTCCCACCCCCATCTTCCCAGCTCTCACGCCTTTGAACAAATGGCCTCTGCTTACTCTTAGGGTTTCCTCGTGCACTTCAGCTCCACTATAAAGATAATCTATCCAAGCCTCTAATTCTCAACAATTAAGGGTGGACTCTCCCTTTAGGCTATTGTAATGCAATTCCGACAGTGCTTCCGTCAGCTGGTGCACAGCCAGCTTCAGAGGAGTCTGGCTCTCGAGTCAGATGGGCTTCTCTCCTTATTACTTGTGCGTTTTTGGATGAGTTGCAGTGCTTTGCCTTTCCAAGACTTAATTTTCATTTCTATGAAATGGAGGTGAGAGCAGAAATGAACTCCTAAGATTTCTGGAGAGGTTGAGATGAGAGGATGACTCTGAAGATGTTAGGAAGGGGGCCCTAGTTACTGAGCCCAGGAAGCACTCTTTCTGGATCACCTCTTACTGTGAATGCTGTTCAGTTAGCCAAATCCATTCATCCATTTCCCCTCATTCATTCATCTGTTATTTACTATGTTACACGCTTTCCTAGTGGCTCACAGGGTTAAGAATCTGCATGCAATGCAGGAGATCCAGGTTCGATCCCTGGGTGGGGAAGATCCCCTGGAGAAGGGCATGTCAACCCACTCCAGTATTCTTGTCTGGAGAATCCCATGGGCAGAGGAGCCTGGTGGGCTACAGTCCACAGGGTCGCAAATAGTCAGACATGCCTGAGCGACTGACACTTTATTTTGGGCTCCAGAAATTCTGGATACCACTGCCGAGTTACCATCGTCCTCCTTGGTGATTCTTGCGTGTCTTAACGATTGTTCTCCAAACGATCGCCACCCTCTCCAGGTGTTTGGTGCAGTGAGTGAGTGTTCACTCAGCCAGGGAGTCCTTTGAGAGTTTGTAGAAGCTTAGGAAAGACAGATGGGTGTCTTTTTAATGACTGGAGGCTCCTCTCAAGAGGTTGTGTTTCATGTGGAGACCCAGGAGGGGTATCTCATTCCTCTCTGTCGTGGTCTGCCGGCTCGTGGGAGCTGAGGAGGGGGATAACACAAGAGAAGAAGGGAAACCCTGTGACCCCATTTTCTGTGCTGGGTGGGCCAAGCGATTCACAGATTTACAGAATTCCCCATGGGTGGGCACTCTGGTACGTGTAGACGTAACTAAGATCATGCTTCAGGGGTCTAAAACCTTGGTTAGAATCCTGGCTTGGCTGCTCACTGCGAGTGACCAGGGGCTGCTACTCCACCTGTTTGATTCTCAGTTTCCCCATATGAAATTGAGAACTGGGTGATCCTAAAGTGTTAAAGGGACTTCCCAGGCGGCCCAGTGGTAAGAATCTGCCTGCCAATGCAGGAGACACAAGAGACTTGGGTTTGATTCCTGGGTTGGGAAGATCCCCTGGAGGAGGAAACGGTGACCCATTCCAGTATTCTTTCCTGAGAATTTCCATGGACAGAGGAGCCTGGCGGTCTACAGTCCACAGGTTTGCAAAGAGTTGGCCATGACTGAACATGCATGCCTGCAGAGCAGGTGGCTAATACAGCACCTGCAACATTCAAATGTCTGTGACTTCCTCCAGTTTATTGTTGTTGTCCAGTCGCTCGGTCATGTCCAACTCTTGTGACCCCAAGGCCAGCAGCACACCAGGCCTCCCTGTCCATCACCAACTCCCAGAGTCCACCCAAACCCATGTCCATTGAGTCGGTGATGCCATCCGACCATCTCATCCTCTGTAGTCCCCTTCTCCTCTTGCATCAATCTTTCCCAGCATCAGGGTCTTTTCCAATCAGCCGGCTCTTCACATCAGGTGGCCAAAGTATTGGAGCTTCAGCATCAGTCCTTCCAATGAATATTCAGGATTGATGTCCTTTACGATTGACTGGATTGATCTGTTGCTGTCCAAGGGACTCTCAGGAGTGTCCATCAGTTAAGAGGTAGCATTTATTGAGCACCTAGTGTATGCCAGGAACTGAGTGAAGAGCTTCTCTTCAAAGAGTTAGCTGCTATGTAGTAACTCATGAACAAAGTTCTGGGGTCAGACTGTTTGAGTTTAGATCTTCACTGCAACAATTATAAGGTGTGGTTTTAGTCTCCTTAACCCTTTCTTTTCTGAATTCAAGGAGATGGTGTATGTAAAACACTTTTGAAATGTCTGACAGGTGTGGAGCTCTGAATATATATGCTTTTGTTCCATCATGTCTGACTGTGACCCCATGGACTGTAGCCTGCCAGGCTCCTCTGTCCAAGGAACTCTGCAGGCAAGAATGCTGGAGTAGGGTACCATTTCCCCCTCCAGAGAATCTTCCTGACACAGAGACTGAACCCACGTCTCTTGCATCTCCGGCATTGGCAGGGGTACTGAACACGTGTTGATTATTCTTTACCATCTGAAAGGATCAGATCTGCTAGATGGCGTTAACCTTAGTAAGTCAGAGCAGTGAAGGAACCTGCCCAGGTTCACGTGACTTGGAAGATGCTAGAAGCAAGCCTGAGCTGCTTTTGTTGGTTCCTCTGCTGGAGTGAAGGCTAAATGAGCAGCGTCTTGAAAACGAAGTCCTCCTCATCTCCAAGGGATAACGATGCCCCGTTACCCCTGGAAATGTCACCGTTGGGGCACATTCTGTAAACTGGACCAAATTAAATCCCTCACTTCATTTCCCCAGAAAGGCTCCTCCAAAGCATCACTCTGAACCCCTCCCAGCAAATCTGTACGAGGGGATGTCGGTAGGATTTGGTCTCCCTACAAAATCCCCTCAAAGATGTATGAGGCTGCATATAAATTGCATTGAATTTGGCTGGCCATGGGCTAGCCTTGCTTTTATGCTGAATATCAGCGGAAAGTATGAAATGGAGATTACATTTTCAATTCTGGCTTTTTCTCCCAAAGCTCTGCCGAGACGCCCTCATCCCCATCCATCAGGGTAGACTTGTGCTGGGGTGGAGTCCCAGGCTCACCTTCCCTTCCAGGAAGCATATCTCACCCTTGCTATCAGACTGCAGCCGTGGGTAACACTCTTTTTAACAGCCAGTTACTTGATTCCTCTCCTTCCCAAATTCATGCCCTTTTTTTCCCCAGGACCTTTTTTTCTTAAGATCTCTCGCACAGGAGGATCACAAAACCAACCTCAAAAAAAAAAAAAAAAAGGCATTCTTGTGGATGCTGACATTGGTATATCTGTCTCTTGGGTTGTTCAGGGCAGAAATAAGACATGGATGCAAATGAGCTTCATCCACCGACCATGAGAAACGTGCTCATTACTTCCTTCTGAAATACATATATTCATACCAGCTATTTCAGTTCTTTCCCCCCAAACAGCCCTAAATCATTGTCAGTGTTCAGCTCCAGCCGGGGTCTGTGAGAGGAGTATTTCCCAGTGGGGGGCGGGAGGGTGATTATGCATCTGGCTTTACATCAGCAGGAGCTTCAATATTTCAACAGCCCTTACTCCCCATGTTCTTGCCTCTCCCTCCTGCCCCCTTGAACGTGATTGCCTGGCTGACTCCCCAAAGACAAAATGTGCTAAGTGAACTTGACAGATTCCAGGCTGGCTGCATATGGCAAGGCCCAACTTACATGTTCCTGGGATCTCCCAGCTGCTCTCACCTTATTAAGATGGCAGTAACTACATGCAAGTCAAGTTCACTGCATCCGTTTTAATTCTCTGAGCCCTGGAGACTAGCCTCGGACTTCAAGGTGGAATTGGACAGAGCATCACCCACTGCAAATCTGACTTTTCCCTTCTCTTCCCGAAGCCACGGCTGGGAGGCAGGTAGGTGAAAAAATGGACCCAGCAGTCAGAAGGATGTTAGAAAAACGTGAAGGGGTGGTTCAGGGTCTTTCTTAGGGTCGTCAGCAGAGACTAACAGAGACTTTTAGGTATTGTGTCCTTGTTTAGTCCTAGATCTGTACTTTCTGAACCTCTGACTCCTACACATAATTGAGACTTCAACGTTGATTCGTAAGTCTATAATTTGCACCCCTCCCTCTCCCCACGTGGATTTAAAGACATGGAAAACATGAAAAAGTTGCCTTTCAAGTGGATGAGCACTTGGCAATTCAGTGATTAAAGTTTGGGGTTGAATCCCTGCACATTTATTTTAATAATAGAAATTTGTTAGAATGAATCTGTAAAGCAGAATTCTTTGATGGCATTTCACTTCACCCAGGATCTATAGAAAGTGTCGCTACCTTTATATAAATAGTTTTCTATATTCTGAGAGCATGATTGCTACATAGAATGGAGAATACTAAGAGGACAGAGTATCGTCTTATTAAAACAGATAAAAGGGAGATGTAGGTTCCATCCCTGGGTCGGGAAGATCCCCTGGAGAAGGAAATGGCAACCCACTCCAGTACTCTTGCCTGGGAAATGCCACAGACAGAGGAGCCTGGGGGGCTACAGTCCATGGGGTCACAAAGAGTTGGACATGAGTTAGTGACTAAAGAACAACAAGACATAACCATAGGCAAACAAATGGAACTCCTTCTCAGTGGAGCCCAAAGGGAAAATTGTATCCAAAAGGAAGGCTATTTGGTGGGGAGGGGATGGGGAAGTCAGGGAAGTTAAAGGCAGAAATGGTCTAGGGATCGGAGCTGCCCAGCTGGAGAAATCCTGAAATGTTCATCATGGGGGTGACCCTTGCAGTGGATGGAGAGTGGACATCTCTTGTATGAAGTTCCTTCCAGGTCTGAGGTCTCCAGATTCTGGGCATTGGCACACCCACAGAGAGATGTGATGAGAAGACTTCCAGTGGAAGCTGAAGTGATTGTAGTCACAAATGATTCAGGTGATTTGGGAAGCCATTTTTCCAGCTTCTCAGTAAATGCAACAAAAACCTAAAGCTCTGAATTTGAGGAATTGAAGCAGTTTGCATTTCTTTTACCCGAGGGTAACTAAAAACTGACTACCAGTGAATGACTTAACTAAAAAAGAATTTTTGAAAAAAACTTTAGCAAGAGGCCTTAAAGTAAGTGGTTTAGTCTCATCATTACCCACTCTGGTTGCATCTAGCCTTTACTTTTCTGCTCACTGTAACAAAATAGCCGCTGAAGTTCCAAGCCTCATGTCCTCACTCCAATGCCTCAAGTGTAAAAGGACAGGGGTAAAGCACTTACTATCTTTTGCAAGGATTTGCCTTTTTTTCTGAGAAGGAAAGCCTTCCAGGAGACATGAAATTATGTCTTATTTGCCCAAACTGGGTGCTGCTGCTGCTGCTAAGTCGCTTCTGTCGTGTCCGACTCTGTGCGACCCCATAGATGGCAGCCCACCAGGCTCCCCCATCCCTGGGATTCTCCAGGCAAGAACACTGGAGTGGGTTGCCATTTCCTTCTCCAATGCATGAAAGTGAAAAGTGAAAGTGAAGTCACTCAGTCGTGTCTGACTCTTAGCGACCCCATGGACTGCAGCCTACCAGGCTCCTCTGTCCATGGGATTTTCGAGGCAAGAGTACTGGAGTGGATTGCCATTGCCTTCTCCACAAACTGGATGGCATACATGCAAAAAGTCATTGGATGACCCTGACCAGTTTAGATTGATCATTATTCATTACCTGGATCTGGATAAGTGGACCCACCTTGCTGAGATTAAATAGTATTATCTCTTTACCTGAATAAACTGAAACTCTATTAATAAGTTAACAATGGGGCAGATGCTGGGTAGGCAGCAAATAGTATCGTTCATGTAAATCCACCTAATTTAAACAGTGAGGAGCTCTTCTTAAATTTCAACAGAAGGGCTTTTTTCCCCCAACCAACATTGTCCTAGGATTCACAGGCTCAGACCTTAACTGAGGTATCCAGAGGACAATATATTGTGTGAATGCAGAAGAGATGTCCATTCATGCTTTCAATTTCTTGATACTACCTTTTTTCAAAATGTCAATGACTTTCTCCTAGAGCTTGGATTGTAGATGGATCAAGGTAATCAGGATAATGAAAATATCATTTTAATTTTACCAGTGCTTGCTATAAGCCAAATACTGAGAAAAATACTTTGCATATAGTTATTTTTTATCTTATCACTGCAACAGTCTTATATCTTGGAAAGGCAGAGGGTTAGGGATTGTTGTTACTGGAATGTCTCAAAAGGGCTTCACAGGTGGCTCAGCCGGTAAAGAACCCGCCTGCCAATGCAGGAGATGTGGGTTCAATCCCTGGGTCAGGAAAACCCCCTGGAGGAGGGCATGGCTACCCACTCCAGTATTCTTGCCTGGAGAATTCCAGGGACAGAGGAGCCTACCAGGCTACAGTCCATGAGTCGCCTCCTGGGAAGCCCCTAGAATATAGTGCGTACGTGTGTGCTAAGTTGCTTCAGTTGTGTCTGACTCTTTGTGACCTCATGGACTGTAGCCCTCCAGGTTCCTCTGTCCATGGGATTCTCCAGCAGGAACACTGGAGTGGGTCGCCATGCCCTCCTCCAGGGGAATCTTCTTGACCCAGAACATAATAGATGCTCAGCAAATATTTATCCTAATCCCACAAATGAGAAAGTGGATACAGTAATTCTTTGGGAAAAATAAATGTGCAACAAGCATGAGGTTTTGTGTTCTAATGATCACCAGCTCATACTTTTCCCCCCTCTCCTATGCTATTTACTTCTTCAAAGCTGCAAGCCCTGTTTTCATCACCCTCCTTGTTTCCAGCACAGACTCATTTTCAGCTGCAGATTCTCTCTTGCCTGAAGGCCTCCGTGCCACATGAGCTGCATCCTCTCTGAGAGCCCTGTGTAGAGCCAGAAGCACGGGCCACTTTCTGCTGCTGAGAAATCTTCCCTCCCAGGGCACATGCGTGACTGCAAGGCGATGTGGGAAACCATTTGTAGAAGTTGTAATTAATGATCTGCTGGGTCTTGGCACTTATTTGAGGAAACACAAAGCCACTGGGAACTGGGGCAACCTCTTAAATAAAAGGGCTTCCCAGGTGGCCTTGTGGGAGACATAAGAGACGTGGGTTCGATCCTTGGGCTGGGAAGATCCCCTGGAAGAGGGCATGGCAACCCACTCCAGTATTCTTGCCTGGAGAATCCCATGGACAGAGAAGCCTGGCTGGCTGCAGTCCATGAGATCACAAAGAGTCAGACACAGCTGAGCGACTAACTCACCTGCACACTTTCCAGGGGCATTAGGTGAGAGTTCCAGTCTCACCTTACAGGTGAGGAATACAGGGCCCAAAGGGACGTGTCTGGCCCACACAGCATCACTATTATGTAGTAAGCAGTAGACAGTTATTCCTCATCTTCTCTTTGCGTCTCTTCAGTCCCCATTAACTTCCTTCTGGTTCTTTATTTTATCAAGAGTCAGCTACTAGCATTGCTCTTCTCTTTCCTCTGATTGCCTGGGGTTTGTTTTGGGAAGCAATCATTAAAGACACTGCTGAGACTCAGAGACACAATTTCTGGATCCGCTTCACTAGAGAACCCAGTGGGGAGAGGATGTCGGGCCAGGCGACCTTGGTCACTCCCTACAGGCATCCCTGCTGGGGGTGAGAGCCCAGAGCAATGAAGGAATTTTCCTTCCTGGGTGTGTTTGCTTGTGTTCTTGGATGTTCTGCTAAGCCCCTGCCCACCCACCTCTATGCAAATGTGTCCTCCCACACACTCGGGATGTTCTGTCCCCAAATCCTGAACATCATGCACAGGGGATGGGCTCAGCTGTTGCAGAAACAAGATCTGAGAGGAGGACGGATTTGCCTGCAATGATCTCTTTGTAGACTTTATCCTGGGTTGGAAGAGGCCTGCCCCTGGAGGTGAGGTCTAGTAAGGTGTTTAGCCCCATGTATCGGCTTTCCCAGATCTCAGATGCACCTGGGGAAAAAAATTCCTTCTGCTACACTACAGTTTGCATGCATGCCAAATCCCTTTAATCGTCTCCAACTGTTTGCAGTGGTATTGACTATAGCCTGCCAGGCTCCTCCGTCCATGGGATTCTCCAGGCAAGAATGGAGTGGGTTGCCATGCTCTCCTCCAGGGGATCTTCTGGACTCAGGGATCAAACCCACGTCTCTTTGCATCTCCTGCATTGGCAGGCAGGTTCTTTACCCCTAGCACCACCTGGGAAGCCCACTACCTACAGGGTAGGTGCTAAAATATTATTTTTCTTACCAGAAAGCAGGAAGACTTGTAGCTATCATGACTATTACTAGTCCTTGCTATGTGAAGACACAGAGCCAAGTGACCTCCAAGTCCTATTTCTTATAATAGTCAGAGCAGTCTTGTAAGTGTGGTATGAGGAATCACTGATCGCTTTTCAGTAGGAGGTATTTGCTGTTGTTGCTGTATGCGGGATCTCATTCAGGGATTGAACCGTCTATAATTATTTGAAGGAAGGGTTAACTTCCAAACTGGCTTCCAAAATAGTGCATCTCCTGGGCACCGCGGCCTGCCCGATGATGGAAGGAAAGGGGAGCCACTCTACCTGAGTTCCCCCAAGTGTAACGGGGCTGCGTTGTAATTCCAGAAGCAGTTTCTTGTTTAGTCGCTAAGTTATGTCTGACTCTTTGTGACCCCAGGACTGTAGCCCACCCCCCACCCCCTGCAGGCCCCTGTGTCCTAGGGATTTCCCAGGCAAGAATACTGGAGTGGGTTGCCATTTCCTTCTCCACAGGATGTTATGCACAGCCCTCACTGATTAGCTGTGATGTGTTTGTGTGTCTAGACTTGCTGAACTCTTTTGAGTCCCTCCGGAGCTCTGCTGGAGACTTGAAGTCCTAAAAGTGGTGATTTTAGAATCCGGCACACCTAACTCTGTCCCAGCTCAGCCTTACTGGGTATGTGAACTTGGACAGGTTATGTATATTCTTCATACATAAAGAATATATGTGAGCTTTAATTCCTTCATCTATACAAGGAGGACAGTAATGTATATCTATCCATAGAGTTCTCATGAACATAAAAGGCTGTGATATTCAGTAAGCACTTAGTGCAGTGCCTAGGATCCAGTAAGCACTCAGTAGGCAGTAGATGGTGTGTTCATACCATTTATCCCCAAGCCTGTGATGCCAACTTTGTCACCTCCTTATACATTCCCTGGGTTAGGGATGTGTCAGGTTGGATGGATGTAAAGGAAAAACCCAAAGAAACTTTTTGGCCCACCCAGTAGAAGGGCAGTGGTCTTGGGAATGACTGCTATCAGGGTATTACTTTAGTGCCGTACGTTTGGGGAAATGCTGATATTTCAAAGATGTTTTTCTGGAGTTGGATTTATGATTTATTTATAAGTTTTTTGGTTGTACTGGGTCTTCGTTGCTTTGAGAGGGGCTTTTGCCAGTTGCAGCAAGTAGGGGCTACTCTTGCGTTGTGCTGAGCTGGAGTCCCATTGCACTGGCTTGTCTTGTTGCAGAGCACAGGCTCTAGACCCACAGGCTCCAGTAGCTGCAGCAGGCGGGCTCAGTAGTTATGACGCGTGGGCTTAGTTGCTCCAAGGCATGTAGGGTCTTCCCAGACCAGAGATTAAACCCATGTCCCCTGCATGGGCAGGTGAATTCTTATCCACTCTACCGTCAGGGAAATCCTGGTGTTGGATTTACATCCAACCCAGGATAACAGGTTACTGGCGTCAGATGGTTGTGTGCCAGGATTGAGAAACAGACGTGGGAATAGTAAAACCAGTTGCTTTTCATTCTGAGCAATTCTTCTTAAACTGGTTTGCAGTGGAGACCACACATTAGGGTTTTTTTTTTTTTTTTTTAAGTTAGTATTTATATGCAATAAGATTTATTTATTTACATGTACAGCTTGAGGATTCTTGGTAATTCTATACAATCTTGTGACCTTCACTTTAATCAAGAGAGAGAATAGTCCTTCATTTTAAAAGTTTCCTTAAGCTCATTTTTAGTCTATTTTACCCCCAAATTCCCAACCCCTGGCAACCACTGGTCTATTCTCTCTCTATCATTTTGAATTTCGTATAAAGGGAATAATACTGTACAAAGCTTTTTATGTTTGATTTTTTTCACTTAACATAATATTTTTGATATGCATCCATGAAATGTTTATCAACAGTCCTTTTCACTGCTGAGTAATATTCCGTGACATGGATATACCACCATCTGTTTATCCATTCTCCAGTTGACGGACATTGGTTTCCAGGTTCTGGCGGGTATGAATGCAATGAGATTTCAGCATACACCTCTGTGTGGACATGAGTTTTCATTTTTCTTAGGTAAATCCTTGGAAGGGCACTGCTGGGTCACATGACAAGTATAGGTTTAACCTTATAAGATATGGCAGTACTGTTTTCTAGAGTGATTGGTGGCTGCACTGCCCACCAGCCATGGGGCATCATGTGTAATATTTTGTTTGGCTTTGTTTTTAACAGTGTCCCTAATATCAATTCAGCATAAGACCTTCTGACCTTTGCTTTTTCTGGTTTAATGGCAACTTTCGGACACTCAGATGAGTGATGATGATGTTAGTGTCCTAAGCAAGACATGTGTCCCAACTAATATCTTTTGACTTGCTCAAAACTGTTGAGGAGTGAGATACTGTCTGGATTTCCACATTCAAGGTGAATTTTTATATGTCTTACACATCAAAATTTGTATGCAAGTTTAAGTTTCCTAGCATTAAATCGTCATACTTTTAAAATATCAGAGAATTCACCTTAGATATATAAAGATAAGTCATACTCACCCCTGTAGAAAGGAGTTCTCACCCCCTGTACTCAGGCTGGTTAATGAACATTTGTTCAACGCATATCCTTTGACATATATGCTCATTGCATGTGTGTTTGTTACATGCCATTGACGTGTGTATTCACTGTTTCTTGTGATGGCCACTGTGATCTGTTTACAGCTGCAGTGACTAATTCTGTATACACACAGGCACACTGAACTGCACACCCACGTGTCCTCTTCCCCTCACTGTCTTCGAGGCGGACTGAGTGTGGCCTCTAATGGTCTGCCTTGCCCCGCACGGTTGCTCACATGTTTCTGGAAGACATATTCCCACCTTCTGCTCTTTGCCTTGTGCTTTCATCTTCTTCTTGTTGAATTACAAATGGATTAACACGCCTAATAGGCTTTCCCGGAATCCAACTGGATGCCTCAGCCTCCCACGTATGCTTTTTTTAGTTTTAAGACATGACAGGGAATGAGGTGAATGAACTCAGGGAGAAGAATCTCACAGCTCCCAAATGGGGTGTCCCCACTCCCCCAGGCAAGGGATTATAAGGAGAGGCTTGAAATAGAAGACTACATTTGCATATATCTAACTAATATCTACTTTTTTTTATTATTATGTGAACATGAAATCCCTTGACTATCGTTTGTGTTTCCCCAAATCAGTTTGCCTCTGAACTTACAGATAGTCAACAGCAAATGTCAGCCTGTGGGCCACATCTGGCCCGCTGCCTACTTTTGCAAATAAAGCTTTATTGATACTCAGCCACACTCATACAATTGTATCTACTTTTGCAAATAAAGTTTTATTGATCCTCAACCACACTCATTCACTCACACATCTACGGTGCTTTCTGGCTATAACGGCCAACTTGAGTGGTTGCAACAGAGGTGCTATAAGTCTGGCAAAGCTGAAAGTTTATAGGTGTCTATTTACCTTGGGCTCGTCACAGAAAAATGCTGCCAACTTCTGCTTTCTAGCATGGTTGGCTTGTTTGTACTTTCATTGCACTGTGTGTCCTTCTCTTTTTTTGTGCTGGCAGTTTATCGGTGTTTAGTAACCTAGAGCTAGCCATCTGAGTTCTTTGAGATTCATGTCCAGAACTGTAAGTGGACCGCATTTCTCCTGTAGAGTAGTCATTTGAAGATTTGGGGGGGAAAGTGGTGTGCTTGGCACACATGGTGTCCAGTTCACATAAGGTGAGTTCATTGCATGGAAGCCAGGCCAATATTAGTGTAGAAGTGAAGTCATCCATCGTGTTCTGGGTGGGATTCCCTGCAGAGGCTAGGAAGGAGAACCTCAAGCTGAGGCATTGGGGGCTGCACAGATACTTGTCTCTTGTTTCTAAGAGACAAGCCAGCCAAGAGTCAGAATTCCAACATGCAGGTCCTTGGCTGCCCCATAGCCTCATTCTGCCTCCTCACTGCTGCCCCTAAATCCTTCCAAATACATACCTCACTTCAAGGCATTGATCTTGCAGTTCCCTGGGCCTTATTTTCCCTAGATTTGCACATGGTTTCCGGTAAAGAATCTGCCTGCAATGCAGGAGACCTGGGTTCGATCCTTGGGTTGGGAAGATTTCCTGGAGAAGGGAATGGCAACCCACTCCAGTATTCTTGCTTGGAGAATTCCAAGGACAGAGGAGCCTGGTGGGCTCCATCCATGGGGTCACAAAAAGTCGGACACGGCTGAGCGGCTAACACTACTGCATTCCATGTGGCTTCTCCTCCTCTGACTCCCTCATCTCAGAGAGCAGCCCCCATCACTCCCGTTCTGTGCCTGTCCTCATCACACTTCTAGCTCATCATATTCTCCATCTATGCATTTGTGGGTCAGTTACTTGCCTGCTTTCCTCACAGGCACTCCACAGGCAGCTGAGGAATTTATCCTGTTCTGTGCCCAGCACAGAGTCCTTGGCCTGGCATGAGATAGGAGACCGATGCATACTGGCTGAATAAATGAATGAATGGATGAACATTCCTGAAAGGAAGCATTGGCTTCTGTGCTCTAGGAGTGTCAGCTCCCTCCCTCTAGGAGCCATCTCTCCCTCCCTCCCCCTTCCCCTGCACAAAGACAAACCATCCAGGAAAATCCACTCATATTCACACATGTGGAAACTCACGCCCAGACTGCACAGCACATACAGGAACCCTCCCCTGCACTCGCCTCCCCTTAGCCCTCTCAAGGCAGACACAAACGTTCTCCTGGGTGATCTGGACACAGCCTTTCAAAGGGCCCCCTTCCTTCCCTACTCTCAAGCTAAAAGCTTCTTCAGTAAGACCTCACATAGCTTTATTGGAGAGGTCCTGGGTAGAAAAAAAGCTGCAGCTTAATGAAGGCCATTTAATAGTCAATCTCAATTCCAAGGAAAAGCAAATCTTTATTACCAGCATCCAATCATTTCTGTTCAGGGATTCCCACCCTTTGGAATGGATATGTGTGTGTGTGTGTGTGGTTTTTTCCCAGAACCTCTTTTCTAATTAACTCTGAAGCCTAGATTACAGGAGGCCGGCCTTGGGAATGGAGGGGTGGGGGTGCGGGGGCATCTCGGCCGGAAGTAAGCACTGGAGGTGATGTTTAATTAAAGGGAAGCTGTGAGAGGAAGAGGTCTGGGCGGGCTGCACTGCTAATCCTCTTGCCTGGCTCCTGTGTCCCCGCGTGACTGTGATTGATGAGCTGGTCGCCCTTACATCTTCATCTGCGGTAGCGCTAATACCCTCAGGCAGAAGGGGTGCTGGTTCGCAGTGCGTGCACTTAGCTCGATGGAGTTCTGAGCTGGCCCAAGAGCTGGCTGTGCAATTCCTTTTCCTCTCTCTCTCTCTTTTTTTGCCTTTTCCTTTCTCTCCTAAGATTCATAGTTTGATAGAAAGAGTGATAGACAGATGGATAGATGGGTGGATGTGTAAAGGGGCAAGTGGATGAATGGATGAATGTTTAAATAGATAGAAACACATAGCTATATATAGATATGAAAGCGAAAGCATTAGTTGCTCAGTCTTGTTGACTCATTGCAACCCCATGGACTGTGGCCCGCCAGGCTCCTCTGTCCTTGGAATTCTCCAGGCAGGATTACTGCAGTATTTCCATTCCCTTCTTCAGAGGATCTTCCCCACCCAGGGATTGAACCCCAGGTTTCCTCATTGCAGGCAGATTTCATTACCATCTGAGCCACAAGGGAATATATACACACACTCTATGTGTGTGTGTATATCTGTCTGTCTATATCTATGCAGCTATGTCACTATCTGTGTCTATCCGTCTGAGATCTTGCGCTGTGAATTTCACTTCCGTGTTTGTGTCTGCTTTTCCTGGGTCTGCTTTCCTCACTCTGTCCAGATTTCTCTGATCAACTGCCTCTACCTGTCTCATCTTACTCTGTGTCCTGTCTCTACGAAGGCTGCCCTATGAGGTAATATTAGGGAGTCTCTGGCTGAAATCTTTTATTATTCAGCAATATTAATGTCTGAGTAATATAGAACCTGCCTTTTGTTAAGCATCTACTGAATGCCAAGAGCTGCCTGAGATCCTGTTGAACAGTTGTTTAATATTTGTTCTTAAGATTGCTAACATTGATTAATCTCTTAATATGTGCCAGGTGGCAATGCTAAGCACTTTGTATACCTAATCCCATTTAATCTTCAAAATAATCCAATGTAGTAGCTACCCTCATATTCCCATTTTGGAAATGGAAAATCTGAGGTTTAGAGACAGAATTATGCACATTTCCTTAATCTGTTCTTTATCACATCAAAATAGAGATGTTATTTCCATCTTTTGATGATATATATGTGTGCAGTGTTTTGAAAGGGGGAAGTAGCCACCCATTCCAGTATTCTTGCCTGGGAAATCCCATGGACAGAGGAGTCTGTCAGGCCACAGTCCATGGGGTTGCAAAGAGTCAGACACGACTGAGCAACTAGGCACACTCAGCACACAATATATTGTCCAAGGTCAGAGAGCGTAAAGGGTAAGACTCTTGGGGTCTTACTGCAGACCTGTCTCTCCCCCAAATGCTCCTTGGAATAGACTAGAAGGTGGGTTTGTGCCTGCCAGTGTTTCTCTGTTTTCTCTCCCCCTGTAAAATCTGTGTCCCAGTTGTGTTTACCAGAACATCCCTACCATGTGGCCAAGGGGCTAGTTCTGGAACACAGAGGGTTACAGAGTTTCAGTCAGTCATACGAGCCAGAATAAATTGGCAGAGATGTCTGATTGGACTTTTTCTCCTTCTTCAACGCAGATGCTTTTCTCATTACTGAAAACAGGATGACGCTTTGTCTAAGGGCCCAGACATTCATGGTAATAGCCATGCAGCTTCTGATCTTGGATGTGCTAGCTCGGGTGGGTTGGGGAGGCTGCAGTGCTCTATTGAGTGCTACCACTGGCAAAAGTAGGTTTGCAGAGTGTCTATTAGAACTCATTGCCAAAGGTAGAGTTCTGATAG
Organism: Bos indicus; assembly: GCF_029378745.1. Classification (NCBI taxonomy): domain Eukaryota; kingdom Metazoa; phylum Chordata; class Mammalia; order Artiodactyla; family Bovidae; genus Bos; species Bos indicus. The sequence goes on from NC_091784.1 coordinate 7,463,003, forward strand.
CCTTGACACCTGACTCGTTCGTGAGCTTCTAGCCTTGGTAAAAGGAGCTTTCCCATAGTCTCAAAGAGAGGAAACCATGGTAAATAAAAATCTGATCCCACATTTTTGCAGAAGCAGCTCTGCATTTTTTTCCTTGGGTGGTTTTGCTCTGACACCTAGGCATCTTTGCTGTCCTGACAACTTGTGGAAATGTAGACCACCATTTCAGTACCCTTTTTTTCCTTGAAGTGGCCTGAAAAAACCTACTGCCAATCTCTTCATCATCACACATTTTGAAAAGTGTCTAAAAATATACTGCTGAAGTACTTTAATAGACAGTGAAGATAAGATATATTTGAGTGTTTAAGGATTCAGTAAGATGAGTTGAATTACTTTCCTACCCCTGGTTTAGAGACCCATCAGTTAGAGATCTGGGGAGACCAAAAAGTGACCCACACTTCTTATCTCCCCTTCTCCTCATCTGTATCTGAAATAAAGTGATCAGATCAAATCAGTCGCTCAGTCATGTCCAACTCTTTGCCACCCCATGAATCGAAGCACACCAGGCATCGCTGTCCATCACCAACTCCCGGAGTTCACTCAGACTCACGTCCATCGAGTCAGTGATGCCATCCAGCCATCTCATCCTCTGTCGTCCCCTTTTCCTCCTGCCCCCAATCCCTCCCAGCATCAGAGTCTTTTCCAATGAGTCAACTCTTCGCGTGAGGTGGCCAAAGTAGCATCATACCTTCCAAAGAAACCCTAGGGCTGATCTCCTTCAGAATGGACTGGTTGGATCTCCTTGCAGTCCAAGGGACTCTCAAGAGTCTTCTCCAACACCACAGTTCAAAAGCATCAATTCTTCGGGGCTCAGCCTTCTTCACAGTCCAACTCTCACATCCATACATGACCATAGGAAAAACCATAGCCTTGACTAGACGGACCTTTGTTGGCAAAGTAATGTCTCTGCTTTTGAATATGCTATCTAGGTTGGTCATAACTTTCCTTCCAAGGAGTAAGCGTCTTTTAATTTCATGGCTGCAATCACCATCTGCAGTGATTTTGGAACCCAGAAAAATAAAGTCTGACACTGTTTCCACTGTTTCCCCATCTATTTCCCATAAAGTGATGGGACTGGATGCCATGATCTTCGTTTTCTGAATGTTGAGCTTTAAGCCAACTTTTTCACTCTCCACTTTCACTTTCATCAAGAGGCTTTTGAGTTCATCTTCACTTTCTGCCATAAGGATGGTGTCATCTGCATATCTGAGGTTATTGATATTTCTCCTGGCAATCTTGATTCCAGCTTGTGTTTCTTCCAGTCCAGCGTTTCTCATGATGTACTCTGCATATAAGTTAAATAAATAGGGTGACAATATACAGCCTTGACAAACTCCTTTTCCTATTTGGAACCAGTCTGTTGTTCCATGTCCAGTTCTAACTGTTGCTTCCTGACCTGCATACAGATTTCTCAAGAGGCAGATCAGGTGGTCTGGTATTCCCATCTCTTTCAGAATTTTCCACAGTTTATTGTAATCCACACAGTCAAAGGCTTTGGCATAGTCAATAAAGCAGAAATAGACATTTTTCTGGAACTCTCTTGCTTTTTCCATGATCCAGTGGATGTTGGCAATTTGATCTCTGCTTCCTCTGCCTTTTCTAAAACCAGCTTGAACATCAGGAAGTTCACTGTTCAAATATTGCTGAAGCCTGGCTTGGAGAATTTTGAGCATTATTTTACTAGCGTGTGAGATGAGTGCAATTGTGCGGTAGTTTGAACATTCTTTGGCATTGCCTTTCTTTGGGATTGGCATGAAAACTGACCTTTTCCAGTCCTGTGGCCACTGCTGAGTTTTCCAAATTTGCTGTAACAAGACATGTGAATCATTAGGTTTCCTCTGAAATCAGTTCCTAAAGCCTCTACCACCCCATCTCTCCTTGTCTGCTGATGCTGCATCCCTCTATCTTAAGTCCAGTCCACTCCACCATTCCCTGTCTGTGACCATTTGGTTGACTCCAAATCCTTCATTTTTCCTTTGTGATAACTTGTCATCCTGTCCATGGCCTTAGAAAGGGATTCTTGGGTTTTACTTTAGGATTCAGTCTGTTCGTGGGATACGTCTCTACATAAGTGGATACAGCCCTGGAGGGCCGGACTGGACACACCGAACGTCAGACAGACTGGTGGTGTGGTCTCTCTGACTTTCAGAATTCTTCTGAGAGATCACATTAGCTTTCCTTATTGATCAGTGGGTTGGGGTCAAGGTAAGTTTTTAAATGGTCTCTCTAAAGTTTTTTGCCTAATGTGGTATTAAAATATTTTTGTTTGACTCTTTATTCTTAAAAAGTAATTTCATTACTACTATATTTGAGTCTGTGGCCCACTAAGTCCTTGGGGTCCCCCCACCTGAAACTGACATATCCTAATAGGTAACAGTCTTTTAGCCATAGTGTTTATTCCCATTCAAATTTTTAGAAGAAACTGGGTCTTATTGACTCCTACCCAACAAAAGTTTCAAGAAGAATTTCAGTAATTCGATTTCAATAATTTCCTATCCAGTTTTCTATATCCAGTCAATTCCTATATCTAGCCACCACTCTTGTGTCTCTCTTTATCATCCTGAATATTGATGAATATCGTCTATACTACTAATTCCTGGGCTTCCCAGATGGCACAGTGGTAAAGAATCTGCCTGCCAATGCAAGAGAGGCAGGAGATACAGCTCTGATCCCTGGGTTGGGAAGATTCCCTGGAGTAAGAAATGACTACTCATGCCCTATTCTTGCCTGGAGAATTCCATGGACAGAGGAGCCTTGTGGGCTATAGTCCACAGGGTTGCAAAGAGTTGGATGTGACTGAGAGACTGACAACACAGAAATTCCTAGGCTAAAAATTCTCCTCGGTGCACTTATTTTACTTTTCTAGTGTTGGAACCGTGGGTTTCATGCTTGTATATCATGGAACCAGCTCAATTTTCAGCATTAAACTTACCATGCTGAAAGGTGGATAAAAGCTCAACAATAAACTGACTACTTTGCATGATTTTGTCTGCATTCTGCATTTAGCACTGATTCCCAACGTAATCTAAACAGGCATAAAATTCAGTTCTTTGGTATTCATTCACCAATCAGAATACTGGAAAAATCATCTGTAAAAAATTCAAGAGGAATGTAGATTCACAGAGAGGAGTCAAAGCAGAAGAGTCTTTGTATTTCTGTCCTTGGTGCTGAAAAAGGAAAAGGGAAAAAAAAAAAATCTTAGGTCAACTTCTCTGCTTTAGTAACTGTAATGATGTGACTGTTTGTAAATGTATGAGAGATCATCCATTTAAAATAATCATTATTTAGTCTTATTTTCCTAAGAGAAGAGATTCTATTGGTGCCATGCTGCTGCTATTGCTAAGTCACTTCAGTTCTGTCTGACCCTGTGCGACGCTATTGACTGTAGCCTGCCAGGCTCGTCTGTCCATGGGATTCTCCAGGCAAGAATACCGGAGTCGGTAGCCATTTCCTCCTCCAGGAGGTGCCATGGAAGCTGACTAATGCTGACCCCAGTACTGCTCTGCTGCATATAATAGTCACTACTATTTAAATAGTAGCTATTTGAATCAATTTAAATGAAGTAAAATTAAAATTCAATTTTCCAAGGACACTATCCACCTTTCAGGTGCCCAAGAGCTGCATGTGGCTGGTGGTTACTGTATTAGATGGCACAGATATGAAATGTTCCCATCATCTTGGAAAGTTTTAATGGACAGTGTTTGCTTAGAATATCATCACTGTGGTAGACTCAACATTATTCCCCCCAATATATCCGTATCCTAGTCCTTGGGACCTGTCACTGCTGTGTTAATGTTGTATGACAAAAGGGACTTTACAGATGTGATTAGGTGATGGATGTTGACTGAGAAGGATTATCCAGCATTATCCCAATGGGCCCAACATAGTCACAAGAGTCCGTATCATATGAGGGAGGCAGACGTGTCAGAGTCAGAGGAAAAACCAGTGTGATAGCAGAAGCAGAAACTGGAGTGATGCATTTCAAAGGTGGAGAAACAGCCCACAAGGCCATGGATTCAAGTGGCCATTGGATGCTGAAAACAACAAGGGGCCAGATTGCCCCCCAGAGGCTGCAGAAAGAGCCAGCCCTGCTGACACCTTGCCTTTAGGTCAGTGGCACTGATTTTAGACTTCTGACCTCCAGGACTGTAAGAGAGCACAGCTGCGTTACTTTAAGTCACGAAGTCGCTGGTGAGTTATTACAGCAGCAGAAGGAAGCACATTCATCATCATCATCATGATTATCATGATCAAAGTCACACTCGATTCTTGCATTTCATTTGGATTCTTACAGTTTTGCAGTCTCCTCGAGGAGAGAGCCCAGTCAACCCCTGGGGTATTTGAAGAACCAAGCTCACAAGCAACAGTTCCCTTTTTCATCTGAGATATTCATATTGACTCAGAAATGATTTCTGCTCTGCGAGTGGGTAACGAGAGTTCAGTGAATCATGAGTTAGCTGTGTCAACAGGGAGTGGAGGGGGGCTGTGATAGTTGAAAGGGACAAGAGGTGATCTCTGTGGCTTGGCTTTCTATTTTCTCTGACTCAGGTGGTTGTCGACTCCAGTTCTGGCTTTGAGCAGTGTGTTTGTATGTGATTGGTTGAGCTGAAAACATAAGTGACTATCCTACTGAGTGACTTCAGACAAATCAGTAGCAAAGTTCAATCCAATAGATGAATGGATAAAGAATTTGTAGTACGTATGAGCAGTAGAATATTATTCAGCCATGAAAAGGAATGCAGTTGAGTTGGTTCTAGTGACATGGATGAACTTAGAGCCTGTTATACAGTGAAGTTAGAAAGAGAAAAACCAATTTTGTATCTTAATGCATATATATGGAATCTAGAAAAAGGGTACTAAGGAACCTATTTGCAAGGCAGGAATAGAGAACGGACTTTGGAGACAGCAGGGGAAGGAGAGGGTGGGACGAACTGAGGGAATAGCATTGAAACATTTACCTTACCTATGTAAAATAGCTAGCTACTGGGAAGTGTCTTTAGAACACAGGGAGCTCAATCAGTGCTCTGTGACAACCTCGAGGGGTGGGAGGGGTGGGGAGGAGGTTCAAGAGGGAGGGGACATATGCATACTTATGGAGGATTCAAGTTATTGTATGGCAGGAGCCAACACAATATTGTAAAGCAATTATCCTCCAATTAAAAATAAATTTAAAGAAAGACAATATGCAAATAGAAAAAGACAACATTTTATCCAAAAAAAAAAAAAGCTCAGTTCAAGACTTGGAAGACGCAGTTCAGCGAGAAATCCTTTGTGCCCTTCCTACCCCCCCGGACCAGCGTGTTATTTTCCAAGCCTAGTGTGTGATTGTGGGTGTGATGAGTCAAGTTTCTTCTCTGCTCCCTCAGCCTGCTTGTCTCCTCCCAGGCTAGATTTTGACTCTTTGCTTTTTTTTCTGGAAAATGTCCCTTCATCCACTGTACACTCTCATGCAAGTTACGTCTCTTTCAAATAACAGTAACGGTAATAATAGCCCATATACCATAACTGTTATAACAAATATAATTGGATATGTATTTTCAGGATGGTGATAGGAACTTTATATGCTTTGCCTAATTTATTCCACAGATAACTCCATGCTGCTGCTGCTGCTAAGTTGCTTCAGTCATGTCCGACTCTGTGTGACCCCATAGACAGCAGCCCACTAGGCTCCTCTGTCCCTGGGATTCTCCAGGCAAGAACACTGGAGTGGGTTGCCATTTCCTTCTCCAATGCATGAAAGTGAAAAGTGACAGTGAAGTCGCTCAGTCGTGCCTGACTCTTAGCGACCCCATGGACTGCAGCCTACCAGGCTTCTCTGTCCATGGGATTTTCCAGGCAAGAGTACTGGAGTGGGGTGCCATTGCCTTCTCTGAGACAGCTCCATAAGGATGCACTATTAGTATCCCCAATTTACCAGAGAGAGGCAAAGCACAGAGTTAATGTTATTTACTCAAGAGCAAGCACCTAGTAAGAAGGAGACACAGGATTCAGTGAGTTTGGAGGGTATTATGATAGCTGAAATAAGTCAAATGGAAGAAAAGACAAATGCGGCGTGGTATCACTTACATGTGGAATCTAAAGAATACAACAAACTAGTGAATACAGCGAAAAAGAAGGGGACAAGAGAGAGTATGAACCAGTAGCTACCAGTGGGGAGGGCGTGATGGGCAAAAAGGCCTGGAGGTGTGAGAGGTACAAGCTACTGGATATAGGACAGGCTCAAGGATGTATTGTGCAACACGGGAAAAATAGCCAAAAATTTGTAATAATTGAAAATGGAATGTAACCTTTAAAATTACATTGAATTAAAAATTTTTTTATTAAAGAGGGGGAATCAGAATTTACACAGCAGGCCTTTTGGCTTCAGAGGTGGGTTGAATTTTTAAAAGGTGTCTCCCTCTCTTGTACGAGGAAGAGGAGGACTCTTTTTAAAAAAAAATACTTATTATTTTCTCACTTATTTATTTGGCTGTGCCGAGTCTTAGTTGTGGCACACAGGATCTTTCGTTGTAGCATGTGAACCCTTCGTTGTGGCATGTGGGATCTGGTTCCCTGACCAGGGATCAAACTCAGGTCCCCTGCATTGGGAGCTCAAAATCTTAGCCACTGGACCACCAGGGACATCCTGGGCTTGCATTTTAGAACTCAGCAAACGGTCCCCCTTCCCAGACTTTAGGCTGTTTAGTGTTGGGAATCATGCTATCTCCTTCTTTCATTCTTTCTCTGTTCCCTCAAAGACAGCAGACAATTTCTTGGAAAACCAGCAGAAGCTCATTGATACTGTTCGTTGAAATTTATTTTTGAATCCTTAAGATGATTAATAAGGGATCCCATAGAAAGGGGAGACCACTAAAGATGATGCCCCAGAGAAAGCCTATAGAATATGGGGTAGTAGAAAGACCCCAGGCTGGAGTCACATTCTGGCTGTAGCTCTTAAGAGCAGTGTGGCTGTGAATAAGTCATTCCTTGATTGAGCCTCAGTTTTCTCATCTGGCAAATGGAGATAATAATATATTACTCAGAGTCCTTATAAGGATTTAGTGGGTGTGCAATACAAAGGGCTTTATTAATGGTCATCATCATCATCATTAACATTTTTTCCCATAACCTGGACTCAAGAGCTTGGCACATATGAAGTTCATAGTAGGCCTTGTTTTGCTTGAATGTATTTCTAGTCCAACAGTATAATCCTAGATAGAAGTTTTGCTTCTTTAATTTGACCACTTCAGCATTCTCATGACACAGAGTGCTGCTGCTACTGCTGCTAAGTCGCTTCAGTCATGTCCAACTCTGTGTGACCCCATAGACGGCAGCCCACCAGGCTCCCCCATCCCTGGGATTCTCCAGGCAAGAACATTGGAGTGGGTTGCCATTTCCTTCTCCATTGCATGAAAGTGAAAAGAGAAAGTGAAGTTGCTCAGTCGTGTCCGACCCTCAGCGACCCCATGGACTGCAGCCTTCCAGGCTCCTCCATCCATAGGATTTTCCAGGCAAGAGTACTGGAGTGGGGTGCCATTGCCTTCTCCAGACACAAAAACAGTTTCCATCTTTCATATAATTACTCATCTCTTTCTCATGGTGAGGAGAGAGTGTGGTCTTTAGAGTCCTATTAAAAATGTAAACATCAATGAGTTTGCACTGGACCCGAGAAATATGGCACACATGAAGATTAGAACCGTTAGCATCCTTACTGATGCAGAAAAGTAGCTTGAGGAGTGGGTCCCTGAGTCCGTCTGCCCTGCTCCATCTCTGCTTTGTCTCCCATGCTTTGTCATCTCATTTGTGGTTGTCTGCGGTCATGTTTGCTCTTCCCTGTCTCCATCATTTCTCTCCCATGCATTTGCTGTTCAGTGGTCAGAATACTCTTTGTAGAGCCCAGATTTGACCGTTTCATCCCCATTCCTGGAACTCTTCAATGGCTTCTCATTCCTTAAGGAATCAAATCCAAGCTATTTTACCTGACATTCCCTTTTCTTGTCTGTATATCTGCAACCTCATTTCTAGCTCCAGTTTCTGTTGAATCCCCACCACCCACATAGTTCACTCAAAGGAGTCTTCTCTGTGTTCTTTCTTTCCCTGATCTCCATGCTTTCCCTCTGTTTTAGATTCCCCCTAATTCACTCCAACTTCTCCTTTAAGACTCATCTCCATCATATCCTTCGAGAAGCATTTGCTACACCTTCCATCTCTGAACTGGGATGCTTCCACTCTGGCTCCCATAATAATATGCATGTAGACTCTTAAAAATCCATGAAACTTGCTCTGATTGTTGGTTTTCCTGCATCTATCTTTATCCATCTTTTAAATCTCCACTTGAGAAGAGACAGTTTTCTCATGCCTGAATGTATTTTACATTCATGTGCATGTTTAGTCATTTCAGTCGTGTCTGACTCTGTGCGACCCCATGGACTGTAGCCCAGCAGGCTCCTCTTTCCATGGGATTCTCCAGGCAAGAATACTGGAGTGGGTTGCCATTGCCTTCTCCAGGAGATCTACCCTACCCAGGGATTGAACCCACAGCTCTTATATCTCCTGCCTTGGCAGATGAGTTCTTTACCATTAGCGCCACTTGGGAAGCCCATTTTACATTCATACAAACACAAATGCTGATCCTGAGCCCACCAGGAGCCAGGCACACTGAATCAAAGTGTCCTTGGGCATCTCTCTGTGCCAAAGACACAGGCAGGAAATACATCTTGAGTGACTGAATGAATGAATGAATGAAAGCAAGACGTCCTACTATGTGTCTATGAGATTTAAAGATGAGCTAGTTCCTTTCTGATCAAATCCAGTGGATAACCTTGCAGAACAAGAACTAACTCAGACTGTCTGCTCATGCCTTAAGCATGTTGCATACTGGAGCGTGTTCAAGGTTCTTTCCTGACCTCACACACACAGTGAATGTCTGAGCTCTGTAGGCTATTTGTAAAGAGTTTATTTCATCTTTGCAGAAAGCTGCCCAGTATAAATATTAGTCAGTTGATTTCACACAGAGTTAAAACAAGCTTTTAAAAGGCTTTTACCTCGCCTGTCCCCAAACAGGTACTTTAGACAGATTCTCAAGAGCCTTGGGAAGCTTTGACGGATTTGGTAAAGTGAAAGTTATGTTCTGTTCAGACGCGGCCTTCTGTGAAGGCTGTCTTGGGGTTGATGCTGAAATTGTGCAGAAAGGGTCAGGGAAAGTGAAGGATTTTACCATCACAAAGATGGGGTGGGAGGGCAGTGGTGTAGGAATCAGACTTTCCTCTTCTGGATTCCTCTCAACAAGGTTGTTTCTGAAGCCGTTTTCCTTTGGTGCCAAGAAGGTAGCTTGGTATTGTGGAGGCGCAAGGGCTTAATATTTCAATGGTGTTAGTTCACTCCTAGTTCTGTCCATCAATTGGTGGTGGCTTAATCACTAAGTTGTGTCTGACTCTTGCAACCCCATGGACTGGAGCCCACCAGGCTCCTCTGTCCATGGGATTTCTTCAGGCAAAATACTGTAGCGGGTTGCCATTTCCTTCTCCAGGGGATCTTTCCAACCCAAGGATCGAACTCACGTCCCCTGCACTGCAGGCGGATTCTTTACTGCTGAGCCACTATGCCCATGAGTTAGTCAATGACAAATATGAATCCAACCCAGCTCTATATACCACTTGGACCAATGGGTATCAGCACCATGGACCAGCAGAAAGGTAATATAAGCCACACATAGACTTTTTGTTGTTGTTATTCTGGTAGTCACATTAAACTCAGTAAAAAGAAACAGGTAAATTTAATTTCAAGGTTTTATTCAACCCAGTACGTCTCAACAATAACTGAAAATGTTTTATTTCATCCAGTGTCTCCAAAGTATCATTTCAACCTGGAATCAAAAAAAACTATTAGATACTTTGCATTCTTTTCCTTGTACCTCGTCTCTGAAATTCAGTGTGCATTTTGTGCTTGCAACACGCATTATATCTGATTAACCACATTCCAGCTGCTCAGTGACCACACGTGGCTCACGGCCATACAATAGGACAGCCTGAGGTGGGACCACAATGCCTGGACAGATCTCTCAAGTCCTTAAACTTTTCCTATCCAGATCCCAAGATCTGCTTCCCAGAGATGAGATAACATTGCATGAAAATGATCATGTGTCCAAACTTCCTTCTTTGCATTGTAAAGGATGGAATAAGAAGACAAGATATTGGATTATTTTCAGGGGGTTTCCTTGGTTGTTGTAGTTCTGTCATTGGATCTTAAGCTCTACGTGGTAGGGAGAGATTTCATTTAACACGTGTCTCTGGACAGTACTAGTACTAGAGTACATGACTAAGTATATGAGTTTCCTAGGGCTCCGATAACAAAGTACCACAAACCAGGAGTCTTCAACAGCAGGAATGTCTTGTCAGAGTTCTGGAGGCCAGAGGTCCAAGATCTAAAGTGTCAGCTGGGTTGGTTCCTTTCGGAGGCTGTGAGGATGATCCTGGTCCATGCCTCTGTCCTGGCTTCTGGTGAGTGGCTGGCTTTCTTTGGTGTCCTTGGGCTGTAGAAGCATCACTTTGGTCTCTGCCTTCATCTTCACATGATGTTCTCCTTGTGTGTGTGTCTATGTTCAAAGTACCCCCGTTTTATAAGAACAGTTGTATCAAATTAGGGGCCAACCCTCCTCCGGCATGACCTTGTGTTAACACGTGTTAATTACATTTACGATGAGTGACTCCATTCCCAAGTAAGGTCACATTGAGAGATAGAGGGGGCGAGAACTTCAAAAAGTTAATGGGGGGAGCACAATTCAACCTCTAACAGCACGTGTTCATTATAACAGCATATGTTCATTAAACCTAAATTGGATCCATGAATTAATAATACTTGACTATAAGGACCGTTTTTTGTCTACTCCGGGTGGGTCCCAAGAATATTCCATTTTGTCTGAAAAAGATAGGCAGGTTAAAAATCAAACTAGGAAAACTGGATATGAAGAGGATGAATGTTATTGATGGGCAGTTCCACTCTGCAAAGGCACCTGCTTTGCAGTGATCGCATTTGAAAATATTTACATATGCTGCTTTGAAGGTCTTTTGAATTAAACGTACTTAACTTCCATCAGCCTCAGTGTCCTAGCTAAAACTGCCTCAGAACTGTTCAGATAAATTAACTTCAGTATCTTCATTTGTACACAGAGTGATCACACATTTTATTTGGCCACACTTACATGTTGTTGTATCTAAATAAAACATCTTGTCATTAGGCAAATTCTTTCTTATACACAAATCAAGTGGACTTCTTCCATTTTTCCCAAATTTCACTCTCCTTGGATCCACCTTGACATTTTGCAAAACCTCTTCTTTAAGTCAGTCCAGCCCTGTTTTACTCCAAACTGTGCGCTGTTCTCAGCTCAGCATTCATGGAGGCTGCTGCTGCTGCTGCTAAGTCGCTTCAGTCATGTCCGACTCTGTGCGACTCCATAGACAACAGCCCACCAGGCTCCCTCGTCCCTGGGATTCTCCAGGCAAGAACACTGGAGTGGGTTGCCATTTCTGCCTCCAATGCATGAAAGTGAAAAGAAAGTGAAGTCGCTCAATCGTGTCCGACTCTTAGCGACCCCATGGACTGCAGCCTACCAGGCTCCTCCGTCCATGGGATTCTCCAGGCAAGAGTACTGGAGTGGGGTGCCATTTCTTCTCCAATTCATGGAGGCAGATATCCTTAAAACATCACACATCTTTAGCTACAGGAAAATACTTGAGCACTGACCAAACATATGTAAAGAATTCAAGGTTTTCCAGTTTCCAGTGGTGCTTTGTTTGAACGTCCAGGGCTCAAGAGACCCTTGTGTTGGGGCAGCACCAGTTACTGAACTTGGTTCTTCACTTAGGAAAATGGAGTTCTTTGTTTTCAATCTCTCTTGACTTACGGTTTTACAAATAGCAATAACTTCAATACTGGCATGTTCATGCCAAGTTGGATTGTGTTGAATTTGTAAAGCCAATAAAGTTTTATCTCCCCTTTGTTCTGATGGGAATTTCAATTGTCATACTGGCCCTGTTTATTTCTCTTATTCTCTGTATAAAAGTTTATGAAATGAGGATGGAGGAAACCCAGAAATGCATCATGCAGTTAAGTCTGTTGATATAGCCAGACATTTGCGTCATATGGATGGAAAATTTAGGAAGCCGTGTAATGCAGTGGAGTATATCTAGAGTTCAGATCTCAGCTAGAATGTGTTTGCTGTCTGAATTTGGACATGTCACTGAGTTACTTGACCTCAACTTTCTCTTCTGTTAAATGGGTATATACGGTACCCATCCTACTTACTTCCCAATGTGGTAGGGAGGTTCAAACAGACCCTGTTTGAATGCTCCCAGAAGCCTTTACATTGTATCCTTGGCCAAGCAACTGTGATGATGTCTATGGTGGGAGTGATCAACTCTGTCCTATTTATTTACCTAAACTGACTACCTGATTTATTGATTTATTTCTTCAGTTTCAAACATTTGAGTTTCCTCAAGAGAAAAGGTATCATCAAAGAGTGTAGTTTAAAAGATCAGATCCCTCTCCTTTCTTTTTCTTCACTCTTCCCTTGACTTTATTTACCATCATTGCATTTACTCTGTGACTCACCAAGATGTTTTTGAGCATCTACTCTATGCATGCCATTCAAATACTCCTGGGAAGATAGTACTCAGTAATGCAGACCTTCCCTCAAGGGCCCAGATAATTCAGGTCTCTTCCCTCAAGGGCCTTACAATCCAGTAGCCTCCAGGTCTCTATCTCAGCTCTCCCATGGCTCTGAAAATAACCTCACCACTTTCTTTTACTTCGTTTTCATTGATTCTGCCACCCCAGGTATGAGCTATTTCCTCCTTCTGCAGCATTCAACTGGCCTTTCCACACATGATGTTGTCAACCTGTTTCCTACTATCTGGCTATTTTCTACTCACCCTTCAGCTCAAGGTTTAGACGTCAATTCTTCTGGAAAGCCCTCTTTGATAAACCATAGGGGATTGGCGAGCTCTCTTAGCTCTGTATATTTCTCGTCTCGTGGCACATACCCCATTAAACTGTACATTCCCGGGTTATTCTGTGACTTCTGCCAACTTAGAGCTGCAGAGGTTTCTGGGCTGCGTGAATCCTTGTCACCACTGTGGCCCCTGAAGCTAGCAGAGGACCTGCCATACCAAAGATGCCCAGGACTTTGCTACTGAAACAATGGCATGAATATCAAGTTCTTGCCTATTTGAATAGTTCATTGCCCTTGCTTTCTGGCAGTCTCTCCTAATTTCATTTCTTCCAAATCCAAGTATAATTCATTTTGTGACAGCCTTTTTTTCAAGTTGGCAAACTATTAGAGGCTAAAACTTATGCAACACACAATGAAAGACAAGGTCATATTTTATCATCTTTGCCTGTTGCCTTAACCAGATTAGACATCTTTCTACAAGTAAGGTGAATGCAAGCCAACAGATATTTATCATGTCAAACACCTGATTACAAAGGACAGAAGAAAAAGAGGGAAGTGTTAAAGATGAAGATGGCAAGTCCCTGCCTTGAAGGAATTTACATTCTTAGGAGAGGCTCATAATAGCCACGTAGGGAGATTGGAAAAGACTCATTGGAAAAGATTCTGATGCTGGAAAAGATTGAGGGCAGGAGGAGAAGGGTGTGACAGAGGATGGGATGGTTGGATAGCATCACTGACTCAATGGACATGAGTTTGAGCAAACTCTTCACTATCTGGGAGATAGTAAAGGACAGGAAAGCCTGGCGTGCTGCAGTCCATGGGGTCACAGAGTCGGACATGACTTCGTGACTGAACAACAACAAGGGAGATTGGATAACTGAAAACACCAAAAAAAAAAAAAAAAAAATGAAACCTCAAAGGTTTGGTTCTGGAAATTCATGATAAGTTATGTGGAGGTGGTACATAGCTTCTGTATCTTAACAATGTCATGTCTCCTCAAGGTCTTGGGTTGTCTCAGCTATGTTTAGGATCCACCTTTGAGAGAGGACCAAGGAAGAAATGTCGATTAGTGTCCTTGGGAAATAAACTTTCCTGATAGGTAGAAAATTCAGTTTTCATAATGTGATGTGAGTGAGGTTGCTTCAATTAGCAACATTCACGGTGGAGCTGGCACTACTCTGGGTTACTTGGTGCTTGCTGTGTGTGCAGCAACCCCCTCTCTTACAGAGAAAGTTGTCTTACACCAAATCTATTAGTTTCCTATTTTAGATGCAGGCAGAGAATCCCCTGGATAGCTACGATGGAGTAAGTAGCACAGCAATATTATCCCAAGTCATATCTGCAGGGTAACTGCAAGCAAGCTGTTTAGGGGAACACACGCCATTCTTTTCTTGTTGTGGATATGGTTAAATGTAGTAATATTAGCAATGGTGCAAGTCTTTGAAATTCACCTTGGATAGAAATTTGACGCTGATGTTACCCTGGTGGTGGTGGCAAGAACTCCCCCCTTCCACCTTCTTTAGCTCCTTGTAAAAGGAGGTGGATTGTGGATTGAAGGTTTCCTCCATACCCAGGAGATGAAGGGTCTTTGTGGAATGATGAGTTAAAACGTGTTGATCTGTTCCTTCCATTATGGAAACAGTTTCTGCTAGTATTTATTTGCTTGGTTCAATTGTCAATTAGTTCATCTGCCCTACTGTCTGCACCACTCTATTTGGGATGGTGGTGGGCAGCTCCAGCTAGCACTCAGGGATGCGTGGCAGTGACAGTGAGGCCATGCTATTGATGCAAAAGAGGATGGCTGAACTGGTGCTGCCCTAAATTCCCTTTGTGTTTGCAGCCATGAACGTGGCCCTCCAATGTCAGTTTCTGGTTTTGACAGTTTCCTATAGTCATACGAGAGATTACGTTGGGGGAAATTGGATGAAGGACACACAGCAACTGTCCTAACTTTTTTTGTTTTCAACTTCTTGCTTTGCAGTTAGAATTAGATTGGTCAAACTATGATTTTTCATCCTGCCTCTTGGGGTGACCTCAGATTATTTGCATAGTCTTTCAAAGCTGCCCATCTATAAAATGAAGATAATGATGGAGGCTGTGGAGTGCATTGAGGGAGTTACATTTATACAACACTTAGGGCAATAGAATGCGTATGTTGAGAGCCATTCTAATTATATCCTTATTTATTTATTTTTATTTTTGGCTGTCCTGGGTCTTTGTTGCTGCACAGACTTTTCTCTAGGGGCAAGCAGGGGCTACTCTCTAGTTGCAGTGAGCAAGCTCCTCATTCCAGTGGCTTCTCTTGTTGCAGAGCTTGGGCTCTAGGGCACGTGGGTTTCAGTACTTGCAACTCCGAGGCTCTAGAGCACAGGCTCAGTAGCTGTGGCGCACAGGCTCAGTTGCTCCGTGGCACGTGGAGTCTTCCCAGATCAGGGATCAAAACCATGTCGCCTGCATTGGCAGGTGGATTCTTTACCACTGAGCTACCAGGGAAGCACTTCTAATTATATTCTTGTTGTTATTAATAATGTTATAATCACCATCATCATCATTAACACTACTAACCCCTCTTGGGTTCTGGATCTTGAGATGACAAGAACAAGATCTCATGCCTTTTTGGTAACTTCCGACTTTGGCTAGAATACTTCAGAAAATATTTCGTGATTGAATAGTTCTACTATAGCCCTTACAGATATCCACGCTCATCTTAGCCAACAGAGGCCAATGATAACATCCTTGAAGGAACCTCAGCTTTGGAGAAAGATGTGGATTTGAGGTCTGCCTCTGACATTTGGTGGCTCACTGGTAAGGAACCCGCCTGCCAATACAGAAGACACAAGAGCCACGGGTTTGATCCTTGGGTCAAGAGGATCCCCTGGAGGAGGAAATGGCAACCCTCTCCAGTATTCTTGCCTGGAAAAGTCCATGGCCAAAGGAGCCTGGTGGGCTACAGTCCATGGGGCCACAAAGAGCTGGGCAAGAGTGAGTGAGTGAGCACACATCTGCCACTTACTAGCTTCCAGAAACCTTTTGCTTCTCTATCTGTGAAATGGGTTTGATAACAAATAAGTTTAGTAAAAACACACTTCCTATAAAGATGAAATTAGACATGTATATCAAGTAGCTACCATTATCTAATGCTGAGAATGAACTCAGTGACAAGCTGCTATTCTGCCTGGTACTTTTTTTTCTATTTATAATGGGCAATAATAAAGCATTTCCAGCTATTTCACAGACAGAGAAGTGAAGCCCTATGCCGCCTGGCTTTCCAACAAGAAATCTTTCAGTATGATGTTGGGATATTTCAATAGGGAAAAATTTTTTTTTCCAAGAGTGCAGGGCAACACTTGATGGTTTGACTTTGTTTCCCGGCTCCCTGAGTTACTGGGTGAGTCAGAGCGTATCTTAGTCCTCATCGGGACCTGAGAATTTTTCAAGGGACAAAACATTCGGACTATGGGCATGTGCATACCACTCTTTAAGATGCTCCAGGCAACAGTGGTGAGAAAAAAATCACCAGGGGTTCCTGCCCTCAGGAAGTTTACAGTCTAGTTGGAGACAGACCTCAAACTGCAGATTTTACCGTAATATCTTACAGAAGGGTCCCCCAACCTCCAGAATCTAATGCCTAATGATCTGAGGAGGAGCTGATGTAATAGTACTAGAAATAAGTGAGTGAGTGAGCATTAGTCACTTAGTCGTGTCCAACCCTTTGTGACCTTATGGTGTGTCAGGCTGTTCTGTCCATGGAATTCTCCAGGCAAGAATACTGAAGTGGGTATAGCCATTCCCTTCTCCAGGGGTTCTTCCCAACCCAGGGATCGAACCCAAGTCTCTTGCATTGCAGGCAGATTCTTCACCGTTTGAGCCATCAGGGAAGCTCAACAGAAATAAAGTGCACCATAAATGGAATGCTCTTGAATCATCCCAAAACCATACCCCTCTCCCTCCCTGGTCCCTGGAAAAATTGTCTTTCATGAAACCAGTCCTTGGTGAGGACTGCAGTCTTACAGGAAAACCCAAATGAAGTTTTTGGCCAACCCAATATATGTAATATAAAAATACACATAATGTCAAAATCAAAGTGTACATCATGTCAGACTTTGACCAAGATTTTAAAGGACAAGTCAGGGTCCTCTAAGACCCTGTGGATGCAGTGAGCGAGATAAGAAAGCCCCTGTTCTTAAGTGCCCGAGACTGTTGGCTGGGAACTTCACTTGCTCGAGGCTAATAATTGTTTTTGTTTGTTTTTGACACAAGCACATTTCTCTTTGGAAATACCACCTCATAAGCCACCATGTCAAGGCTACTGATTAACACCAAGTGCCATAAATATCTGATTGTCCCTAACTTTTAAGGAGTTGAGAAAAACAGCCTCTCCGTTGCCTTCTGTGGCTCCACATGGAACGTCAGGATGGAACATTTCATAAGCGTGACACCTCACTGTCGCAAATCCACCCCGCCTCCCCTGCTTCATGTTTCTGGGGCTGGGGTTTTCAGCCACGGCAAGGTGGCTCCTGGCCTCTCTCTCCTCTGTGCCTCCCTGCGGAGGCTGGGAAAGTGAAATGAAACAAATTGCTTTTTCTCCAATCTGTGACATGGATTCCTGTTATCGTGGTTGTTTGTTGGTTTTTTGTGAATTATGGTCCCAGAGCAATTGCAGAGCTCTTTGTTCCAGAGATTTTTTTTTTTTTTTTAGTAAGCTCATGTAGTTAGGAAACCAAGGTTTGTATACTCACCTTACAAACTACAAGATCAGTTTGTAAGCTGACCTGGAGGTCAGCTTTGAACCCATCTCCAAGTGTTTAAGGATGTGGGGCTTGGGGCTTAGGAGTCTGATGGATTTGGTTAACTAGTTTTTTCTAGTTATGTGAATGGCAGGAAGTACTGGATTGACCAGAAGGTTCATTTGGGTTCTTCTGTAAGGTGTTATGAAAAACCTGAATGAACCTTATGGCCCACCCGATAACTCCACCTAGCTTAAAAAGAGAATGATGGTAGGTGCTACACTGGGTTCTTATCAAATATGATAATATAGGCAAAGCTGCTTTGTTGAATTTTGTATCTTTGGTGCTTAGAACAGTGACTAGTACATAGTTAGTACTCGAGAAAAGTTTTCTTATCATCACCATCATCTTCATCACCACCGTCATCTCCATCTTTATCATTTTCATCACCATCACCATCAGCTTCATCCCCACCATCATCATCTCCATCCTCTTTATCATCAATATCATCTCCATCTTCGTCTTAGCATGGATTCAGTGACAGGAACTCTTCAATAACACTACATCAGGTTCAAGTTCTGGGTTCCACCACTTACCAAATTTACAAACTCCCATAGTGGGAAATATTTTTTCACCTGTTTGGAGCCTCAGTGTTCTTACCTTTAAAAAGACTAGAATATCTATCTCTTGGGGGTGGTTATGGGGATTAAAGTGCCCGGCACAGAGTAGAATGAATCCAGCGCATCTGCCCATGTGTTTTTCAGAGAAGAAAGAACTTTGCTGAACTAGAAAGGGGACTGATTTCATCCCTACAGTGGGTATATATGCTCAAGGACTTTTTAGATTATGAAACACATTCCCATAGATTTGATCCCTAGAGCATCACAAGAGCCTCATCAGAAAGGAGAATATTTGGTTTTGTTTTTTTTTTAGGAAGGAAAATATTTTTGATTTATGTTAATAAACGAGGAAATGGGATACACAATAGTTCCACCATTGAGTTTCTGATTTTTCAGCATTTGTCTCCAACCCCGTAGTCACAGCACCAATAAAAAGTTAGATGGCAACCAACAGGGAAATTATCCAGCATAGAGTTTTTTATTTTACTTATTTTATTGCGACCCATAAAAGATTTTACATCACAACCCAATTCACCCGCATAAAAGTTTCATGAAACATTTCTCTTACTCTATTCTATTCTTTCCCAGTGCTGTATAGTTTATTTCATTTAGAGAATGTTGATGCAATAACCCGCCACCAGAGTTTTACATCCCAAGGGATCACACCTGTAATTTGAAAACAATACATTTCATCCCAAAATTGTGTTTAAGAATAGTCTGAGGCACCTTTACACAGCATCCGAGGCTGGATCCCACCCACCCTCAGAGATTTTAAGCCGGTAGGTCTGGGGTGGAGTTCTAGCATCTGGCTCTGTAGGACCACCCCTAGGTGACCCGATGGCCTGTGGGCTAAAGAGTAATGTCCTATTACCTCACTCTGATTGTCTCCACCTGAAACATTCTCCGCTATTGGGTGTTTTGACTTTTTTGTGTTTTGGGTTTTTGCATTTTCTCTGTCACTCCCCAGAACACCAGGGAATCTTTCTGTCTTGGTCTCATACTTTTTGCTTTCTAGGAGAAAGCAAGACCCCTTTGATTGAAGAACTGAAGTTTAGCTCTTCAGTTATTAGTTGGACAAGGAGCTTGTGGCTCGTAAGAATGACTGCTGAGCCCACCTGTTGAGCGAGTCCTTTGAGGAGGGGCTCTGGTCCTCTGGTGATGCGATTTTGAGAGGGGAGCAGACGCATCTCTTTAAGGAACCTGAGTGAAAGTGAAAGGTGCTCAGTCGTGTCCAACTCTTTGCGACCCAATGGACTGTCTAGTCCATGGAATTCTCCAGACCAGAATACTGGAGTGGGTAGCCTTTCCCTTCTCCAGGGGATCTTCCCGACCCAGGGATTGAACATTGGTCTCCTGCATTGCAGATGGATTCGTTACCAGCTGAGCCACCAGGGAAGCCCAAGAATACTGGAGTGGGTAGCCTATCCCTTCTCCAGCATATCTTCCCGACCCAGGAATCGAACCTGGATCTCCTACATTGCAGATTGGATTCTTTACCAACTGAGCTACCAGGGAATCCCAAGGAACCTGAGAGAGCTGCTTAATTTCATCCTGCATTAATTAATTAATTAATAATCACATCCCCAGACTGTGATTGGAAATAGGACTGTAAGAATGGCACAAATACTGTTTATCCAGATTTTCTTTCCAACCCTGGGAAGCTGGGAATTAAAAAAAAAAAAAAAATCACCCAGGGGCTCCCTGAACTAGCACCACCAACAGATCAGCAGGAAAGTGGAATTCTTCCGGGCAGCCTTCTCCGCCCTCACCTCCTCCTCTGTTATACAATTTAATTACAAGTTTAATCACTTCAGAAACCTCATCCATTCCCTCCAGTGTAGCGAGATCTCTCCTTTCCAAGCAGGCGTCTCAGTGATAAGCGGCTGTCCATGCAAAGAGTGGATGGGTCTCTTGAAACCTCTCCTTGGGCGAGCCAGAAAGACATGACTAAATAAAAACTGAGATTGTGTTGACATTTCACTGCGGTGGTTGTAGTTTTAATAATAAAGGAAGAACAAAGTATTTGCAGCTTTAAATAAAGAGGCAGCATTTGGCATTGAAATCGCAGGGGATTTTGTACGAGGTTTTATTTTTGCTCATTGGGAAACAAGAAAAAAATGAACTTAGAAGAGACAGAAGTTCAAGACAAGAGAAAAACAAGAGACTCTGATTTTCCTTCATGCCCTTGATCATTACTGGGGTTCTGTGGTCAAGGGTGGGTTCCTTTTCTTCAGAACCTACTGCAGGTCCTTCCTGTTGGGTCCTCGGGGACAAAGATGGTTTTGGATTTCGCTCACCACGTTATTGAATGTGATGAATGAAGCTGTTTATCTAGCGCATCCTCTGAGGCAGGGCACCGAGCGTGTTTGTTTTCCTGTGATTTGATTTTTATCATGATCTTCTCACAATTATCCTGTGAAGTCACTCATCATGTTCCCCATTAAACAGAAGCAAAAAAAAAAAAAAAATACTGGAGCCCGGGGCATTGCAACAACTTGCCTGAGATCACACAGAGAGTCTGCCAAGGAGCCAGGCCTGAGCATCTTCCACACACTCGCCCCTGACAGTATTTTAAGATCAATTTACAATTAACCACTCAGCTTTGTTATACATTTATCTGCAGTATTCTCAGGGTGTGTTTTTAAAAAATGTATCCATCACCATCTCTCTTATCTCTTCAAGCTCTGTCTTCATCCCTCTTCCCTCTCCTCCCCTTCTCCTTTTGGCATTGCCCCCACCCCTGCCCGTACCCTCTTGAAAATATAAAACAAAAATAGGAAAGTCGCGTGAGCTTCCCGGTGGAATTCCTGAGTTTGCTTGCATACCATATATTTAGTTTAGTAATGAAAAATTCCAGCTCCGGGCGGTGCAGAGGATAGCATTTCTAATGTTTTTTAAACAGCTATTAATGTAGTCGAGCGCTGTGTGGGTTTTCTTTCTTTTTTTTTTTTTTTTTCCCTTCCTCGTCTATATAATCATCTGCTCAGTGTACACTCGGAAAGGGAGAGCAGGGGCCAGAGGAGGGGCGGGCTGTGATTGATGGATCAGCTCCAGGAAGGAGTCCCCTCTGGGGCTGGTTTGGGGAGCAGTCAGATGTTGAGGAGGTCAGCCGGGCGGCCCCGGCCCCCCCTCCTCCCGCACCCCCGCCGTCCCCACGTTGCACAGCGCACACACCCTCGCTCCTCATCGAGGCTCTCTCCTGCCAGATGCTCTGTGGCGTGGCACTGGCACAGCTGCTAAGTTTATGGAGGAGAAAGGAAGCAGGATGGTACAGCAGGTACATTTCCCCCATTTTTCTGTTTCACTCGAAACTGTGCTTTGAATGGAGCGGAAGCCTTTCTTGGTATGAAGTCTCTGTTACTCTCTGTGTGATATGGATTTTGCTCCTTGAATCATGCCGGGAGGGAAAGCAGAGGAATTCAGCCAAGTGTGTGTGTGTGTGTGCGTGTGCGTGTGTGCGTGTGCATGAGCTTTTCTGCTTGATGTGTAAGAACTGAGCTGGTCTTCGAACCCGCAGGTTAATGATGTAATTTTGCATTTCCCTTCTTTGGTTTCAGTGCCCCCAGGGGTATGATGCAGTTTGAGTTCTTTTCGGTCCAGCACTGGAGGCTTTTCTCTGAATATGCGCAATTTCTTGCCAGAGAAGTAGAACAGACCAGGCTGAGAAACTCAAGTCGACCAAACTGTCAGCAGGACGGAGAACTGCAGGCAGCTGAGAAGGGACAGTCTCCTTTCTCTAGTCAGAGTTGGTGGGAGGGGTGGGTCCCAGGGCAGGAGACACCGCTTTTCTAGGCGGTGTGGAGAGGTGTAATCAGTTGGTTTAGGAGGACTGAACCATTCCCATGCATTTCTTTACTAGGGGGGGCTGTGTTTAGGCCAGAAGAGGTTTGAGGGGACAAGAAAATGGACTGGGAACAGATAAATTTCAGACGCAAAAGGAGAAGGGATGCTCTAGAAGTTTGATGATTAGAGCTGGGAAAACACACACAGAGACGAGAAAGAAAGATACTTAAAGTCCACCTTGGCAGGCACGTTTCCCCCCTCAGTAAAAGTCAGACAGTTCACGGTGAAAAGAATAAATCCGTTCCGTGCTCTGCCACGTAAGGACTCTTTTCTGCAGTTGAAATGTGCTTTGCATTAGATGGTGAGCCAAAACATTTTGCCAAGTCCGATGGGCTGCCAGGCTTGGTTCATTTGTTAGTTTCCCAAAACTACTTTATTAAACCAGTCAGGGCTGTGCCCAGGAGAAGGAGACGTCTAACAACAACAACAACAACAAAACCCCACCAAAATATTAAAAAGAGCACCTCCCGTTTTCTCTCTGGCTCTGCCTCCTGGGAAAATTAAGGGTGTGGGATGTTTCAGCGACCAAGGAAATTCTCCTTGTATTTGAGGGGCGTCTCACTGAATGCCTGCAAGCAGCGAAGTCCACACACTGTGCTAATGGTCAGATTACGGTATTTGTCTTAAAATAGCAATAATATCCTGGCTATTTCATGCTTCAGTAAAATATTTAAATTGAAATGGCATTTTTTTTTTCCTTTGGTGAATCAGACTTGGTTGCATTTTAATAACCCGTTTTTCTCTCTGTAACTGGAGTGCAAACTACCCACCGGGGTGTTTCGGGGAATGAAGGGAGGGGGGTGGTTCCCACGTCATCTGGCTGCTGTTGAGTTGCTGTTCTAATTGAGGTTTGGCCCAGGAGGACGAAGTTTCTTTTCCACTTATCCTAATAGATGCTCTTGATTTCAAATTTCTACCCAGTTCTGCAGCAACCAAGGGTGGATTGGAAAACACGAGGTCTTGGCTTCTTTTTCTTCCCTTTTGTGTATTCAGCAGTAACCCAGGGAAGTCCAGGCATTGAAAATCAGATGCTAGGATTGCAAAATCTTTTGAAGCCCCCACCCCGATGATGTGGTTGTTCAGTCGCTGAGTTGCAACCCCGTGGACTGCAGCACGCCGGGCTTCCCTGACCTTCACTGTCTCCCAGAGTTTGCTCAAACTCAGGTCCATTGAGTCGGTGATGCCATCCAACCATCTCATCTTCTGTTGTCCCCTTCTTCTCCTGCCCTCAATCTTTCCCAGCCTCAGGGATGATGTGGAGGTGCATGCAAGGCAGAATCACCCTCCACTGTCAACTCAATACCCCCACAAGCACCCTGACTTAGGAAACATCAGCATCTCCGTGATCATTCCACTTATTTGGGAAAAGCAGGCATTTGGCATTAGAGAAGAGGGATGATCCTCAGACAGTAAAGAATCTGCCTGCAATTTTGGAGACCTGGGTTCAATTCCTGGATTGGGAAGATCCCCTGGAGGAGGGCATGGCAACCCACTCCAGTATTCTTGCCTGGAGAATCCCATGGACAGAGGAGCCTGGCGGGCTGCAGTCCATGGGGTTGCAAAGAGTCACACACAACTGAGCGGGTAAGCATAGCACAGAGGGATGAAGGGAGCTTCTGCAAATCAGGGAATGTCTAGTCAGTATGCTCTGGATAATTGTTGCCTATCCCTACCACCAACATGAAATTGACTTCAGCTTCCCCTCATTTCCCCCCACCCCCCGCCCCGGAGCATGTTCATGTGACTTAAGACTTGTCTTGACCCAGAGTGGAAAAGATGCCCTTAATGTGAATATGGACTTCCCAAGTGGTAAAGACTTTACTAGTGGTAAAGAACCTACCTGCCAAAGCCAGAGATATAAGAAACACAGGTTCAATCCCTGGGTTGGGAAGATCCCCTGGAGGAGGGCACAACAACCCATTCCAGTACTCTTGCCTGGAAAATCTCATGGACAGAGGAGCCTGGTGGGCTATAGTCCATAGGGTTGCAAAGAATCGGATATGACCCAAGTGACTTAGCATGCAAGCACAAGGTGAATATATTTTTTTCCAGAAAATTCATTTCAACCATGCTAAGAATCCAGGAGTATCACTAGGGAGGAAAGAAAGACATCTCCGAAGCCCTTTGAAGGTGAAAAATAATTCCATAGGAAGAACGATGATCTTAATTAAATATTAGATGTAATTAGCCCAAAGTGTAAATGTTGGGAATATTAATTAGGGTCTCTTTGGAATGGTTGTCAGTGTTAATAAGAAACCGCAGGGGTCCCACCAACATCTGTCTGAGAACTCCAGGCATGGGAGTGCATCTCTGGTTCCAAGGACTTGAGTGCTACCTGTAGGCTCCTTGGCTACCGTGGACACTGTCTGTTAGAGTTGAGTACCCTGGCTTTATTTTTCTGGGCTCCAAAATCACTGCAGATGGTGATTGCAGCCATGAAATTAAAAGACGCTTACTCCTTGGAAGGAAAGTTATGACCAACCTAGACAGCATATTAAAAAGCAGAGACATTACTTTGCCAACAAAAATCCGTCTAGTCAAGGCTATAGTTTTTCCAGTGGTCATGTATGGATGTGAGAGTTGGACTAGAAAGAAAGCTGAGTGCTGAAGAATTGATGCTTTTGAACTGTGGTGTTGGAGAAGACTCTTGAGAGTCCCTTGGACTGAAAGGAGATCCAACCAGTCCATTCTAAAGGAGATCAGCCCCGGGTGTTCTTTGAAAGGACTGATGCTAAAGCTGAAACTCCAATAGTTTGGCCACCTGATGCGAAGAGTTGACTCATTGGAAAAGACTCTGATGCTGGGAGAGATTAGGGGCAGGAGGAGAAGGGGACGACAGAGGATGAAATGGCTGGATGGCATCACCGACTTGATGGACATGGGTTTGGGTGGACTCTGGGAGTTGGTGATGGACAGGGAGGCCTGGAGTGCTGCAGTTCATGGGGTCGCAAAGAGTCGGACACGACTGAGCAACTGAACTGAACTGAACCCTGGTTTTGCCAGATTGGTGCAGGTTTGGGTGGAGGTTAGGATTTGTCCTGGCTCCAGTGGTGCTCCTACTTGGTCCTTGCCCTTGGCTCTTGGAACCTCAGAGCCTCCAGAAGCCAGGCTTCAGGCTTGAGGTGGCGGAAATTTCCCAAGCTGCTATTCTAACACTTGCAGAGGATACCCCTCGTCCCTCCGCAGTTTGGCAATCAGAAGCCTGGCCTCTTTGAATCAAATATCCCAGCATCTGCGGGCTCCCCATGTGGCACTAGTGGTAAAGAATCTGCCTGCCAGTGCAGGAGATGAAAGAGACGAAGGTTCCATCCCCAGGTCGGGAAGATACCCTGGAGAAGGAAATGGCAACCCACTCCAGTACTCTCTCCTGGAAAAAAACCATGGACAGAGGAGCCTGGAGGGTTATAGTCCACAGGGTCACAAAGAGCTGGACATGACTGAGCAACTGACTGACTGACCCTAGCACCTGACATGCCTCCTGATGGAAAACGGGTCTCAGAGTCACTGTATATGTGACAGAGAGTGGCTTATTTATTTAAAATCAGAAACGTATCTCCCCACCAGGGGATCTTCTTGCCAGATGAGAGATACCTTGGCATGGGATAAACACGGGCTCTGGTTCAGCTCCTGGCTTTCCTCAGAAATACCTGTGGCTGTGACCTCACAATATTATTTATCAGCTCTGGGCCACAGTATCCTTTACAATGAAATAAAGTGGGATTCCAGATGTAAAGCAGAGTCTAGACCTTGGCACTATTAACCTTCGGAGCTGGATAATCCTGGGTGGTGGTGGGGTGATCCTGTGCATCGTAGGGTGTTCAGTAGCATCTCTGGCCTCCTAGAAGCTCTAGACGCTGGTGCCACTTAATCCCCAGTTGTGATGCCACTTAATCCCCAGTTGTGACAAATGAGAGTGTCTCTAGTCATTGCTTCATGTCTCCTGGGAAGAAATCATCCTTGCTTAAGGACTTTTGCTGTAAAAAGGCTCAGCACCATGCCTGATGCCCACTACATGTGAGTGTCACTCGCTTTGTCTTCTGGGCTCTGGTTTGAAGAGGATGTCTTTCAGATGGAGCAGAGAAATGTGACACCATCACTGGTCTTCTCATAAGCCCACTTTTGCTGGGTTTGACGAACTTGTGTGTACAGTGTAGATGTCTGGTGATACAAAGAACATTCTGGAAAAGATTCTATGGCATCCCTCTCCCACCATGCTTAACACTGTTGATCTTCAAGTCTGGCTGAGCCACCCCCTCCTTGGTTTAGGGAGAAGGCACCCCCTTTTCTATCCCTGCTTCACCACTGACTGTATTTCCTGCCCAAAGTATTTGTGCAAACACAGCTTCTTAACTGATGTCCCCGTGATTCATGATAAGTCTGCCACAACGATGAGAAAACCTTTTCTGCAAAGGGCCCAATAGTTCAATAGTTTAGGCTCTGTGGCCTATATGGTCTCTTATCATAGTGACTCAAGTCTGCCACTGGGGCACAGTGAGCATGGTGTGTCCCAATAAAACTTTATTTACAAACACAAGTCATGGGCCAGATTTCTTCCAGAGTTCATTTGCGCATCCCTCTCCTATCCCCTCCCCTCCATCCTGTTGCCAAATGAAGCCTAACAGAGCCCAGAGTTCACTGGCTAAGCATGCACTCACTTAACAGACACTGGGGTCTGTTGACTTTGCAGCCAGTGTGCTTTGGAACCCTGGAGATAGAGCAGAGAATGTGATGCAGCCTTCTACCATCTGGATGTTCACAGGCAAATCATCAGGCAATGGCAGTACCTCGAGTTACATGGGAAGTGAGCAAAGCTGAAGTAGAGCATAGAGGACAGGCAGCTGATGTGATATTATTGTCAAGGAGACTGGCTGGGGGATCTGGAACCTCAAAGAGAAGCCAAGGGCTCCCCTGGTGGCTCAGTGGTAAAGAATCTGCCTGCCAATGCAGGAGACACGGGTTCAATCCCTGGTCCGGGAAGATCCCACGTGCCAGAGGGCAACAAATCCCATTCACCATGACTACTGAGCCTGTGCTCTTGAGCCCAGGAGCCACAACATGGAAGCCCATGTGCCTAAAGCCCGAGGTCCCAAAGAAAAACCACCACATTGAGATACTCACACACCACAAGTTGAGAGTAGCCCCCGCTCTTTGAACTAGAGAAGAGCCTGCACAGCAATGAAGACCCAGCAGAGCCAAAAGTAAATAAATAAATATTTTAAAAGAGAGAGAGAAGCTGAGACTAGCCAGGCAAGGGAGTAGGAGAGTACTCCCCAAGCACAGGAGGCAGCAAACAGGAAGACATGATGTTGTTGAGAGGATAAAGAGACCATACGCTTCCTGAGGTCAGGCCCTTCCCTGGGCAGTGCCAAGAGGGGTCAGATCCTAGCACGGAGCAGCTGCTGCTTTGCAGAAGCACATGGGACTGGTTCTGTCTTCCTGAGATGGCTCTGCCATGCAGAAAGGCTAGGTGGGCGTATACGTTCCTGTGAAAGCATTTCTACTGAAGGTGGAGCAAGGAAAGCCGTGTCTATATTGACCATCTCTCTCTACCCCTGATCCTGTGAACATTTCAGGTTCCCTTGGTGTTTTTTACAAGACCGTCTTTCAGAGACAAGCGAGGGGAGGGGCAGGAGAGGCTGAAATAGATCTTTGGGCAGAAGTGAAATCTGTCCCAGAGAATTTCCCTTTGGAGGATTCTCAAGGTCCCAAAGCTTCTAGGACTTCTCATGAGCCAGAAAGAAGTTGCATCACATGGAATTTCTGTGCACAAGTCTATTGAGCAGCCCTGTAGAAGAAAAGAATACTAGTTGGCTGATATACAGTATTTTTTTTTTTTTTTTGGTATTAGTCAAGACCTTTTTGGTTGCATGTAATGGAAAATCGGACTTACACAGACATTTACTGAGTTATGGAATTTAAACAGCAGCATTACTGACTGCAGAAAGAGCTGGATCCAAGACTTCAGATGATGTCAGGGGGACTTAGTGGGTCTGCGTTTCCATTTCTGGGCTCCGTTTTCCTCCGGGTCGGCTTCTGCTTTAGGGAGGCCCCCTTTCAAGAGGCATTTCTTGGTAGCTCCAAGCTGGTATTATGTTTTCCAGTTACCAATCATCGTAGTGAAGGAACTTCCTCCCTGAACGCCAGTCGGGTCCCAGGATAAAGCCTCACAGGAGTGGCAAGGGGTCAAC
The DNA here is from genome assembly GCF_029378745.1 of Bos indicus. Lineage (NCBI taxonomy): Eukaryota > Metazoa > Chordata > Mammalia > Artiodactyla > Bovidae > Bos > Bos indicus. The sequence continues at coordinate 7,491,348 of NC_091784.1, forward strand.
TCGCTAACCGGCTTAGAGGGATGAGCATGAGCCCCCATCACTGTGGCCGTGAGAGGAGAGCCCTCTGGTCAGCCAGACTGGGTCACGTGACCCAGAGGAAGGTTCGGCCACATCTGCAGGTCATGGGCTGGGAGTGGACGTGTCCCCTGAGAGGGAACTGGGCTTATCCTTGAAGAGGCTGAACAGTGAGCGACAGTGACGGTGAATGTGGTTTCCCAAGGACAGATAGTTAACTTTGCACCTCAAGCGATCCAACCCCAGCACAGTCAGACCCTCACAGCCCCCCAGTGCCGTGAAAACATGTTGCCAAGAAAGCCACGGCTGTGCATTTTTGCTTCCGATGGCACAGACATTTGGAGAAATTAGTCCAGGGGAGGAAAGGGCCTGTTGGGGGTGTTTTCACTTGTAAAATGTTTTAAACTTATCCTAAGTGCTGTTCTCTTCCAAGTGTCATCTTTAACATTCTAATTAAGGTTCCTTCTAAACAAATGCACCAGCTCTTGGCACCGCTCTTGAGAATAAACTTTTTTTCTAGCCTCTCTGTCATAATGGGTTTTGCTGTATTCAAGTTGCTTGGGCTGAAGATGCTCTCAAATGTCAGTGGCAGGGACTCTGGAGATGGGAGAGATTCTGACATTGTTGCCCTGGTATCATTACAGGAGGGATGAAGTCACATCTAATTGGCCACAGACAATGGGAGAGGGAACTATTGGGTGGGCTTAATTGCTAAGCTTTCCCTCTCTCTCTCTGACTGTGCAATCCCATTTCTTAAGACCATGGGAAATTTAGACCTCTGGGTTACAGTCCCTGATGCCGTCTGTGTGTGTACGTGTGTGTGTGTGTGTGTGTGTAGGGTAGTAAAGTTGTGGGGGTGGGGGTGGAAAGAGAGGTTTCCTGAAAGGGAAGCATTTGAACACTTCTTTTTTTATTCTTTTGACTTGACTGTAATTATCACATTGCATGTTTTGCCTAGATCTGAAGGGCGAATTGTTATATAATGCTCTACTTATAAAAAAAAAAATAGGGAATCGGGGGGAGGCATTGATTAACGAGGCTAAGAGTCAAATCCATGTTTTGCAGAGACACTTAAAATGAGACTATCGTAGAGGGTCATCGTTGTCCAAATTAGGTCTTGAATTTTCATCAGCCACTTCATGTTGGCTCTGAGAACATCACACACACACACACACACACACACACACACACACTGACCCTTGCAAGGACCACCACCCCCATCCCATTATGTGAGCCAAAGCACATAAAATGTTGATTAAATTCTAATGCTTACACGAATTGTCTCTCCTCTCAAGAACACACACGTTCAATTTAATCTCTCTTGGCATTTTAAGTATCAAATCAAGGCTCCGCTGTCACTGGCGACGACTACAGGCTCACATGTTCCAAAATGGGAATGAAATTAGAAAGACCTGCCAGAAAAATCCAGTGCAGAAGAACACAGACTCTCACATTGTGTAGCTCTTGGGCTGCATGACATGCGAAAGGGTCTTCCACCTTTCAGAGCCTCGATTTCTGCATCTGTACAGTGGGCCTGTCTCAGTGATAACTGTTCTGTCCTTTAGTTGCTAAGTCCTGTCTGACTCTTTGCGGCCGCCTGAACTGTAACCTGCCAGGCTTCTCTGTCTGTGGAATTTCCCAGGCACGAATACTGGAGTGGGTTGCCATTTCCTTCTCCAGGGGATCTTCCCCACCCAGGGATGGAACCCATGTCTCCTGCATTGGCAGGCGGGTTCTTTACCACTGAGCCACCAGGGAGGCCCTGGTGATGGTTACTTCATCCTTATACGGTCTGATGAAGATGGTACCCATCTCAGGCTCTGGGCACCACCCTGGTACCCACGTGACATCTGGGGAGCTGTTGTTCCTGGGTCTGGGGAGAAGGTTCTGCCTGGTGCTCGCTCATGGTTTCTCTCCCTCTCTCTGATTTTCCAGGGTAATCAGGAAGCAGCAGCTGCCCCTGACACAATGGCTCAGCCTTACGCTTCGGCCCAGTTTGCCCCCCCTCAGAACGGCATCCCCGCGGAATACACGGCCCCTCACCCCCACCCCGCACCGGAGTACACTGGCCAGACCACCGTCCCGGAGCACACGTTAAACCTGTACCCTCCCGCGCAGTCGCACTCGGAGCAGAGCGCCGCGGACACGAGCGCGCACACCGTCTCGGGCACGGCCACAGTAAGTGTGCGCTGGTTTCGGGGGGCAGGGCGGGACCCCAGGATTCCTGGAATGACTGCGGGGCACACCTCTATGCAACTAGGGGGGCCCCATCCTGAAAAGCGATCCCTAAGCTCATCTTTGGAGTCCCAGCCTCTCCAGGTTCACCTCACTCACCTGCGTGCATCCTCTCGAGACGCTGGTTTAAATCAATACATTTTCCCATTAACCGCGTGTTTTGTTAAAGCGGAATGTTAATCTCTTTTCTGCTTCTGCAGTTTCGCTTTTTCTGGGATTATGTCGTCTGTGTGGAATTATACACTATGTAATCTTTTTATTTTTAATTGCCTTTTTGGAGATGCCATTTACATACCATAAAATCCACCTATTCAAGGTATACAATTCAGGGATCATTATGGTATTTACAGAACTGTACAACCACTGCCACAGTCTATTTTAGGAATATTTCCATCACCCCCCAATCCATCTGTCCTTTGCAGCCACCCCCTGCCGGGTTCCCGCCCCAGCCCTCCATATCTTAGCCAAATTCATTCAAGTTGCACCCACATTGTGGCTTATGTCCTTAGCGTCTTCTTTATTGCATAGCCCCCGAGGTATGGGTGACCTGGGCTGCCAAAAGGCAGCAAGAGAATTTTGTAGAACTGTTTTGCATTTTGATGGTGGTGGTAACATACCTCTGTGCACCCAAAAGTCAACTTTCTTGCCTATGAATGGATGGAATGGATTAAAAACAAGCAAACAAACAGAAAAGAAACAGTCTATCACCACTACCAATGGAAAGCAATATTGTTGGCTATTCATAAAAGCTAGTCACTCTAAACAAAAATGATGATTAAAAGTACACCACATTTATCTGCATACCACCGGAAGTAGCCATGCAATGTGCATCTCAGGAGAGGTATATGTAAACATTTAGGAAACCTTGTTCTATGGAATTCTTGAGAAGCCTGGACACATGCAGCTTCTCTCCAGAACACTTTATAGGTGCAAGGCACTTAGGCCTCTTTCTCCTAACCTCTGAAAAACTAGTATTTGTGAAGAAGTGTATTGGTTTGAAACGTCATCTGTGTTCTTGGAACCAAGTTCAGTTCAATTCAATTGCTCACTTGTGTCCAGCTCTTTGCAACCCCATGGACTGTAGTACCTCAGGCTTCCCTGTCTATCACCAACTCCTGGAGCTTGCTCAAACTCATGTCCATCAAGTGGGTGATGCCATCCAACCATCTCATCCTCTGCCATCCCCTTCTTATAACCAAGGCAACCATCTAACTTTGCTACCTGGTACCTCATTCACTTGGAAGTTCAGTTTGGAGATTTTTCAAAATAATGTAAATTGGAAAGTTTTCTATTGCCTTCCCTTTTTATTGTGCCAAAATACATATAAAAATTTTAACCATTTTATCATGTACAGTCCAGTGGCATTAAGTACATTCACAGTGTAGCACATCCATCACCACTACAGAGCCCCAGACATCCCCATCTCCCCAACAGGAAACCTAGTATCCATCAGGCAGACGTCTTCCATTCCTCCCTCCCCACAGCCCCTGGGAGTCACCAGTCTGCTTTCTTTCTGTATACATTTGCCTCTTCTGGCTTTTTCAAAAGACTCAGTCGTACAGTATATGACCTTTTGTGTCTGTCTCCTTTCACTTAGAATGTTTTCAAGGTTCATCCGAGTTGTAGCATGGACCAGCATGTCATTCTTTTTCAATGACTGAATCCTGTTCCACTGTATGGATAGGTCCTATTTTGTTTATCTGTCCATCCATTGATGGGCATTTGGCTTGTTTCTACCTCTGGGCTATTGTCAATAGTGCTGCCGCCGCCTTGTTTGTCATTGTTTGCTGTAACTTAGAGACGGATTTATTAAATGGGCTTGCAAATGTCGTAGGTGCTTATTGTCGACGATAAGTATTGACTACCAGTGGTAGTGATGGGGCTGTTGTTCATTTGTGTGTTGGGTTTTTTTGTGTGTGTGATAACCAATGATAGGGCTTGTTATTTTAGGACTAAAAAAGTTCCCATCAGGCATCATTTATTAAACTTCCACATGGACCAACCATACACACTGCTGTGGAAGATTCATTCCTTCACTCACAGAGATTTATTAAACATCTACTTAGGCCAGGACTCATACTTGATGATGTGAGTGAGCCACACGGAAATGATCTTTTCCATCTTTTTTGAAAAAAATTGTATTTTGGCTGCACTGGGTCTTCTTTGCTGTGTGCATGGGCTTCCTCCAGTTGCGGAGAGTGGGGCTCCTTTCCAGCTGTGGTGCACAGGCTTCTCACTGCGGTGGCTTCTCTTGCATGGGCTCAGTAGTTGTGGCACATCGGCTTTGTTGCCCCGTGGCACGTGGACTCTTCCCAGACCAGGGATTGAACCCATGACCCTTGCACTGGCAGGTGGATTCTTAACCGCTGGACCACCATGGAAGTCCAGCTCATTCCCTCTTAGAACTAAATGTGGGAGACAGAGTAAAAATGTAGGAATCAAATAGCTCTATAAACAGACATGGTGAGTCATGCTCTTAAGCAAAAGACCAGTGCTATGGAGGATTAAAAAAAAGAGGAGAGGTACCACCTGCAAATGAGTAGCTGGAGGACATTTCTTCAAGGACATGATATTTAAGGGGAACAGAAAAAGCTTCCAGGTAAAAGGAATACCAAGGTCATGGGTCCCAAGGTTGGAAAGAGCTGGGCTTATTCAAAGACTTGAAAAAGAAAAAATACCGAGGCAGTGTGTCTAAGGGCTTGTGAAGAGGGTGTAGGGATGCACAGTGGCAAAGGAGAACAAGAAGCAGCCACAGGGATCCTACGGTGTGTTCTATAATAGGGTGGGATTCCCAGTTGAAAGCTATGGGAAGCCATTGAAAAGAGTTTAAGCCAGAAAAGTTTAAAAAATGACATTTCGAAGGGTAGAATTAATTATGCCTATGCTGTGCTTAGTCGCTCAGTCATGTCCAACTCTTTGAGACTCTATGGACTGCAGCCCCCACCAGGCTCCTCACTCCATGAGGATTCTCCAGGCAAGGATACTGGAGTGGGTGGCCATGCCCTCCTCCAGGGGATCTTCCAGACCCAGGGATCAAACCCATTTCTCCCACACTGCAGGCAAATTCTTTACCATTTGAGCCACCAGGGAAGCTTACCTTAAAGGAAATATTAAGCCAGCAGGCTCAATATCCTTTTCTCACATAAAGAACTCTTAAGAGATCAACCCGGCAACTTTTAAATTGCATCTTGTGTGTCCACAGTGCCCCTGGCACTACAGCGAGGTGACATGGTGAGCAAACAGGCTCCCTCGATCAGAGAGCTTTTATGCAGAGAGCCAAATACATAGGTCAAAGATGGTTCCACCAGGGTCAATGTGAACTCCTTTTCTCAGTGTTTATTTTTACTTATGTATGTATTTGGCCGTGCCAGGTCTTGGCTGTGGCATATGGATCTTCAGTCCTGTCGTGGCATGCTGGATCCATAGTTTAGGCATGTGTGCTCTTAGTTTTGGCATCTAGTTCCCCAACCAGGGATGGCACCTGGGCTCCCTGCATTTCGAGCTTGGAGTCTTAGTCACTGGACTACCAGAGAAGTTCCTGAGACTTCTCATTAAAGGTGTTGAACGAACAGAAAATGGTCAGTGCTAAAGGCAGTATGGTGAGCCATTTGCATAGAGAGCTTGAATTGATACCTTTGTCAAGTGTAGGCAATGGAGAGAAAGTCAAGGACTGATCACTAGAGAGCTCATGGGTGGTGAGGTTTGGAAGAAAAGGCGCTATTAATGAGACATAAAGAGGGTACCTGGATGGAGGGTTGAACCAGAGAGTGCCGTCATGGCAGCCTGGCAGGCATGAACTGAGGACATGATTGAAGCTGGCATACTGGACATCACCGAAGACCCAGGAGAAAGTAAAGTATTGGGGAGCAATTCCAGGGGGCCAAGAGTTGAGGAATAAATGGGAAATACCAGAATGGGTGTGCACAGTACCCTCATAAACCTTTGGAGTAAAGAGGAGAAAGAAAAGATAGCAACGGAAGAGCACAGAGGTCTGAGGAACTGGTTTGTAGGAGAGTGGATTTTGACTCAATATTTTACACCACAGAGAAGAGAGATGGAGGAAGGACAGGGAATCAGAGATAGGGAATGACTCAGGGAGAAAGCAGCAGAGTATTTTGGAGGAAATAGGAAGGAATCTGACCGTGAGCACACAGATTCAGTAGGTAGTCTGGGAAAGGAGAAGATGTGCTTTATTTTTTACAGCTCCATTGACATATAAATGACATACAATAAGCTGTGCATACTGAATAATTTTGTAATTATTTAGTGTCAATAAGTACATACGTATGGAACCATTTCAACTCTCATGATAATAGATATATCCATCATCTTCAAAGTGTTCTTTTTTTTCCACCTGGTAATCACTTTATTTTTGTTTACTTATTTATACATTTGTTTATTTATATTGAAGTGTAGTTGATTTACAATGTTGTATTACTTTCAGAAGTACATAAATACAGTTGTACATATATTCAGTTATATATACATATATATGTGCATACATATGTGTGTGTGTATATATATATTCTTTTTCATTTTATATATAGTCATTTGTATCTCTTAATCCTAGATTCCAAATTTATCCCTCCCCTGCCTTTTCCCTTGTTTTGTATATCTGTGAATCTGTTTCTATTCTGCAAATTCATTTGCTCCATATTTTAAATCCCACGTATAAGTCAGATCATATAATATTTGTCTTTCTCTTCATGACTCACTACACCTTGTATGATCATCTCTAGGTCTCTCCATGTTGCTGCAAATGGCATTATTTCATTCTTTTTTATGGTTGAGTTATATTCCACTGTATATTTATATGTAACAGCAAAGAAGTTCCTTAAAAAACTAAAAATAGAGTTGTCATATGATCCAGTGACCCCACTCCTGGGTATTTATCTAGAAAAAGAAAACTATAACTTGAAAAGATACATGCACCCTGGAGTTTACTCATAACCCCTCTGTAATCTTCCCTCTCCATTCTCCTCTCCCCCATTCCCAGGAATCAACTGATCTGCTCCTGTAGTTTAGTTTTCAGTTTCTAGAATTTTCTATAAGTGACAGCAAGCATTGCATGTTTTTTCCCACTTCTTCTGGCTCCACTCTCACTCAGCATCATTGTTCACAGATTTGTCCACCTTGTTGCATGCATCAGTCCGTTCAGTCAGTTCAGTCATTCAGTCGTGTCCAACTCTTAGTGACCCCATGGACTGTAGGCACACCAGGCTTCACTGTCCATCACCAACTCCTGGAGCTTGGTCAAACTCATGTCCATCAGGTCAGTGATGCCATCCAGCCATCTCATCCTCTGTTGTCCCCTTCTCCTCCTGCCCTCAATCTTTCCCAGCATCAAGGTCTTTTCCAATGAGTCACCTCTTCATGTCAGGTGGCCAAAGTGTTGGAGTTCCAGCTTCAGCATCAGTCCTTCCAAAGAATATTCAGGACTGATTTCCTTTAGCATTGACTGATTTGATCTCCTTGCAGTCCAAGGGATTCTCAAGAGTCTTCTCCAACAGCACAGTTCAAAAGCATCAAGTCTTCGGCACTCAGCTTTCTTTATAGTCCAGTCTCACATCCATACATGACTACTGGAAAAACCATAGCCTTGACTAGACAGACTGTTGTTGACAAAGCAATGTCTCTGCTTTTTAATATACTGTCTAGGTTGGTCATAACTTTCCTTCCAAGGAGCAGGCGTCTTTTAATTTCATGGCTGCAGTCACCATCTGCAGTGATTTTGGAGCCTCCAAAAATAAAATCTGTCACTGTTTCCATTGTTCCCCCATCTATTTGCCATGAAGTGATGGGACTGGATACCATGATCTTAGTTTTTTGAAAGTTGAGTTTTAAGCCAACTTTTTCACTCTCCTCTTTCACTTTCATCAAGAGGTTCTTTAGTTCTTCTTTGCTTTCTGCCATAAGAGTGGTATCATCTGCATATCTAAGGTTATTGATGTTTCTCCCGGCAGTCTTGATTCCAGCTTGTGCTTCATCCAGCCCAGCATTTCTCATGATGTACTCTGCTGCTGCTGCTGCTGCTAAGTCACTTCAGTCGTGTCCGACTCTGTGCGACCCCATAGACGGCAGCCCACCAGGCTTCCCCGTCCCTGGGATTCTCCAGGCAAGAACACTGGAGTGGGTTGCCATTTCCTTCTCCAATGCATGAAAGTGAAAAGTGAAAGTGAAGTCGCTCAGTCGTGTCCGACTCTAGCGACCCCATGGACTGCAGCCTACCAGGCTCCTCCGTCCATGGGATCTTCTAGGCAAAAGTATTGGAGTGGGGTGCCATTGCCTTCTCCGGATGTACTCTGCATATAAGTTAAATAAGCAGGGTGACAGTAATCAGCCTTGACATACTCCTTTCCTGATTTGGAACCAGTCTGTTTTTCCATGTCCAGTTCTAACTGTTGCTTCTTGACCTACATACAGATTTTACAGGCACAAAGTAAGGTGGTCTGATATTACCTTCTCTTTAAGAATTTTCCACATTTTGTTGGGCTGTACACAGTCAAAAGCTTTGGCATAGTCAATAAAGCAGAAGTAGATGTTTTTCTGGAACTCTCTTGTTTTTTGATGATCCAGCAGATATTGGCAATTTGATCTCTGGTTGTTGGCATGCATCAGTAGCCTACTCCTTATATACCGCTTTGTAGAAGGTGCCACAATTTGTTGATTCATTTACCTGTGGATGGGCATCTGGTTGTTTTCCATTTTTGGCCACAAAGAAATGACCAGCTTACAAATAGGGACTGCCATGGATGCCTGAAAACATTTCAGTTTTAAGGCAAAAAAAAAAAAACTGTCACTGTCCATTCTGGCTGCTGTAACAAGACTAGACAGCAGAAATTTATTGCTCACAGTTCACGAGGCTGGAAGTCTAAGATCAGAGTGCCAGATGGTCAGGGGAGGGTCCGATTCCTGGTTCAGAGCCTCTCTGCCTTTTCACATGATGAGAGGGGTGAGGGGCTCTCTGAAGTCTGTTTTATGAGGGCACTAATCCTATTTGTGAGGGTTGCACCCTCATGACCTAATCACCTTGCCAAAGCCCCATCCTCTAACGCCATCACGTGAGACTTGAGGATTCTAACATGTGAGTCTGGGGCAGTGATTGGGGGACACAAGCATTCATACCCTAGCAAGAAGGAAGAGTAAGTGTGTGAGGAAACGGATGAATCCTGAGGTCAAGAGACAACCTGAGAAGGTCCTTGTATGCGACCTTCAAGCTCATCGTCAACTGACAGAGTGAGAAAGGGAAAAAATTGGAAGCAACAGAATGAGTCCTAAAATTGGGCAAATCTGCCAGGAATCTGGCTCAGAGAATCCCTAGGGTTTTTGAAGGGCATGGACAGCCTCTCTGACTTTGGAGACTGTGGAGTTGTGGTGGGACATGGTTGTTTGATGACTGTGTCTATTCTAGCGATGTTTGGATGGTACACACTGCTTACAGGAGCTCTTCCAGGAAAGAGGACCATGATGAGGTGAACCAGGAGGGATTTGTGTCTGATCCTGAAGGGAGTCTTAGAACGTAGCCTCTTAGCTGGTTTTGAGGAAGGAGCAGTCATCCTAACAGGTGCCATCTTATTTTCTGCTGCAATTACATACTTGTGCTTTTCTCCCTTCTGCCAAAAGGGAAGATGCTTCTGTTTGTCCGTGACCTACTTTTGAGTTGTAGTAACCTGGCCTGACTGAGCAGAACATAGTCTATGACGAGTTTCTTCAAACTGTCTCTGCATCCTCCTGCGTTTACCAAGTGCACCATCTCTTTACTTAACCTCAAAGTGGGTCAGAGCCATGCTTCTGCCAACCCTGGAATACACAGCCCTGTATCAGACACCTCATTTATTACCCACAGGGTAGAGTTGTACCCAGAATAACTCCAACTGTCCTTTGACCGGTGCACAAAGTGCTTATTGCCAGTCTGAGGTCACTCGAGGGGCCGTTATAGAGAAAAGATTGATCCATCTGGTAGGCTCCAAGAACATCTAATATATGCACATCATTTCACACAAAGTGCAGGATCTGTAAAAGGGAAGCAGACTGCACCCAGAGTTCCCAGCCAGAGTCGAGGAAAGTACAGACAGAAAAGAACTACCAGGTCATCCTTTCAGCTCCCCAAGGGCTGAGATGAGTCCCCGCAGGACATTTTTCTGCTGAATGCCTATTTAATGCAGGCCTCCAAACACATCATGGATCACTGTGCTGACAGAGCCAATGCTGTATTATATTAGAGACTGCTCCTGACAAGGTATTTTACTCTTGACATATTATAATTAGAGATTTGCAAGTGGTGAATTTCTCCATGTATCTCCAATAGCAACTTAACTTCTATTTTTAACACCTCTGCAGTCTGTCTAACAGTTTCCCACCAGCTCCAGGAACTAATGGGAAAAAGAACGTGGGACTTAGAGCTTGGTCTCTGAGCTCTGGGCTCCGTCAACAGAGAGAGGAGCTGTTTAAGAAGCCAACTTTCACTTGATCTTCAGCTCCTTCTAACTGGAGTGCTAACTGTGTCCCCAGTTTTCATCAATACCTTTGAGAAGATAAGACTTGGGTTGTTGATAACTTCCTGTCCTTAACCCTTTACATGATGGCTCTTCTTTGGAAGCTGATTATATAGGTAAGGTTTGGAGAAAACCGTTCAATGCACTCCTTTTTGTTAACTGGCGATTATTATTATTACTATTAATTATTCTGGCAATTAATGTTTGTGGCTAAAAAAAAAATCACACACTAGAAAAGTGTGTAAAATGTAAACTAAAATTTTCTTAGAAACAAGAGTCACCAATTCTTCATATTTCCTTCCAGAAATGCTCTGTGCAAACACAAACATATGCCTGTGTCTTGGTCTGTTCAGGCTGCTATAACAAAAATCTTATAAATTGGCTGACTCATAAACAATAAGTATTTATCTCTCGCAGTTTGGAGGGTGGGAAGTCCAACATAGTGGCATCAACACGTGTGGTGTCTGGTGAGAATCCACCTCCTGCTTCATGAAGAGCCATCTTGTCGCTGAGTCCTCACTTAGCAGAAGGAGCGAGGGGGCTCTTGGGAGTCTCCTTTATTTTATTTTTATTGGAATATAATTGCTTTACAACATTGTGTTAGTTTCTGCTGTATGACAAAGTGACTCAACCATATGCAACCATATATTCCCTCCCTCTTTGATCTCTCTCCCACCTCACCCCCAACCCAGCCACCTAGGTCATCACAGAGCACTGAGCTGAGCTCTCTGTACTTTATATCAGCTTCTCACTAGCTAGCTGTTTTACACATGGCAGTATATATGTGTCAATCCGAATCTCCCACTTTGTCCCACCCTCCCCTTCCCTTCTGGAATCTCCTTTACAAAGCCACTGATCTCATTTATGGCAACACTAGTGGTAAAGAACCCGCCTGCCAATGCAGGAGACGTAGAAAAACGTGCGTTCGATCCTGGGTTGGGAAGATCCCCTGGAGCAGGGAATGGCTATCCACTCCAGTATTCTTGCCTGAGAATTCCATGGACAGAGAAGCCCGGTGGGCTACTGTCCATGGGGTTGCAAAGAATCAGACACGACTGAAGTGACTGAGCACGCATGCACAGTCTCATTCATGAGGACTCCACCCTCATGACCTGATCACCTTCCAAAGGCCCCACCTCCTAATACCATCGCCTTGGAATCTAGGATTTCAGCATATGAATTTTGAGGAGACACAAACTCTTGGTTTATAGCAGCCTGATTGTCTGTTTCTCTCTCTGTCTCTTATTCAATCTTCACATCTTCTAACTTCTCACTAGTTCCATTCCCAAAAGGACAGAATTAAAGTCTATTAATCACCTGCTTTGGCACCTTTTATATCTTGGAGATCGTTCTGTATCAAGCTTTGCATTCTCTTTTTTTTCATTTTGTGTGCTGTCTGACATAGAGAGGTCTGCCAGTGATTAAACTGGGTTGTTCCTGGGGTTCATTTTGCAGGGTCTGTATTCTCAATAGGCTATAGTGAGCAGCTGAGAGCAAATAGCACTGCCCACTTCCGGTATCTCTATGAATGGTTAAAGGTGCCTGGGTTTAAATGTAGGCCCTCCAGGGAGCCACGTGCAGCCCGCAGACAGTCTTAAGAAGGCCTGCCACCCTCCCCCTTGCCCAGGACATTGTGCCATCCAATTCAGTTCACAGCCATTCCCCCGTGTGTCTGGGGCTATACCTCTCTTTAACAAAAGAAAGTAACTTGAGAGCTGTCTGGTGTCAGGGACAAGAAAAGGAAAGACATGCTCCCACTGAATGAGACCTGTTACGGTCACAGACCCTACTGGATACACTTTCATCCTTCATCTCATTTTGTCCTCACCAAACCTTTTACGGGGCTTCCCCGATGGCTCAGCGATAAAGAATCCACCTACAATGCAAGAGATGTGTCTTTGATCCCTGGGTCAGGAAGATCCCCGGGAGAAGGCAATGGCAACCCACTCCAGTATTCTTGCCTGGAAAACCCCATGGACGGAGGAGCCTGGCGGGCTGCAGTCCAAGGAGTCACAAAAGAGCCAGACATAACTTGGCAAGGAAATAACAATAGCAAAGCTTTTATATGCTGTTAGTGCTCCCCATGTTACACTGAGAGCCCGAGGTTCAAGATGCCATGAGTATGGAGGAGTTGTGAGGCAGAGTAGAGACCCTCACCAGCTAGGTCTCGTGTCGAAGTTCAGACTTTCCTCAATCTCCAGGCTCTTCCCTACAAGGTCTCCTGGCCAGCAGCTAAGATGACCAGTGCCCGGGACCAGGCAGAACAATCTACAGTTCCACCCAAGGCTGGTTTCTTCAGCCTGCTCTCCAGTTTAGAGAAGCAGGTCAGCTAAGAAGCTGAAATCAGGATTTGCCAGGGTTAACCTCTTGGCTTCACCATTTCCAAGTGGTGGTGAAGGCTGTTGGACTGGTGGTTTGACCTCTCTGCTCTTAGAGTCCTACTGTTTCCTTCCTGCATGGTGGTTCTGCCATTCTGCAAACACCCTTCCTCTTCCCTTCTAAACGTCACCAGAGAAAAATTGTAGAAAAATACCTGAAGCCTCTCTTCCTGTCGGAAAACTTTGGCATTCCCTGCTTCCGTTTAAAGTTTAGCAAAATCGCTAAAGGATGCCAATCTAAAAATAGGGTAAGTAGCTCCATCAAAACAGAAGGCAGGGACTTCCCTGGTGGTCCAGTGGCTAACAATCTGCCTTGCAGTACAGGGGATGTGAGTTCGATCCCTGGTTGGGGAACTAAGATCCCACATGCCATGGGGCAACTAAGCTTGCACAACATAACAGAAGATCCTGCATGCCACAACTCAGACCTGATGCAGCCAAATCAATAAAGAAAAATAAATATTTTAAGAAACAGGAGGCAGAGCATCCAGTCTCAGAAATAACAGTGTTTGCTCATCAAGTCTCAGGCCATGTTGTGATCACTGTACATATACAATCTTGACCCTCCATCATCAAAAAAAGAGAAAAGAATAGAAGTATATAGGAGGCATTGTCATCCTCCAGTTGAAAAACCCGAGGCAAGTAACTTTCTGAAGGTCATTGAAGCTAACAGATGGGAGCCAGGGCTCCAAACCAGGTGTGTCAGACCAAAACTCTTTAGGGCTTGGAGCCCAGAAGGCACCCCCAGGCAGGTTGGGGCACACACCCAGGGCTCGTCTCTCCATCCACAGCCACAGCAAAGAAGAATGCTTTGCCCAGGAATTCTTCCATCCACCCTGGGGAGGGCCCTGGCAGATCCAGACATGTGCAATATTACAGGCTTAGCGCCGGCTCTTATTTGAGACCAGTGCCTTGAGCAAACTCCAATAACATGTTTCAGTGGCTTCAAAATTGTCTTTTCAGATGACAGTGTAGCTGAGCTGTTTTGTCAATACCAGTTCCGCTTTCCTAAGGTTCACATTTGCTTTAAGGACACAGGTACTGCCTCTAGTTCCCTCTTGAGGCTGAGTATTATGCGTTTGCTTGCTGTCTATGCTTTAGAATAAATGGTCTGTGGCTTTCAGGATGAATTAAAAGCCTGTGTTACCCAATTCCAGGGCCATTTTTACCATTCCAAAGCACCAGGTGACCAAAGATCACCCAGTCCTGGGGGTCCAGTGTGTATCATGGAGTCCAAGTTCAGTTCAGTTCAGTCGCTCAGTCGTGTCCAACTCTTTCTTCAACCCATGGACTGCAGCACACCAGGCCTCCCTGTCCATCACCAACTTCCAGAGCTTGCTCCAACTCATGTCCATCGAGTTGGTGACGCCATCCAGCCATCTCATCCTCTGTCATCCCCTTGTCCTCCTGCTTTCAATCTTTCCCAGCATCAGGGTCTTTTCTAATGAGTCAGTTCTTCACATCAGGTGGCCAAAGTATTGGAGTTTCAGCTTCAGCATCAGTCCTTCCAATGAATGTTCAGGACTGATTTCCTTTAGGATGGACTGGTTGGATCTCCTTGCAGTCCAAGGGACTCTCAAGAGTCTTCTCCAACACCACAGTTCAAAAACATCAACGCTTTGGCACTCAATTTTGGAGGCCAACTTAAGATAATTCTAAAGCCATGAGCTGATGCGACCCAAGTCTAATGTCTAGGAAGGACAGGCTTCCAGGGCTGCTGCCTGGAAGTTTGGAAGAATTGAAGGTTCTCATGACAAGTCAGGAAAAATGGTTTGGGATAAATAAAAACCCTTAGGTATTTTCAGGAGAAGGGGCTTCCCAGGTGGCACAGTGGTAAGGAATACACCTCCCAGTGAAGGAGATGCAAGAGATGTGGGTTCCATCCCTGGGTCTAGAAGATACCCTGGGGTAGGAAATGACAACCAGCTCTAGTATTCTTACCTGGAGAATCCCATGGACCGAGAAGCCTGGAGGGCTACAGTCCATGGTGTCGCAGAGAGCTGGACACAACAGTTGCTCAGTCATGTCTGACTCTTTGCGATCCCATGGACTATAGACTGCCAGGCTCCTCTGTCCATAGAATTCTCCAGGCAAGAAGACTGGAGTGAGTTGCCATTCCCTTCTCTAGGGGATCTTCCTGACCCAGGGATGGAACTCTAGTCTCCTGCATCGCAGGCAGATTCTTTATCATCTAAGCCACCAGGGAATCCGACAGCCACAGACACCCACACACACATTATCAACACATTATCAGGACAGGTAGTGAAACATCAAGATAAAGAGCATGGAGCTCCCATCCCAGTTCTGACCCTGGGTGGGACCACTGGCATGGGATGGAAACTCTCTGAGCCTCACTTTCTCCCTTTGAGTACAGGAGGCTGTGACATCTTGATGAGATAATGCTGATGAAGGGCTTAGCACAGAGATGGGCACATAGTAAATATTCTACCAGATGAGCTATCGTAATCAGGAAATAATTACATCATTCTCCATGGGAAGTCAGAGCATTCTCCTTTGTCCTGAATTCTTCTTTCTAATTTTTTTTTTTTCAGGACCATAAATCCATCCTAAGAATTGTGAAATTTCCTGGGTTAAGGGGGAAACAAAGATTCAATTTCCCACACTTATTTTTAAAGGAATTCTTGTATGTAATGATTTCCATACAAATCGTTTTCAATCACTCATGCCTGAGTTCAGCTGATGGGTACAGGCAAGTCATTGACCTAAGTCTGGGTCAGAGAGAGCAAGGTTAGGGTTTATTAAAGGGATATATGACTTAATGTTTAGCCCACATGGCTGAAGCCATCTTGCTTTTGCTGAACTAGGGAAGAACAGACCTATTCTATTTCTTTAGGGAGACTTATTGTCGAATTTCCACTGGGAGTGTTAAGTCACCAGAAATGTTTCTTTGTGACTTTGTCTTCATTTGGTGTTTTGTGCTTGTTCATACCTATATTCGTTGTCATCAATTTTACCCTCTCAGTATGACTAAGCAGTCTGTATCCTTGATGAAGATGTTAGTCTTTGAGCAAGTGTTTGCGCAGTGTCATTGTAAAGGGTTGGGATAATGACTGGATAATTCAAAGATGAAGTGGACTGTCTATGAGCTACACAAACGACTTTTAGGTGCTGGAGGAACCTTTGCATACCCCATGGCCTCATGCAGTGGTTTCATTCCTCTTGTTTGTTTTCATTCAGAGATTAATCTGTTTTGTGGGCAGCATTTGAATCACTCATTAGCCAGCCATCAGCTCATGCTTTTAATTCGTGGCCATATATTTTTGCAAGTTGATGGTGAATTCCTATAAAATCTGTGCTGTGTTGGATTTTAGGCAGGAGAAAGAAGTTGGCTGTGCTGTTAATTGAGGGTTCCTGGGGGCTTCCAGTCAAACTCTTGGAGTATTAGAGTTTGAAGGAACCACCTGTTGCAATCTCCTCATTGTATGGGTGTTAGGTGATCACATAAGGGCTGAAACCCAGATACTTTCAGGCTCAGGCAAGTAACGTACATATATGAAAGGGTTTGGTTTATGCTGGCTGCTGCTGCTAAGTCACTTCAGTCGTGTCCGACTCTGGGCAACCCCACAGATGGCAGCCCACCAGGCTCCTCTGTCCCTGGGATTCTCCAGACAAGAATACTCGAGTGGGTTACCATTTCCTTCTCCAATGCGTGAAAGTGAAAAGTGAAAGTGAAGTCGCTCAGTCATGCCTGACTCCTAGCGACCCCATGGACTGCAGCCTACCAGGCTCCTCTGTCCACGGGATTTTCCAGGCAAGAGCACTAGAGTGGGGTGCCATTGCCTTCTCCGATTTATACTGGAGACATCAGTAAAAGAAATAATTTTCTCCATTAAGATAAGAATGATAAAACCTTAGGCATTATGCTATGTGAGGCTTCCCTGGTGGCTTAGTGGTAAAAGATCCGCCTGCAGTGCAGGAGCCATGGGAAACTCGGGTTCAATCCCTAAGTCAGGCAGATCCCCTGGAGCAGGGTATGGCAACCCAGTCCAGTATTCTTGCCTGAAGAAACCCATGGATAGAGGAGCCTGGCAGGCTACAGTCCACAGGGTCACAAGAGTCGGACGTGACTGAAGCGACTTAGAACGCATGCACACATGATGCTGTGTGACCCCTTGATAAAACCCTGTTGGTAGTCTAGAGGGCTCATGGCCCTTCCTCCCTTTCCTATCATTCCATTCAATCTCTGCCATATTGAATTGCTAGCCCGGCATTGCAATATCTTGATTTTTTTTCAAGAGCGAGCAGCATTTTGGATTTTTTCTGTGCTCTCCCATTCACTTCTATTTTGTTCCTTTTTGTTATCTGCCCAGCCTCTGAAGATACCAAGTTTATAACCCCTGACTAGTCTTTGAACCTTCATTTATTCTTTTTTAATAAGAGGTGAAATAAGGAAGCTTAACCCTTTGAGTGAGACTCTATTTCAGGTTTATAAAAAAAGGCAGCTTGGCTACTTCTGCATGACAATGCAGAGGTTCATAGAATGTGAGAGCTTGAAGTGACCATCTGGTCTACCGGCTTTGTTTACAAATGATGCCAAGGCTCAGAGAGGGAATGGGACCTGCCTGAGTCACACAGTGAATACCTCAGCAAAAACTAGAGCAGGGACAAGAAAATTTCCACTGTACCGTGGCCCTCCCTGTGCATCCTACTGGCTATGACCATGCTTTTTTTCTGTCTCCTGGATTCTGTAGTAGCTTTCAAAGTCCACGTACTTAGGGTTATGTCTGCATAAAAATAGACAAAGCCCACTAACCCTGCCTGTAGGAGCAAGTCAGGCTATATGATTTAAGGTTCCATTTCTCTTTGATATTCCGTTTTGGTTCCTAGTCAGAGGTTTCAGCCAGCAGTAGACCCTGCTTCTGTAAAGGCTTCTGGAGTTCTGAAAGGAGGTGATTTTATCTTGTTCTCTCTCCTGCTGATCATGATGGTTGTACTGCTCATTCAATAGTGTTCCGTATTCCAACCGGCTCTAGTCTCAATTTCTCCTGGGCCAGAACACTCTAACCAGGGAGTCGTGGATTTTATCTTTGCATCTCTGAAGAGCATGGAGGCTGTCAGATTGTCAAGTGATAGCCTTTGATGTAGAGCTCAGTCCAGCCCATCGTCCTAGCTCCCCGAAGGGCAGAAGGTCAAACGGTGGGTTCTGCCCACCTCAGCAGAGTCCCCAGACCCTTGCGAGACAAGTCAATCTGGCAGATGAGCCAACCAGAGTGGAGACCCCACAGAAATGCTCATGGGTTCTCCAACTCTTGGACTTAGGAGAGAAGACCACTATAATACAGACTCTAACTCAGTCCTCTGACACCGGGAATGTCCGAATGTAGCCTGTCTAGAGGCCCTGACTTTTATGTGCTCTCTATGTCCTTGGAACAAAGCTACATGGGCAAGTTTGTTCCCCAATAAAACAAAATTTGCAGACTGTACAGTCCAAAACAAGCCAGGCCCTCAGGACCAAAGTCATTTTAAGGCTTAAGTGTTGCAGACATTTTTCAAAAAAAAAGCAATTATTCTCCAATAAGAAATGATTTTTTTTTTAAGTCCCTGTTCTAGTTTTTGCTGAAATATTCACTGTGTGATTCAGGCAGATCCTGAGATAGTATGTGTGTGTGTATGTGTGTGTATATATATATATATATATATATGTTGCGCTATACCCTAGAGGGGTGGGATGGGAGAGTGGCAGGGAGGTCCAAGAGGGAAGGGACATATATGTACTTACGGCTGATTCATTGTTGGTTTCTGCCATACAACAATGTGAATCAGCCGTGATCACACATATGTCCCCTCCCTCTCGGGCCTCCCTGCCACTCTCCCATCCCACCTGTCCAGGTTGTCACAGAGCTCCGAGCTGAGCTCCCTGTGTTATACAGCAGCTTCCAACCAGCTATCTGTTTTATGCATAAAAGTGTATATAGGTCAGTGCTACTGTCTCGGTTCTTCTCACCCTCTCCTTCCCCTACTAGGTCTGTAAGTCTGTTCTCTAAGCCTGCGTCTCTATTCCTGCCCTGCAGATATGTTCATCAGTACCATTTTTTTTCTAGATTCCACAGATATATATATATATCTCTTTCTCTGTGTTTATATGTATTTGTTTTTCTCTTTCTGACTTATTTCACTCTATAAAATAGGCCCTGGGTTCAGCCACCTCATTAGAACTGACTCAAATCTGTGCAGACTTATTTTGGAAGCAAAAAGGCTTTTCAGAAAAATCATGGAATTAGTTGCAAATAATACAATTCAACAAGTTTGAGCTGCCTTGTCTCTTAAAAGGGGGAAACGTTGATGTGCATCTTGATTGTGTGTGTGTGTGCGTAGTTGCATCATTTGCATCTGATCCTACAATCCCATGATGGACTGTAACCCGCCAGGCCTCTCTGTCCACAGAATTTTCCTGGTGAGAGTACTAGAGTGGGGTGCCATGCCTTCCTCCAGGGGTCATCTGGATCGGTAGATGGTGAGAAACAAATAGAAATTTTGGAAACTGAAAGAAAAACGTTAAAAAAAGAGTCAAGTATCCTGTGTGCTGCTGCTACTGCTGCTAAGTCGCTTCAGTCATGTCCAGCTCTGTGCGACCCCATAGACGGCAGCCCACCAGGCTCCCCTGTCCCTGGGATTCTCCAGGCAAGAACACTGGAGTGGGTTGCCATTTCCTTCTCCAATGCATGAAAGTGAAAAGTGAAAGTGAAGTCGCTCAGTCGTGTCCGACTCTTAGCGACCCCATGGACTGTAGCCCACCAGGCTCCTCTGTCCATGGGATTTTCCAGGCAAGAGTACTGGAGTGGGGTGCCATTGCCTTTTCCGATCCTTAATGTCTAAATAACAGTATCTAGCAGGTAGTGAGTGCATGTTAAATGCCCAGTGCAGCGATGCTCCCAGCGCTCTGGACATGATCTGATGGAAGCTTACAGCATCCAGAGGAGGTGGGTACCATAATTAACCCCTTGTTACCGAGGTGAAAAAACCAGAGCAGAGAGAAATCAAGGAGAGGGCTCAGGTCACATCACAAAGCCGCTAAGAGCAGAGCTGGGATTCAGAGGAAGTCAGTTCACCTCAGGGTTTGCTTCCTAACTCAGTCATGAGCCACGCACTCTGCTGCAAATTTTACTCACATTCCGTAACCCGTCATGGGATGGTTGTGACGATGCCAGAATGACAGGTAAGGAAACAGCACAGATGTTCAGTAACTTGCCCCCAGGCCGTACAACTAATAAAAGGAGGGGAGTAAATGCCAACAAAAGCCCGGTAGATTCCTAAACCCAAAATGTGTGACTTCCCCCATCAGAAATCGTTTATTTGACCAAAATGACATTCCCTCCTATTTTAAACATGATAACAATGTAGCAAACAAGTATCTTAACAATCTTGCCGGTAATTCTTACTTTAGCTCTAAACTGCCTCCATTTACACACACACACACTCTTCCATCTCCCAATCACCACCTCCCCCCATGGCATCCAGTGACCCCCACGGTGTGAAAGGGACCCTCAGACCCCTTGGCAAGCTGACTACAGGAAGCCTGGATCTCCCAGAGAAACTTGCTACAAGGAAATCGCTAATTATAACCCAAATTGTATTTGACTTCTGCATCTCTGCTTCACGTTATCACACTGTAATTTAAAGAGATTGTTCCCTGGCCTTTTTTTAGGGGAAGAAATTAACTACCTTTTTTTTTTTCATACTTAGAAAAGCAGTGGTAGCAGCAGTACCCGAATGACAGGAGGTGGGTCTTGTCCCCCCCTTTTCCCTCTAATTGGCTTGCAAGTGGGAGTCAGGTTAGCAATTATGTGAGGAGTTGCCTAGGGTTCCAGGCAGTGTCTCTGGGTGACGCTCATCTGGTGAGTTCACAAAAGGGAAAGAGATCCTGGGGGTGGGGCAGGCTGGGGGGACGAGCCTCGAAGTCTCCTTGACTCCCGGAGGTGGAAGTTCAGAGAAGGAGAGAGGCAAGGCAGCTTAGTCCTGGGAGTTGAAAGTCTTTTGTTTTGAATCTTAGAAAGTGAAAGTGAAGTCGCTCAGTCATGTCTGACTCTTAGTGACCCCATGGACTGCAGCCTACCAGGCTCCTCCATCCATGGGATTTTCCAGGCAAGAGTACTGGAGTAGGGTGCCATTGCCTTCTCCGTTTAAATCTTGGAAGCCTGTGGCATTGAAGAATGGAGGGGACCTGATCAAAGGTTGCAAAAAGAAGTAGGGAGCATGGCATAGACATTAGAGCCTTGGATGTCCTTCTGCCTGGTCCAGCAGCCCCCAGACCTCACTCCAGTCAGGCTGCTCCCTCTTCTCTCCAGCCTTCACCTCTCCCAGGCCTTTTGTATCAGCATTAATTAGCTAAGCCAAGGCTTGGCAAACTGACCCAATGAGTCAGTTCTGGCCCACTGCCCCTTTTTGTCAATAAAGTTTTATTGGCACACAGCCATACCAGTCCTTTCATGTATTGTCCATGGCTACCTTTGCATTACAACAACAGAGCAGAGTAAGTGCAAAGAGACACAGGCCTGCAAAACTCAAAATTCTTACCCTTTGCCCCTCTGCAGAAAATTGGTTGATCCCTGAACTAGGATACTAGCTTATGTATTATTGGCCTGCTGAACTTGACTCCATACCTCAAGCATCTCAAAGCAATTTACTGCCTACATTTAAAAATGGGTGATTTTACGGTATAATCTGGCTTTGATTAAAAAGTGCAAAAGTCTTACAAACCATGATAATGATGTAGAAATGTTCAGGATGGGCTGTCCCTCCAGACAGTATGCCGTGGTCACCAACATTCCTATAGTATTTCACCAAGCTTACCTCTTCCATCCACATGGACTGGTCCTCATAGGCGTTTGAGTTTGACTAGGGCATCTCGGTTTTCTGGATTATTTTTTAATGAAATAATTCTAATTTCTCCCTTGACCAAAATTGCATTTATTTTATTCTTTCTTCTCCATCAAACTGGGCTTCCCTATGGAACTCTGGCAAGGAAATAAATGTTTGTGCCATGCCAGGATTTAGTGAATTTCATAGTTCTATCAGAAATGTAGCATCTCCTTCTACCTCTAAACGCATCCATACATACATGTAGTGTCCACATTTTCAAAAAAAAAAAAACCTTTGAAATTGAAATCTGTATCACCATTGACTGACTTAAATCAAAACAGGGTTAGTAAGTGTTACCTTCATCTGAGATCATAAAATGAAGGACTTCCCTGTGGTCCAGTGGCCAAGACTTTGCACTCACAGTGAAGGGGAACCAGGTTCCCTCCCTGGTCAAGGGTGCCACAACTAAGAGTTTGCTTGCTTCATCTAAAGGACCTGCGTGCCACGACTAAAACCTGGTACAGCCAAATAAATATTTGTAAAAAAATAAAATAGATCATGAAATGAATATCACAGTTATTACTGATAGATAAGTGTTAGTCTGGGGTAATGTTTTCAGGCTTTAAGTACGTTATTTGAAACCTAGTGGCATGTATAGGAAATTAAAGTGACAACGTTAGTTGCTCAGTCACGTCCGACTCTTTGAAACCCCGTGGACTGTAGCCCGCCAGGCTCTGTTACCCTCATTTCACTGATAAGGAAAACAGAGCCTCAGAGGTGATGCATACTGCCAGAGTTTGTATCAGCAGGAAGTGATGGGCACGGAACTCCAATCCAGACCTGGCTGATACCAAAGGCACTGTTCTTTATAATACAACAGGGCAGGTCTTTACACTCACTGGCACAGACAAGAGAAATATCAATAGCTCTTAACTAAAATAGGCAACTGGTGCCCAGCTCTGGGATTGACATGAGAATGTGGTATATATATACATACATATATATATATATATATACATATATTAAAAAAGAGTCCTAAGACATCACTTCTCCTATAGCTAGAAAAGCTGACACCCAGAAGAGCCTCAAAAGGCTTGGTTGGGGCCATTGATGTGAGTTTTTGGTGACCATCTTTCATTGCTCGCAACAAATCTGCAGCGAATGTTTTTTCCATGGTCTTTAGCAAGCTCAGCAGAAGGAGAACTGAGGTTGAGCGTAAATGAGGGAGTCAGGTGGTTATAGGGCAGGAGACTTGCCCTGGTAGACAGAAACCCTAGTAAACAGGATCCAGCGTTTGTTGGGTAGCTTAGTTCTTGCAGTGAGCCCAGCCTGGGAGGCATCGAGACTTACCCTGGTGTGGTGTGGTATGGTGTGGGGATGTGTGTGTGGCAGGGGCTTTAGGAAGGCTTGTATTTGTTTTTTCTTAACTGCATCCTGTTGCATATGGGATCTTAGTTCCCTGACCAGGGATCGAACCCATGCCCCCTGCATTGGAAGTGAGGAGCCTTGCCCACTGGACCACCGAGGCAGTCCTGGAAGCCTTATGCTTTTCCTTCTGCTGCTTGGGTAGTGAGTTCCACAGGCTTTCTGAGAATTCACAGTGGCCTGACATTGGGGCTGAATCCTTAATAATGACACTGTAGACATGAGATAATTACAGATCCGCTACTTCCCAAGTCAAGCTAAGTGGACCTCTGATTATTATTCTGAGTATAATAGGAGCATAACTAACACTGAAGGGAAATTGTACTTCTCTATTTTATTAACCGCTTTTATATTCCCTCGTGCATGGCTATGATGCTATGAAATCTTCTTAAATGTGATATTACTCAATATAATACAATAATAATGCACACACTGTAATGTATTGGATTACTTTGCAAACAGCTCTTCTGAAATTGAATTTCCCATCATTTCCCTGGGCCAGCTCAAGGCTTCTGGGCTCACAGGCCCTTTTTGGGGTTGGGAACCTGGAGTCTACAGTCCCTTAGGTTTTCAGGTAGGCAGTTGGTCCACATCATTTCTATTCATGGTAGGGATGTTGGCAAGCACTGTTTCCAGACATCTTGCTGTTTGTCATGGCTCAGAAATGTAAGCAGTTTTTGATACCTCAGTACAGTTTAAAAATGAACTGGGTTAGAAGGCATCAAGAAGGAACTTTGCTAGGCAGAAAGGAGACCTTGCATGTTGGAATTAAATTCTGAAGTATTGGTAACTGCCTTTGCTGGAGATCCTATCAAATCTTTACTTACTCCCAGGCTTTGTTCATCTGTAAACCTTTTTCTGTGATACCATCTCCAATCCAGAATTGGTATTCCCTTGACATGCTAGATGTGCCTTGAGAATTCACCCCTGTGGCATCCAAAAAAAAAAAAAATTGTTTCTTGACCTCCGGCAATAGATCACAATACACATTCATCTACTAAATGCCCACCCAACCCGCTTTACAGTAATTTAAAACTTTCTTTTTTGCCATACAGCTGGAAAGTCCTTGAGGACACCATGGTACCTTACTCATCTATTTTATTCTCAGTTCCGAGATAAAATAGATACTCAACAAGCATGTGTCATTCATCAATTCATAAAGATGTCTGGAGTTTCTACTATTAGGGAGGTACAGTGCTTAGCCTTGGAGGTATAAGAGTGAAGGATAGATGTGGGTTGTCCTTTAGGAAATTAGATTCTAGCTTAAAACATAGAATATAAACAAATAGACAAAAATCACGTGTGTGATTGAATAATTATGTTTGTGGAAAATGACATAACGAAAAAGTATGCCATGCTGTGCTTAGTCGCTCAGTGACATCCGATTCTTTGTGACCCCATGAATTGTAGCCCATCAGGCTTGTCTGTCAAAGGGGATTCTCCAGGCAATCCCTGGAGAATTGGAGTGGGTTGCCACGCCCTCCTCCAAGGGAAGGATCTTCCCAGCCCAGGGACTGAACCCAGGTCTCCTGCATTGCAGGTGGATTCTTTACTACCTGAGCCACCAGGGAAGCCCAAGAATACTGGAATGGGTAACCTATCCCTTCTCCAGGGGATCTTCCCAACCCAGCAATTGAACCAGGGTCTCCTGCATTGCAGGCAGATTCTTTACCATCTGAGCTGCCAGGGAAGTCCAAAGAAAAGGTTTGGGTGCACATTTCTACCCGGGAGACAGAAATGCCATGTTTGTAGCTTGAAATAGCCTTGAGAGTATTTACACCACAGAAATTGGCAGTGATACAAAACAGGGCTTTGGGGGTTTTATTTTCTGTAAAGCTGGTTGTTAACCACTTACCACCTCACTCCTGGTATTCAAACAGAACAATGTCAGCGTGGCTGGACTAGGGAGGAGAGAAAGTTGGCCCAAGATGAGGATAAAGAAGTGATCAGGCAGCAGTCCCACTACTGGCCATGTACCCTGAGAAAATCATAACTCAAAGAGACATGTGTACCCCAATGTTCATTGCAGCACTATTTACAATAGCCAGGACATGGAAGCAACCTAAGCATCCTCCAGTAGATGAATGAATAAAGAAGATGTGGTACATATGTACTGTGAAATATTACTCACAAAAAGGAGTGAAATGGAGTCATTCATAATGATGTGGATAGACCCTAAATCTGTCCTATGAAGTAAAGTAAGTCAGAAAGAGAAAAGCAATCATTGTGTATGAATGCACATATATGGAATCTAGAAAAATGCCACTGATGAACCTATTTGCAGGGCACACATAGAGACACAGACAGAGAGAAAAGATGTGGACACAGTAGGAGAAGACGAGGGTTGGACGAATTGGGAGAGTGGGATTAACATATATAACTACTGCTGCTAAGTCACTTCAGTCGTGTCCGACTCTGTGCGACCCCACAGACGGCAGCCCACCAGGCTCCCCCATCTCTGGGATTCTCCAGGCAGGAACACTGGAGTGGGTTGCCATTTCCTTCTCCAATGCATGAAAGTGAAAAGTAAAAGTGAAGCTGCTCAGTCATGTCCGACTCTTAGGGACCCCATGGTCTGCAGCCTACGAAGCTCCTCCCATGGGATTTTCCAGGCAAGAGTACTGGAGTGGGTTGCCATTGCCTTCTCCCAACATATAGAACTATCATGTATAAAATAGATAGCTCGTGGGAAGCTGCTGTGTAACACGGGGAGTTCAGCGTGTTGCTCTGTGATGATCTAGATGGGGGTGGGGTGGAAGGGAGGTTCAAGAGGGAGGGACTATATGTACATGCATAGGTGACTCACTTGTTGTACAGTAGAAACTAACACAACATTGTGAAGCAATTAGATGCCAATAAAAAAAATTTTTTTAAAAGAAGTGGTCAGGGTATGCTCACGCATGGCCCTGTGAGCCATCCTGGAGGTGGGAGTAGTCTCTATCTATCCTTTGCACTGGAAAGCCATTGGAGGATTTTAAGCAAGAGGACAACAGGGATTGGTTCTGATTTTAGGATTGATCTAATGGCAGTAAGGAAAAATGAATGGGAGGGACACAGAGATGGCGTGGAGTAGGAGTGACTCAAAGAGCAGTTAGGAAGCTCTTGCAGTGGTCTGGAGAAGAGACGACCGCATGAACGCACGTGATTGGACAATCAGCTGACTGTAGGATGTAAGAATGAGAACGGGGTCCAGGGTGACTCTTAAGCTTGGGCCTGAACAAATGCCAACTCTTTTTTTTTAAATTTAAATTTATTTATTTTAATTGGAGGCTAACTACTTTACAATATTGTATTGGTTTTGCCATACATCAACATGAATCCGCCACAGGTGTACACGTGTTCCCCATCCTGAACCCCACTCCAACCTCCCTCCCCGTACCATCCCTCTGCGTCATCCCAGTGCGCCAGCCCCAAGCATCCTGTGTCCTGCATCAAACCTGGACTGGCGATTCGTTTCTTATATGATATGATACATGATAAAGCTGAATTTTGGTGGCCATAAGGATCACCTTCCCAAGAACAGAAAGAGTTGAGATCAAAATTTCAATGTGTGTGAATGAACTTTGTGAGACACCTAACTATATCATTAATCAAGGCTCTATTTTTCTCTCTCTAAGTGGAAAGAATAATGCCTGTCTTATTGGCTATGATTCTTAAGTGCACTGATTTATGGGGAAGCACATGGCATATAGGAAACAAGCAATAAAATATAGATGAAGCTGATTTTCTGACACATTTAATCTGTGTTCTTTTAAAAATAGGACAGCCAGACTGGTGTTAATTGATCAAGTTTTAGGTTTGGTCTGAAACACAGACTGGTACAGATTGAGTTTCAGTGTCTAGAGTCATGGGGAGAAAAAAGCTTCAAGTCATCAGCTCTAGTTTCGGTTTGCTGTGCTGTGCTTAATCGCTCATTCGTGTCCGACTCTTTGTGATCCCGTGGACTGTAGCCCACCAGGCTCCTCTGTCCATGGGGATTCTCCAGGCATGAATACTGGAGTGGGTTCTGGCCTCCTCCAGGGGATCTTCCCAACTCAGGGATCAAACCCACATCTCCTGCATTGCAGGTGGAGTCTTTACTGTCTGAGCCTTTGGGGATTCACTTAAGTAGGTCACTTAGGGCAGTGATCGCCAGTGATAGTGTCAGGCTGTCTTGGTTCAAACCCTGCTTGACCACCTCTTAACAACTTAAGCAACTTACTTAATCTCCTTGATCCTCTATTTTTCAGAATATCATTGTTTTAACTTTGTAACTTTTATGAGCACAAGATATTTCAGGCACAGCTATTTAGGACCCTGTGGGGCACGTAATTGACACTCAGTCCGTGGGGGCTACGATTAGACAGCATCTTAAGTTCTGGTTTTCCCATCTTCTAAATGGACACAATAGTAATCTACAGCCTGCTTGACTCACAGAGCTGGAGTAATTCTCAAATGACTGAAGAATCTGCTAAAACTCTGTGTAATATGCAGTGTGCACAGGTGTGAAGTTCTGTTGGGCTTCCCTGGTGGCTCAGTGGAAAAGAATCTGCCTGAAAAGCAGGAGACAGGAAGATCCCTTGGGTCAGGAAGATCCCCTGGAGAAGAAAATGGCAACCCACTCTAGTATTCTTGCCTGGAGAATTCCATGGACAGAGGAGCCTGGCAGGCGACAGTCCATGGAGTTGCAGAGTCAGACATGACTTAACGACTAAACAAAAACAACAGAATGTCCGTTACTAGTTTGGAGTGCTATAGTCCCTTGTCATTTCATCGTCAGATTGACCATCAAGTGTAAATGTAACGATGCTCTTTTTACAGATGAGGAAATGAAGGCTTGGAGAGTTGACATGACTTGATGGTTATCCCAAGGTCACGTCACTAGAACGTGGCACATTTGTAGCTACAACCTGTGCTAATAACAACTTTTCTGCAGCCCTCTCCCTAAGGAAGGAAGAGTAGAGAAGCCACACCCACTGGATTTGGGATGCGGATACTCATAAAAGATGTACCTGGTCCTGGGAGATCCATCCATCTTTACCTTGCCAAGGGAGGTGGGAGTCAGGAAACATCAGTTCTCACCTGACTCTTTCACCCAGATCCTTATCGTTGTACTTACCTAAGGAATAGTGTTTGAAACTGACAGAGGGTGTCAGAGACCAGCCAGACAAGCCCCCACCCCAGTGCAGATTTCCAGCTGGATGCAGACTAGAGCCTTTGGAAACTGCATTGGAAAACAGTTCCGGATAAATTAATTTCTGTGCTACATAATGCATGAGGGGGAATCTGTGATATTTTTAAACAATGGAAATGAGAGAATCTGCCTTTCGGGCATTGATCCCAATTGCATTTAGTGCAGAAAACATTTATCAACACCTACTGTGTGCCAGGTCCTTGATGGGAAACAGAGATGAGTCAGACCTTGTCTGTGCCCAGGAAGAGTGAGAAATCATAGAGGTACCGCTGAGCCCTCAGCACTGGCTTAGACCTTGAGATGGGGTGTCAGGATGAGCTGTCAGAACACCTGTCCTAGCAGGGGGACCCAGGGGATCTGAGGAAGGAGCTTCTGCCCATGGTTGCAGTTGGATGGTTTCTTCTACTTATCCTTTTCCCCATCAATAAGATCCTTCTTTCAAACCTTCTAGCTTCTAGCACCTTTGAAACCAGGATCCACCAGCTTCCCCAAAACCCACCAAGAAGCTTCCCAAGTCTTTGGGTATCTCAGATCATGAACGTCACTTGAGTTTCCTGAGAATAAACTACCTTCACTATATTCTGGGGTTATTGTCAGTGGAGGACAGAGATAATGTACAGAAGCCTCTATTATGATATCTTGTATATGATACTCATGGACTGAAGGGAGTTGCTGTGATGACAGTCACCTTGAAAATGATGGTTCTTTTGAAAGGTGTGTCCTGTGTGTTGCTTCTTTAACTCAAAAGGGTAGCAATTAACACTACTATGATGTGACTATGTCTTTGACTTCTGCTGTTATGAGAACTGGACTTCCCTGGTGGCTCAGTGGTAAAGAATCCCCCTGCCAACGCAGGAGCCTCAGGAGACTCAGGCTCAATCCCTGGGTCAGGAAGATCGCTTGAAAGAGGAAATGGCAACCCACTCCAGTATTCTTGCCTGGAGAATCCCATGGACAGAGGAGCCTGGCAGGCTACAGTCCATGGGGTAGCAAAGAGCTGAGCAACTTAACTGAATTCAGTTCAGACAACTGAGCAGCCGAACACACACACACCTTATGACCACTGCAGGTACCCCTACTCTGTTGTTACCGCTATTCCTACTTACATGGTTGCTGTTATCATTAGCTAGATTGTGCAGAGGTTCATTCAAAATTATTTGTTGAGTGCTTACTGTGTGTAACAGACACTGGGGATTCAGGGTCAAGTCAACACAGGCTTGGTTTCTGCCCTCAGGGTGATTGTGTTGATATAGAACAGAGATGAAAACAAGTAAACAGCATAACTAAATAATTACAAATTGTAATGTTTGCTTTGGTGATGAGTGGCCGCCCAAGAAGCTGCCTGCCAAAATAGGGACTTAAAATGATCAACATTTTATTTGCTCTTGCTTCTATGCTTTATGAGTTTGGATAAGGCTCAGCTAGACAGATCCGTTGGGTTCATTCCCTCATATTCTGCTGGTGGTTGGGTCGGGCAGGAAGAACCATGGTTCCCCTTAGACGTCTGAACCTTGGTGAGCGTCTCTAAGCCGTGCGCACGGTCAAGTATGCGTGACTGCATTGGGCTTCCTCACAGCATGGTGGTCTCGAGCGAAGCAGACTTCTTGTAGAAGCATCCTCTTAGCCGAAGAACGCTGGTGTCGTGGCTGGATTCCGAAAGGGAGGGGATTAAGAATGGAAATGTAAGCTGCCCCCCCCCTAAAGCTTCACCTTGACATTGGCACACTTGGCCCCTCTGCCCAGTCTGTTCAGCCCACATCCAAGGAGAGAGAAGGAGGTTCACCTTTGATCAGGAGGAATGTCAAGGAATGTGCAGCCATCTTCCATCATGTCTTTGAAAATAAACACGTAATAGGTTGAGAAGGGTGATGTCCAGTGGCATCACCAATGCAATGGACATGAACTTGGGTAAATTTCAGGAGATGGTGAGGGACAGGGAGGCCTGGTATGCTGTAGTGCGTGGGGTCACAAAGAGTCCATGGGATCGCAAAGAGGTGGACACTACCAGGCGACTGAACCACAACAGCAAGGTTGAGGAAGAGGATAAGAGTGGAGGGACATGAAGTCCTGGAAGCCTTCTTGGAGGAAGTGACAGTTAAGCTGTATTCTGAAGGATGAGACTGATTCAAGCATGAGAAGATAACGGAACAACGTTCAAGAAAGAGGGAAGAGCATGTGCAAAGCCACATGCTGCATCTCTGAATGCCCAGTTCAGTTCAGTCACTCAGTCATGTCTGACTCTTTGCAACCCCATGAATTGCAGCATGCCAGGCCTCCCTGTCCATCACCAGCTCCCAGAGTTCACTCAGACTCACATCCATCGAATCAGTGATGCCATCCAGCCATCTCATCCTCTGTCGTCCCCTTCTCCTCCTGCCCCCAATCCCTCCCAGCATCAGAGTCTTTTCCAATGAGTCAACTCTTCGCATGAGGTGGCCAAAGTACTGGAGTTTCAGCTTTATCATCATTCCTTCCAAAGAAATCCCAGGGCTGATCTCCTTCAGAATGGACTGGTTGGATCTCTGAATGCCCAGGGCAGTCTTTATTTCTCTCACTTGGAAGTGGTAGTAACACAGAGTATAAGGAGTGTGCTTTTGGACATCTGAGAGCCCCGAGTGAAAACCTGTCCCTGTTTCTTTTTAGCTGTGTGATCTCAGGCAAGATATAATGTACATAAATCCAATCACCCCACTGGAGGCTCCATAAATGGTGATTTTTTTTCCTTGTGTACTTCCAACTGGTCTTCTCTGGTTGCTCAGTGGTAAAGAATCCACCTGCCAAATGCGAGAGACACAGGTTCAGTCCCTGGGTTAGGAAGATTCCCCTGAAGGCAGAAATGGCAACCCACTCCAGTATTCTTGCCTGGGAAATCCCATGGACAGAGGAGCCTGGCAAGCTATATAGTCCATGGGGTCACAAAGAGTCAGACACAACTTGGTGATTAAATAGCAACAACAGTAGAGTTAACCGGGTCTGATGAGAGGGACAGTGCATCTGACCTTGCCCAAGCCCCCTCCCTGGGAATCCAAGGCTCCAGCATTCATTCAAGTCCCTTTCTACCCTCTACCACTGTACCCACCTTGAGCAGAAAGGTGCGTGCACGCTAAGTTGCTTCAGTCGTGTCCAACTCTTCGTGACTCCATGGACTATAGCCCTCCAGGCTCCTGTGTCCTTGGAATTCCTGTAGCAAGAACACTGGAGTGGGTTGCCGTTTCCTTCTCCAGGGGATCTTCCCAGCCTAGGGATAAGAACTGCATCTCTTACGTCTCCTGCATTGGCAGGCGGGTGCTTTACCACTAGTGCCACCTGGAAAGGCTGACCAGAAATGTCAGTGAGTTCAGCAGAAAGGTAATTTACCCTAATGACCCAGGACAGGGTTGAGTTGGTTGGATGACATCACTGATTCAATGGACTTGAGTTTGAGCAAACTCCAGAAGATAGTGAAGGACAGGGAAGCCTGGCACGCTGCAGCCCATGGAGTTGCAAAGAGTCAGACATTACTGAGCTACTGAATGACAACAACCCAGAAGAAGGACAAGTACAGAGGACACTGTGCCGTGTGCTTAGTCCTTCATGTCTGACTCTCTGTGACCCCATGGACTGAAGCCCTCCAGGCTTCTCTGCCCATGAGGATTCTCCAGGCAAGAATAATGGAGTGAGTTGCCATACCCTCCTCCAAGGGATCTTCCCAACCCAGAGATCGAACCCAGGTCTCCTGCATTGCAGGTGGATTCTTTACCATCTGAGCTACCAGGGAAGTCCGAGAGTACTGGAGTGGGTAGCTTATCCCTTCTCCAGGGGATCTTCCCAACACAGGCATCAAACTGGGGTGTCCTGCATTGCAAGTGGATTCTTTACCAACTACTCTACCAGGAAAGCCCCCAGAGAACACTACCTGCAGTTAAAACATTAACAATTCAGGAAAATCTCCGGAGGCAAATTCCCTCAGAAAGAAGAGTTCATCACTGGCAGTCCTAAAATTTAAATGTTAGACCGAGTATACCTGGCGTGTCTCCCACTGTAGCTCGTGGAGGTCCCCGCCCCCTGTGGTCCATCACCCTCATCAGATGATACTATTAGTGTTTGCTTTACGTCAGGTGTGTCTTTTTTTTTTTTTTTTTCTAGTACCTTGTATCTTACTTAGCATCAAATGTTCACTATCATTTAGGGTATTAGGGAATACATCTCAATTTGCTGTTAAAATCCTATTCATTCCAGCAAGAATGTCTCAGATACTCTGGTGTTGATGGAGGTTTGGGATTTGCCCTTTAATCGCTTTCTGACATAGAGGTTTAGTGATGGATTTTCTGGAATACTCCAAAGGGTTGGCCCGTTGGAATGGGAGACCACAGACTGTGTGGTCCAAACAGCCATGCTCTCCTTCTCACTTAACACGTGGCCTTGAACCCGACTTGCATTCTGAGTCTCAGTTCTTTTATTCAGCAAATGATCTTGTTGGCTGCCATGAGGATTGTGTGAAATAACAGGAGTGATTTGAGGTGCTGAAGGAATCTCCTGGGGCATCCTAGAGTAGGTGCTTGCAAAGATGTTTTTGGGTGGACAAAAACTCCATTTCCCCTGAAACCGAGATCCCTGAGGCACACTGCAACTGCTTGAGATCAGAAAGCAGGACTGGCTGGCATCTAAGGTTTTCCTTCGTTCCTTCTTTCCTTGAACTGGAGAGGACTATAGGCATCAGGAGGTTCCCCAGGGATGCCTCTGAGCTACCTAGAGCAGCAGATCACTGATAGAAGTGACAGCTGAGATTTCAGCATTAAGTGTCACAAAGGCTGAAACTCAAATCTTCTGAATCTAGTACGTCACCCGCCTCCGTCCCCGTGAGGTAGACAGCCCAAGGAGGTATACACCAGGAAGACTTACCAAAGAGGAGATCGCATCCTCCCTTTTCAATATCTAGACAACAGGGAGCTCAACCCTGGTGACAGTCTGGAGGGGTGGACAGGATGGGAGGTGGCTGGGAGGTCCAAGAGGGAGGGGACCTATGTATACTTGTGGCTCCTTCATGTTGATGTACGGCAGAAACCAACCTAAAGGAATTATCCTCCAATTAAAACTAAATTTTTAAAAAAATTAAAAAAAAATCTAGCTGGACCACACATATCCTCTGGTCCAGGGACCTATGACAAAGACAGACTTGAAGGATGCAACTTAAGGGCAGAAGAAAGCATCAGGAAGGCAGGTCACTTTCTCCCAGCTTCCCAGCACATCCCCCCTCCTGGACTGCAGATCCTCTAGGTCAACAGGTCAAATTCCAAGATGGGGAACAGACAAAAAGGGGAGGCGTGAGGGGCACAGGAGGAGAGAAAGAGCAAGGGAGAGAAGCTGGGCTCACCCTCCTAATTTTTGTCTTCTTACAACAAACAAAAAAGACAAGCAGCAGAGAATTCATCGACATCACTACTGCAGATACTGACATCCAGGGCTTGGTGACTCTGCCTGCTATGAGCTGATTCCCAGTGAATGTCCCAAGTTTTGATAGTCATATTGGCCCTTGTCTTTCCTCCGGAGGAAGAGATGAGTGTAGGCAGATGAAGCATTGAGCTCCCTAAGCATCTCTCCCTTTGCTGTTTCTGCTCCGAGCAGTGCCCAGGAATCCCCCAGGGATGGTGTTTAAGGGACACATCCCCTGAGCTACTGAATCTGCAGCTGGGGGAGGTGGAGGGCATGGATAGGAGGCCAGTGAGAATCTAGTTTTCACACATTCCCTGGGTGAGGCTTATACAGCCCACGGACACATCTCTACACACAAGGGGTTAAGATCTGGTGTTCTGTGATAATTCCCTGCTCACTTACCCAAGAGTGTCAAATGGCAGGAGACATTAGGGATCTGATGCAAAATACAAGATTCTTTTTACAGCTCCTGATAATGATGATGCCGAGGCCAGCAGCTGCCATGGTCCAGGATCCATCAAATGCCAGACCTTCTCTGTCTTATCACCCAACCTCAAAATCCTCTGGATAAAGCTGTCTTTTTCAGATGAGACAACTGAATATTGGAGGGGTTAAATGGTTCTGTGGGCCCTGGTAACATAGCCTGTTCAACATAGCCTTATGCATGTTAAAATTGAGAACCATTTCTGGAGGATTTCTTAACAACTGTAATTTACAGGGTACCTGATATTTGCTGGGCAGTGTCTATGTGTCCCATTTCCCTGATGGCTCAGATGGTAAAGACTCCGCCTGCCAGTGCAGGAGATGCAAGTTCAATCCCTGAATTGGGAAGCTCCCCTGAAGAAGGAAATGGCAACCCACTCCAGTATTCTTGCCTGGAGAATCCCCATGGGCAGAGGAGCCTGGTGGGTTACAGTCCATGGGGTCGCAAAGAGTCAGACACTTAGCAACTAAAACCATCACCACCATCTACGTGTCCTAAATTACTTATTTCCATTTATCTTCTCAGTGACTCTGTGAAGTAGGAGAGAATCTTCTCACTCTATGGAAGAGGAAAATGAGACTAAAAAAAGCCTAAATTGGACCCAAAACTAACTCTTAAGCCTGGGCTCCGAGTTGCTATACTTTATGTCTTGTTCCTGTCCTTTGGGGGTAAAAAATGGCTTTGTGATGATTACTGGAAGGGGAGAATAACTAAGGGAGAGTGGGTTTTGGAGTAAGACCAACGTATATTCAAACACAGGCTGACTGTGTTGCCCAGTTTGCAAAATGGACTTCATGCTATTTATTAACTTGAGTAGTGCCTGGTCCAAAATTCATGTCCACCAGGAACCGTAGAATGTGACCTTGTCTGGATGTACAGTTCTTGCAGATATTATTAGTTAAATGGCTCAGTAGATAAAGAATCCACCTGCAGTGCAGGAGACATAGAAGACCTGGGTTCAATGCCTGGCTCGGGAAGATCCCCTGGAGGAGGGCATCCCCGTGGATTCCGACACAACTGAGTGACTAAGCACGTAGCACATACTGCAGCTCAGAGTCAGTTTTCTTATTAGTTGATTTCCTCATGTGGACCCATCAGCTTCCTGGAGGATCAGTTCACTGGAGCTTTCTGTTCAGCATCCCTGATTCTCCAATGTTTTGCTCAAAGTAGATGCTCAGGAAGAAGGGCTGAGTGATTGAATGGACGAACGAATGGACGAACAAATGAACGAATGAATGAATAGGGTTGTCATGAGGATGAAGCCAGGTGATATACCAAAATTGCATCAAAGAGTGTTTGGCCAAGAACAGGTGTGCAGACTGAAAGCTGCTACGATGATCATTCGAGACAGGGATTATTTTTCCTGGAGCCCCTCTGTCTGCCTCACTGAGAGCCAAGGGGAGCTTAAGGAGCTACATGGAGTCAGAGAACACTTACAGCAAAGGTTGTTTCTGCAGAAACTGACAAGATGAGAGGCCCCTGCCTTCCCTTTCTTGACCAGCAGTTTCCCTTGGGGGAACAAGCCCACCAGTGAGAGAGGCAGGATCCAGGCTGTGGGGGGTAGGGAAGGCAGTGTTTGCAGCCCTGTGACCCCCTTGCTCACAGCCGGGCCCCCGCCTTTCCCCTCCCTGGAAAGCTTTGATCTCACCTCTCTGTCCAGCAGACACACATTAGTCGATAATTCTCGGAGACATCAAAACCTCAGCACCATCCCCTCCGCCCCCTGCAGCCTCCAGGAGTTGCGAGCCATATTAATGGGCTCTGGACAGGCCTGTTCTATATCCTGGGGTTTAGGGTGATGCTGCTCCCCGTTTAAGTCATCCCCAGACTGCAGCCATGAAATTCAAAGATGCTTGCTCCCAGGAAGGAAAGCTGTGACAAACCTAGGCAGCGTATTAAAAAAGCAGAGACATCGCTTTGTAGACAAAGGTCCCTGTAGTCAAAGTTACGGTTTTTCCAGTAGTCATGTAAAGATGTGTGAGTGGTATCATAAAGAAGGCTGAGCGCTGAAGAATTGATGCTTTTGAACTGTACTGCTGGAGAAGACTCTTGAGAGTCCCTTGGACTGCAAGGAGATCAAACCAGTCAATCCTAAAGGAAATCAGTCCTGAATATTCATTGGAAGGACTGATACTAAAGCTGAAGCTCCAATACTTTGGCCACCTGATACGGAGGGCTGACTCATTAGAAAAGACCCTGATTCTAGGAAAGATTGAAGGCGGGAGGAGAAGGGGGCGACAGAGGATGAGATAGTTGGATGGCGTCACCAACTCAATGGACATGAGTCTGTGCAAACTCTGGGAGATAGGGAAGGACAGAGAAGCCTGGTGTGCTGCAGTCTCCATCGGGTTGCAAAGTGTTGAACATGACTTAGCAACTGAACAACAGCCATGCCTCCACTCCTGTCTGCCTCCAACCCAGTGAATTTAGAGTTAGGCCAAGTGCCCCGAATGGAGGATCTGACCTTCACAGTAACTTGGTTGACCTCTGGCTGCTGTGGTTTTCTTGCCACATAGAGGCAAACAGTGGAGGGGAAGAAACCATAGGATGGGGAATTGGACAACTTGGTGAAAGGTCTTAGCACTGCCTTCTGAAGCTGTGCGATGCTCAGCAAGTCACTTGCACCATCTGAGCCTCCTTCTCAGAAACTGGGAGCAAAAACAGAAACATCAGCCCTGCCTGCCCAACAGGACGGTTTGAGACTCAGATGAGATATCAAATGGGTATATGCTTTAGAAATCCAGAAGCACTTATTAAAAAAAAAAAAAAATAGAAGCCAATTGTTACCATTATTCTGTGCCTCTGCATTCATTTTGAAAAAAAGAAAAAAAAATAGGGATTTCCCTGATGGCCCAGTGCCTAGTAATCCATGCTTCCAATGCAGAGTGCTTGGGTCTGATTCATGATCAGGAAATTGATATCCCACATGCCTTGTGGTGCAGCCAAAAAAAAAAAAAACAGTCACTGACCATTTATTCTGTGTTGCAGATTAAGAAAAAAAAAGACTAGTTCCTTTTGACTTTTTAAAATTATGCAAATAAATCCTATTCATTATAAAGAAGATTTCTTGCTGGTCGCTAAGGCGTGTCTGACTCTGTGAGACCCCATAGACTGTAGCTGACCAGGCTCCTCTGTCCATGGGATTTCCCAAGCAAGAATACTGGAGTGAGTTGCCATTTCCTTCTCCAGGGGATCTTCCAGGCCCAGAGACTAAACTCATGTCTCCTGCATTGCAGGAGACGCTTTACCACTGAGCCACCTGGAAAGCTATAAAAAAGATAAAAAACCCAAGTAAGTAAGTAATAATAATCACAACAGTTCTACCCTTTCATTGGTTACCTGGTTGTTTATCATCTGCAAGCTTTTGCAGTATGTTCCAAATTAAAAAAAAAAAATATATATATATATATATATATATATATATAAGTAAACATGCAAAGATGCTACATGCCATACTGTTTAGTGAGTTGGCTCTGTAGTTTAAAATATATCATTTATATGCATATCTTTCCTAGTCATTTTCTGTATTTTAACCTCTCTTTTTGCCTCTGATGGCCTCTGGGCATTTTAGT
The DNA here is from genome assembly GCF_029378745.1 of Bos indicus. Lineage (NCBI taxonomy): Eukaryota > Metazoa > Chordata > Mammalia > Artiodactyla > Bovidae > Bos > Bos indicus. Next base: position 7,529,357 of record NC_091784.1, read on the forward strand.
TCCTGAAATTGTTTTGATTGGACCTAGTTTCTCTAACCAGTCCCTTATAGTTGGATACTTAGGTTCTTTCCCATTTTTCACAGTGGCAAATATTCACCGTGATGAATTTCCTGTAGTCCAAATCTTTGTGCACTTTCGTGATTGTTTCTGTAGAAGAAATTTCTCCTTTAGAAGAAATTCCCAGAAGTAGAACTGTTGGGTCAAAGAGTAAAAATGCACATTTTTTAAGGCTTTGATAGTCAGATAAAACTGAAAAATCACCCTCCAGAAAGATGATACCAATTTAAACTCCCACCAAGAAGGCACCAGAGCGCCCTGTTTTTCCGAACTCTCGCCAGTATCCAGCATTATCTCGGAGTGATTTAAAATGCCTGAAGAAAGGAGTGATAAGGGTTTCTAAACAGCACCAGCTAAAACACGGGCACTGCATATTGGCTTTCAGCTTGATAAATACTTTCTTATAAGGTCATAAATATCAGTGGTACCAAAGGTTAATGTAGTGTGCAATGCTGTAAAATTCAGCAGGCAGCCAGCTAGATCACCGTGATGCATTAGCGCCTTTCAGTATGAAGTGAGCTGACTTACAAAGTCTGTTTATAAGTGGCCACTAACTCAACAAGTGCATAATTGTGTCGGTTGGCCCCACCGTTTCTGCAAACATAATTTATGAAGGGAGCACCTTGCCTTCCGTTATCTGCCAAACATGCAAAGGAGAGGGGAGAAAAGTGGAGAAGGAAATGATGAGTGGATCTCACTCTGCGCTGATTTCCTTTTGCAAGCTGAAGATGCTTACCAGACGGACATCACTGCCTGATGAAGAATAAAGCAAGTAATCCTTTCCCTAGAGGAGCAGTGAGCTTACTACGGGACTAGCTGTGTCGGACTCAGAATGGAGGCAGGTGTGACAAACCGCTGGACCACTAGACAGTGAGGATTTTTAGAAATGTGGCTTCTCGGTGATTTAGTTGGTGTTCTGAAGTTTTTGATTCAGATACCTTGCTCACTCCATTTTTTAGGCCGGTGGAAACAGGTGTCACAGTTCTCTGCTGTTGTTCTGAGATTGGCTGGTATGAGGTGGGAACCTGTGACTGTGATGAATGAACATGAGGCTTGTGTGTATTTAAAGCAGAAGGGCAATCTATCCTGGTGGGGACACAAGAGAATGGATGATCCCACCGACCACGTGACTGTTTGATTTTGCTCGTTTAGGGTATATCTCAGACGTCAGAGACAAGCTTCCCTCAGCCCATCTGAGCATTCACTCATGGGTGCCTTTGCTCTTGGGGTTTTTTTGTAGAAGAGAATTGCTGTGTGTGATACTGTAAGCTGGACGTCTGCATTTTGAGTAATTTATTCCATTCATTCTCAGTGACACGTCACCATGTAAATTATTCTGAAACAGGCCGAGGTTTAATTCTCCTTTAAACACACATGCACAGGCACATGCATGGCTATTAATTTCTCATAGAGTTTTTATTTTTGTTATCACGGGGCTCTTTGTTTCATTTTGTTTTGGAGGGTTTTCTGGCCTCGAGTCATGTGGGATCCTAGTTCCCCAACCAGAGATCGAACCCTTGCCCCCTGCATTGGAAGCACAGCATCTCAACCACTGGACCGTCGGGGAAGTCCCTTGGCTGTTCATTTATAAAGCAACTTTTAAATCTGGCCCTGAGCACCCATGATATAGAGATGAATGAAACTTGCATCATGCCCGCATGGAACTTGACCTAGTCTGGTGGTCTGGCAGTGTAGACCAAAGTGAATGGCGAATGCATTCCCAGGGCTGGTGAAGAGGATGTTACTGGAGTTCAGACCAGTGAGGCACAGAACTTCTTTTCTTCAGTCTTAGTTTCTGTTTGTCTGTCTCCCCCACTGCCTGATGCATCACGCGGAGAGGAGCGTTTCCCTGTGTGGTTTGTTTTGCTCCTGACACCCCCATGTTCATCTATATCCTGAGTCATCAACCTGGCAGGAAACAGAGAGGAAATTTCAGGCATGACGGCACTTTCATGGCACAGCTATTAATTAGTCGTGTGTTGGTTATTACTTCATTCATTCGGTGTTAATAATTTTTGTGTGTATGTGTGTTAATTATTAATGAAGTCATCACTGTTCAGAACCAATGTCTCTGAGCACTGGAAGTATGTTGAACAGAACCACGAAGTTGCTACCAACACAGCTTTTATCTTACAGGGGATCAATGCAGTTGTTCAGAGACTGAACACAGTTGTGTCTGACTCTTTTTGACCCCTTGAACTGCAGCCTGCCAGGCTCCTGTGTTCTCCACTATCTCCTGGAGTTTGCCCAAATTCATGTCTGTTGAGTCAGTGATGCCATCCAACCATCTCATCCTCTGTTGTCCCCTTCTCCTCCAGCCCTCAATCTTTCCCAGCATCAGGGTCTTTTCCAATGAGTCAGCCCTTTGCATCAGGTGGCCGAAATATTAGAGCTTCAGCTTCAGTCTCAGTCCTTCCAGTGAATATTCATGTTGATCTCCTTTAGGATGGACTGGTTTGATCTCCTTACAGTCCAGAGGATCAAACACACTCTCAAATACTTTCTGGCCTTGATGGTGATCGGAGAGAAACTGGCAAGAGTGATGCTGGGTGGATGGGGAGGGTTATCTGCAGAGATGACGTTTAAGCTGATGACTCAGGATGCGTAAAGAAGGCTGAGCACCAAAGAATTGATGTTTTCAAACTGTGGTGCTGGAGAAAACTCTTTAAGAGTCCCTTGGACAACAAGGAGATCAAACCCGTCAGTCTTAAAGGAAATCAACCCTGAGTATTCATTGGAAGGACTGAGGCTGAAGCTGAAGCTGCAATACTCTGGCCACCTGATGCGAAGAGCCAACTCATGGGGAAAGACCCTGATGCTGTAAAAGACTGAGGGCAGGAGGAGAAGGGGACCACAGAGGATAAGATGGTTAAATGGCATCGCTGACTCCATGGACATGAATTTGTGTAAACTCTGGGAGATAGTGAAGGACTGGGAAGCCTGGCATGCTGCAGTCCATGGGGGTTGCAAAGAGTCTGATACAACTGAGAGATTGAGCAACAGGATGAGAAGGAACCCTGTTTTGTAGAAGGAAGGGGTTCTGGGGAGAGGAGCCACTGTATGCAGAGGTTTTGGGGTAGGAAAGATCCTGCAGGTGCTGAAGGCATGAAAGGCAGGAGACTCTAAGGATGTGAAAAAGCAAAGAAGGGCTTGAAGTGAAATTGTCAAGGTGGAGCCTTGGCTAGACAAGCCAGGGACTCAGATCTAATTGGAAGATGCAAGGGGAAGTTCCCAGAGACTTTTGAAGCAGTAAAAGAGCACTGTTCTCTTGGGCAGATTCCTCCAGATTTTTTTCCATCGAGGCTTGAGGACACCCTTAAGGACCAGGGGAAATGAGTGGTCTCCCGGACTCCACTGCCCATGAAGATTAATTTGGCAACACAAATATCTGCTCCCAGGCTGGGGAGATGGCTCTTATGATACCCGGAGGGAGAACTCTATGATCTCAGAGCCCTTGGAATGTTTGCAGCAGCAAAGCCACGTTGTCCCATGGAACGTCTCTTCCATTTTTAATGAGGAGCCTGGAGGCGCTGTATAAATAAAACGGCCAAATTATTAAATTATCACTCTACGGGGCATCTTATATTAGTCCTAATTAAATGATGCTTTTCATAGTTACAAACAGTGCTCAAAAAAAGAAAAAGGATTCCCATGTTTAATTTAGACCTAACAGAAGTAGGAAGCCTTAGAAATTTCTACAAGAGGCACAGTGCCCCTCGACTCACTGGAGGGCACAGGTGGTGAGTTTTCAGGTACTGCCCTGCGTTTTAAAATTCCCAGTTACCCCAGCGACAGCCTGGTTCACCCAAACACAGACACCTTCATTCATCCAAACAAGAAATACTCGTGGGACTTCTACTTTCAGCTATAATGGAGAAATAGGTTTACATTAGAAATAGGTTCATATAGGTTTACTGGGTTTACATTCAGACCATAAACTGGGAAAAAAAAAAAAAAGATCAATGTATAAGGAATGATGGAGACACATAGTGGATAAGAAAAAGAACCAGCAGAAGGAAAAATAAATGAGCCGAACCCTACAGCTGAACCCTACAGTTGTTACAATCACTAAGTTATGTCTGACTCTTTGCAACCCCATGGACTGCAGCATGCCAGGCTTCCCTGTCCTTCACCAGGTCCCAGAGTTTGCTCAAACTCATGTCCATTGAGTCAATAATGCCATCCAACCCTCCAGAGGCCCCGCTCCATGGCTTATGGCATGGAGAGGGCTCCCATGCCACAGGGCAGGAAGGGGGAACCCAAATAAGGAATATTTGGAGTGTACTTGCTGGGTATCAGCTGCAAGATACTGGGGACAGGACACAGTAGCAAGTGAGATAGACAAGGTATCTTCCCGACTGCACTTACATGATTTGGGAAGAGACTATATAAATGGGGTAATTTCAGCTGAAGCCTGAGCAGCTGGCAAGAACCAACTGTAAGCTTTTCTTCCCAACTCTGTATTCAGTGATGTCATGTCAGTAGGAGAGTATTTTTACTGCAGAAGTTGGCAGGGCTTGGTTTTTCTTGTTGTTGTTGCTGTTTTGTCTTCTGGGTTTTTTTTTTTTTCAACCCCCTTTGTTTTATTTTCAGATAGTGTGGTCAGGAAAGGCTTTATAGGAGTGTCATTTCTGTCAAAACATGAGCCAGTCATTCATGAGGCTAGCCCTAGGAGGAATGGTCCAGCAGAGACCATCGCACGTGCAAACACCCCACATCCACGTCCTCCACTCGTGCATCCATGCTGATATCAAGACAGAAGCTTCAGCCTTCCTAATGATCTTTTAATGAGACTTGCGTTCCACTGGTGTATCAGCCATCCTTCTTCCACACCAGCATAGTGGAAAATATCCCTGTAGAATCTCATACCTGGATCCTCATGTTTGTTTTCAGACTGTCTCGGACATTCTGAGTCTGTATCTTTTCTTCTTCTTCTTCTTCTTTTTTATTATTCCATAGTGGAATTTTACCACTCATTCCCAGGAATGTTTCTTTATTTCCTTGTCGGGGGAGAATGCTCCAGTTTCTTACACAATATGTGACATTCATTTGTCATTACAGCAGATTTAAAAACAAAAACCGGACTGTTCCTTTTACCTCTAGAGGTGTTAGGACTGCAGCCTGGGAAGGGGAAGGAGACTTTGGAAGACATTTTCCAGAAGTATTTTCTTGAGCACCAGGGTGTCTTCAGAGAATTTGCAGCGTTGACCCTGAAGGAATGACCAGACTGGAGCCATGCCCTGAGTCACCGCCAGGTCAATGTTAATTGATAATGATGCTTTTTATGGCAAAAGCTGAACTGACCCTCCATTCCATTCTTAATATGCACAGCAACAGCGGAGAGGAGAAATCCATAGTTCATGACCCTGTAAGATTTATGTCTCAAGCCTTTCCAAGGCTCCATCCTTCTGTTTTGCTTTTGCCTGATTTGTTCACTACTTTCAAACATCCTCTGATATAACCCCTCCGTCCTCTCAGTAAGCAAATGCGATCTTCCAGGAGGAGCAAGGTCATGCCTTCCTCCCTTCTGCCCTTCTGTCTTTCCTTTCTTTCTTTTATTTTTGCATTTTTTAGTGTCTGCAATTTTTAAAGACCAGGATCTGTGTGTGTTCATTTGTTCAGTCGTGTCCGACTCTTTTCAACCCCGTGGACTGTAGCCTGCCAGGCTCCTCTGTCCAGGGGATTTTCCAGGCAAGAATACTGGAGTGGGTTGCCAGTTCCTACTCTAGGAAATCGTTCCAACCCAGGGATCAAACCCACCTCTCCTGCATTAGCAGGCGAATTCTTTACCACCTGGGAAGCCCAAAGGTAGGTAGCTTAAAATTTTACCTGACAATTCAGAAGGGATGTTAGACTTACAGGGCAGTGAGGCCATGCTAAACACTGATCCACAAACACTCATAGGGCAGGAAGGTGCATGTGGTGAAAGTCACAGTTCAGATGAAGACCTCCAAGTGGCCATACCTTGGGGCTAAGATGCACAGTTCATTCCAGAAGGTACTGGGTATTGCGCAGATGAAGCACTGTGGTAAGCCCCAGCTGCAGGGGAATACTTATAGCAGAATGGAGTCAGCTGGCATCACTGATTCAATGGACGTGAGTCTGAGTGAACTCTGGGAGTTGGTGATGGACAGGGAGGCCTGGCGTGCTGTGATTCATGGGGTCGCAAAGAGTCGGACACGACTGAGCTACTGAACTGAACTGAAGGGTAGTCTGAATGCTAGGGCAGTCACAACCTTGAAGAATTCGTGAGCTGAGAAGGCTGCTTCTGGAGGCTAAGAAGAGGCTGGTAGATGGTGTCATCTAACCTCAGAGGTAGCTGAGCCTGTATGCATAGAGTTCTTTTTGTTCTGCTCTGAAGCCATCAATGTGTACCAGGCTCTGTTCTAGGCATTAAGGATAAAGAATAGCCACCCAGTTCTTATTCTTTCAGGGCCCATGGCTTAGTTGGGATTAAAGACAAACTGACAGTTTCGGTTGAATATTGAATCAACCCTCAATCTTCATTGGAAGGACTGACGCTGAAGCTGAAGCTCCAATACACTCGCTACCTGATGCAAAGAGCCAACTCACTGGAAAAGACCCTGATGCTGGAAAAGACTGAGGGCAAGAGAAGGGGGCGACAGAGGATGAGATGTTTGGATAACATCACTGACTCATTGGACATGAATTTGAGCTGCAGGAGATAGTGGAGGACAGAGGAGCCTAGTGTGCTGCAGTCCATGGGGTTGCAAAAAGTTGCACACGATTTAGCAACTGCACAACAGCAACATTGTCTAAGAGCTGCTGCTGCTGCTGCTGCTGCTGCTAAGTCACTTCAGTCGTGTCCGACTCTGTTCGACCCCATAGACGGCAGCCCACCAGGCTCCCCCGTCCCTGGGATTCTCCAGGCAAGAACACTGGAGTGGGTTGTCATTTCCTTCTCCAGTGCATGAAAGTGAAAAGAGAAAGTGAAGTCGCTCAGTCATGTCCGACTCTTAGCGGCCCCATGGACTGCAGCCCACCAGGCTCCTCTGTCCATGGGATTTTCCAGGCAAGAGTACTGGAGTGGGGTGCCATTGCCTTCTCCAAGAGCATGCTAGGAGCAGCAAAAGGGCCAGCAGCATAAAACCTCCCAAGGCAACCCAGGGATGATAAGTCATTCACTGATGTCTTCCAAGCCCTGTACTAAATGCTTTCCATGCATTCTGTGATCCTTACAGCAATCCTGTATTTTATATCCTCTTATAAGAAAGTCCATTTTATTGACTAGCAATCTGAGCCCAGAAAGGTTAACCAACACATTCATGGTTGCACAGCATGTAGTCGAAAAAAGATTCAAACCAAGAAAATTGAATTCTTGAGTTCAGCCTCTTGGTCATTAGCTGTTCTAACACGTAGCTGGAGTAACCCAGATTTAGCCCTCTGGATCTCAGTTTCCTCTCTGGAAATATGGGCATGTTCATGGCATTGTAACTCTAAAACTGAGCAGCTGACTTTGAATGTAAATGAATTCAGAGGCCAGGTTCAGGCACCTTCAGCCCTCACCCTTTTAAAAACAAAACATCCTGCATGTATAGCTTGGGGTTTTCCCTGCTGGCTCAGATGGTAAAAGAACCTGCATGCATTGCAGAAGTTCTGGGTTTGATCCCTAGGTAGGGAAGATTCCCTGGATCTTGGCAACCCACTCCAGTATTCTTGCCTGGAGAATTCCAACTTTTTTCTGGCTGCCAAGCTCCTGGTTGGTTTCATTTTCTCATGCAAAGCCAAATGCATGACAGCAAACCTGTAATTTCAGCCACATTATCACCATGTCCTAACCAGGCAAGCTTATTAGCTCAGACAATTAAGGAAATACAAGTTGAGAATACTTGGTTATTAGGGAGAAAGGAATAGCATATTAATAAATCCAAGAGGTTGTGACAATTAGCACTTGTTGTCATAAAAATCAAGGAGAACACTAAGGAAATGGATATTATGTTTATTATTTAGCATTTACATAGCATTTTGCATTTATTAAATACCTGATAATTGTTCTTGTCTGTTTCTTTCAGTTATAACTCCAATAAAGGACATTTGCTATTCTAGTGGGCAGCGTTTGGGGCCTTTAAGGAAGAGCTCATTAAATTACTTTTCAAGTAATCTTCCTATCCTCCTGCTCAACTCAGATTTAAGTAAAGAAAGAAAACACCCAGAAATCCTGCTGAAATGTAAATTATTTTATCCCTCTTCTTGGTTCAAAGCCCTCCAGTGGCTCCCCCATTTCTCTCAGAGTAAAAACCCAAATCCCACAAATGCAAGTTGATTGGATCCTGCAAGAGAAGAAAAGCATATGTGGAAATTTAAATAAAATCCACAGTTGATAATAGAATACCAAAGTTAACTTCTTAGTTTGGAGAAATGCATGTGATTAGGAAAGATGCTAACTTCAGGGGAAGCTGGGTGAAGGGTGTGGCTTCCCAGGTGGTTCTAGTGGTAAAGAAACCACTTGCCAATGCAGGAGACACAGGAGACGTGGGTTAGATCCCTGGGTCTTGGTGCTACATTCTAATAAGAATTATGTACTTTATTGTTTACTAGGACTTCCCTGATGGCTCAGGGGGTAAACACTCTGCCTGCATTGCAGGAGACACAGCAGACTTGGGTTCGTTCCCTGGGTCAGGAAGATCCTCTGGAGGAGGGAATGGCTACCTACTCCAGTATTCATGTCTGGAGAGTCCCATGAACAGCAGAACCTGGTGGGCTACAGTCCATGGGGTCGTAAAAGAGTTGGACACGACTAAGCACATATATATATCCGTTGTTTACTGTGGGTCTGCAAAACAATTATTAAAAACCCATTTTGCAGATAAGGCAATGGAGGTTGCATGTAGAACTAATTTGCTCCATGGTGCACAGTCGTCCTGGGGCCGAGGTCTGGAACCCACATGCTTCTGACCCTAGACTCTAGCTCTTCATCAGTTCTCAGCACTGTCTTATCGCCAAAGAGAATTTTAAAGCAACCAACAAAGTGATCAGAAAGCAACTCTTCCACGGACTGGATGTTCTCAAACTTTGTCAGCATTTCTTAAACTGTGGACCAGAAACCACTTTTATTAGAATTGCCTGGTATGCTTGTCACAAACGCGCATCCCTGGCTTCCACCAGTGATGGGGTAGTAAATGTTTAACAACTGTCCTCGGCCACTGACGGAGCAGGAGGGGTTCAGGACACTTTACCAGTTTCGGTGGTGTAAATACTTCCCCCATGGCCGATTTCAAGCTCCTAGTGCCTTGTCACTGAATGCAGAGTTGGCTGAAGATGCGCAGTAGCAAAACATTATGTAGAATTTCTACCATTCAGGTATTAAAGAAACAGAAAGAAATTTCAAAGGCACCTCGTAAATTATCATAAATTATCATATTTACATATTATCGTATTACCATATTACCATATTGTAAACTAGTAAAGTGTAGTAAAAAAAAATTAGGAAGCAGAGTTTGAATACTTATGACCTTTTTATATATTTTATTTAAGGGTGAATTTATATCATTTAATTGTTTTATTTTTTAATTGAAGTACAATTGCTTTAGAATGTTGTGTTAGTTTCTGCTGCACAACAGAGTGAATGAGTCCTATGTATACATGCATCTGCTCCCTCTTGAGCTTCCGTCCCACCCACCCCATCCCACCCCTAGGTCATCACAGAGCACCGAGCTGAGCTCCCAGCATTACCCAGCAGCTTCCCACTAGCTAACTGTTTTGCACACAGCAGTGTATATATGTTAGTGCTACTCGCTCAATTCATCCCACCCTCTTATTTAATTTTTTTCAAGGCTGCGTTCAACAACAGGCTCACAGTAGCCCTGACAAATGAACCATTGGTTCTCACCATTCTGTAGGGATAGGCTGCCTTATCCTTTTGCGTATGTGTGCTTAACTGCTCAGCCGTGTCCATCTCTTTGCCACCCTATGGACTGTAGCCTACCAGGCTCCTCTGTCCATGGAATGTTCCAGGCAAGAATACTGGAGTGGGTTGCCATGCCCTCCACCAGGGGATCTTCCTGACCCAGGGATCAAACCCTCGTCTCTTGCATCTCCTGCATTGACAGGCGAATTCTTTACCACTAGCACCACTTGGGAAGCCCACAGCACCCCTTGGCTTCAGACTAACGAAAATCAGCAGTGCAATGGCTAGGACCCTGGAATCTGCATTTCCTAGGAGTTCCCCAGGTGATCCTGCTCTGGGCTCAGATTCCAGAGCCGGTGCCCTAAGCCTCTTTCAGAGCATCTTTGGAGTAAGTGGATGAAAATAACCTGTAACAGGATAGAAAGCGTAGTTGGGGATCCATATTCCTAGCTGATGCTCTGCAGTTCAGTGAAATGAACTCCACTCTTACTCATCTTAAAAGATTTTTCTAAAAATTGCATAAAAATATCGCAGAGCTTTATTTTATTTTGCCCTTCAGTGAAGGATGGTTGCTCTCTGTGAAAGCACAGGCAGTAAATCGTGTTCCCCTCCCAGTCAGCAGAGGAAAAAGGTTCAGAGGCCTCTCCTGAAAGGTTTAGGCAAAGATAACAAAATGTCAGGAAAGCTGCAGGGCAGGGCTGAATGGAAAAGGAGGCTGGTAATCTCAGATTCAATAGAAAAAGATCAAAAGCATCAAATAATCAGTCAGAGGTGAGCCTCCCCATCAGAATGTTCCATCAGCCTTGGAATTCAACCTTGTGATTGTATTAGGATGTATACATTATACAACTCCCTTTCTCTCTTGCTCTTTCTCTCTCTCTTTCTCTCTCTCATATACGTATGTGTGTGTTTGTGTGTGTGTGTGTGTATGCTCTGCTTGGCTGCTAAGTCGTGTCCGACTCTTTGTGACCCCATAGACTGTAGCCCTCCAGGCTCGTTTGTCCATGGAATTCTCCAGGCCAGAATACTGGAGTGGGTTACCATGCCCTCCTCAAGGGGATCTTCCCAACCCAGGGAGCAAGCTCAGGTCTCCCATGTTCCAGGCAGATTCTTTACCATCTGAGTCACCAGGGAAGCCCAAGAATACTGGAGTGGATAGCCTGTCCCTTCTCCAGGGTATTTTCCTGACCCAGGAATAGAACTGGGGTCTCTGCATTCCAGGAGGCTTCTTTACCAGCTGAGCTACCAGGCAAGCCCCTCTCTCTCTAAATATGACCTCATAGAGAAAGCTAGGTGCATCTGAGATCCATAAGAAATTCTGTATGACTAATCGTTTGAAACCATTTGAGAAACCTTTTGAAACATCACCTGCCTCCACCCTACCCCACCCTATCCCCACCCCCATCAGCCTTAAAAATACATGTCTCCTTTTTAGGTAGAGGAATTAATTCAGAGAGACAGGGTACCCCCCAAAATCAAGGGTAATCCAATAGCTGTGTGCAAACCCAGATACACACAAGATCCAACCCAGTGCTTGGGGTGTGTCCTCTAAATGGTGCTTTTGCTTATTGAAGGTGTCTCAAGAGGGTTGCTGTGCCGTGACTAATGTTTACTCAGTGCTCACAAAAACACCTTAAGTCACCGGTCATCACTGTGCCTGCATTGTGGTCCTAATGCTCCCCATCTTCTGGTTCTTTACATGGAAGGCAGTCCATCAGTGCTCGTTGGAGGAATGAATTCATAGGAGGTGAGGTGTAGAGGGGCCGTGTAACAAGTCCAAGGTCGGATAACTGGGATTGGAGCTCCACTTTCATTTGGTTTCTTAGTCCCGACACAAAAGCTCAGCACTGCTGCCTCCCTAAAGAATGAAACAGTGACTCTGAGATACATCAGAGTCGCCCACGAGAATGATTATAAATGATTCATCTTGGGTCCAGGATTGTGAGTAATCGGTTGTGGGGTAGGGCCCAGAAACCTGCATTTTCAACTAACTTCCCCAGGTCACTTAGACGTGGTCTGAATATGCCTGTAGATAGATTGATGTCATTCACACAGCACTCTCTACCTCTCCAACCACAGGTGAAGCTGTCCACCTTTCAGAACACAAAACCTGCATTTTGCTAGGAGGACCAACAAGAACAACCCCCTGGGTCTCTCATGCAGGTCTCCCTACTCACCCTTCCTGAGTTGCAGAGCCTTGACTAGTCAACTTTATAGGTACCCGGAAGCCACAAAATTCAATGCTTTCATGTTTTCAGGTGCCTTAAATTTCAATCCAGAGACAGGACACAGTGAGAGATGGACAAAACTTGGGCTTGAATCCAAGTCTCTTAAGTTGAAGGACCTCAGATGACTAAAGGTTCAATGGCTGTGGTCCAGTGACTACAGGTCTCCCGTGTAGCTCAAACAGGAAAGAATCTGCCTGTTGCCCGAGACCCGGGTTTGATCCCTGGGTCGGGAAGATCCTCTGGAGAAGGGAATGGCAATCTACTCCAGTATTTTTGCCTGGAGAATCCCATGGACAGAGAAGCCTGGCGGGCTACAATCCGTGGGATCCCAAAGAGTTGGACGTGACTGAGCGACTAACGCTACTACTACCAATGAATAAACAAGCTTTCTAGTCTCTACGTTGGTTTCCATATTCTCATCTGCTATGTGGGAACATCTTGCTTTTCCCTTTAACCCACAAAAATGGAAATTGTTGCTCATAGATACAGAACATCTTGAAGTAGTCAAAGCACTTTCTGGGACATAATTCCATTTGCTTCTCTCTGACCCAGGAGGGAGGTGGTATCATTTTCCTTAAACAGATGAAGAGTTGGAGACTCTGAGAAGGCAGGTAACTTGCCCTAGGTCATGCAGCATCACATCTACCACCAAAATCTTATCTCTTGCAGCCTCACCCTATTCTTATTAGAGCTACGAATGACATAATTAGATGAGAGATGGCCCAGGACTGGCAGCTCTTTCTCCTTCTTCTCACTGCCTTTGGCTGCTTTCATGGGCGACAGAGGCAGCTGTTGTTCAGTCGTTCAGTTATGTCCACTCTTTGTCACCCCATGCACTGCAGCACACCAGGCTTCCCTGTTCCTCACTATCTGCTGGAGTTTGCTCAGACTCATGTCCATTGAGTCGACGATGCCATCCATCTATCTCATTCTCTGTCTCTCCCCTTCTCCTCCTGCCCTCAACCTTTCCCAGCATCAGGGTCTTTTCCAATGAATTGGTTCTTCGCATCAGGTGGCCAAAATATTGGAGCTTCAGCCTCAGTCCTTCCAGTGAATATTCAGGGTTGACTTCCTTCAGGATTGACTGGATTGATCTCCTTGCTGTCCCAGGGACTCAACAGAGGCAGATCAGCCATCAATTTACTAAACAGACCTTTAAGGAAAAGTTTACTCTCTGTCTAGGTAAAGAGCAAACTCTAATGGAGATGCAGGCATGTCTACTTTCAGAGTGCACTTCTTAGTATTTTTATTTCCTAATATATATTTAAACTCCTCCCCATCTACCAGTGCACTAGAAATTAGCCCACTTATGAATAAGATTTGGAACTCAGAAGTAACCAGAACTGTGTCCATTTGCAGAAATCACATACATTATGAGACAAAATTCTTTAGCTCTCAAGTGTCGGAATAGACAGATCCACGTTCACACACACACACACACACACACACACACGCACACACACAACCACATCCCCCTATGTCTTGGAAACACATCCACATATGTCTGAGACACTGAGAAAACTCAAGTAGTCCTAGAACAAAACCCTCGGCATGCTTGTCTCTTTGTTTCAAGCATTTATACAAAGAAAGGTCATTAATAAGGCAAATCCAGGGATTTTAGCTGAGATCAGTTTCATCTTAAATTCATCACTCATTTTCTGCAGCCAGATTGTGCTGTCAGCAGTCTTCTTAGGCCTGGGGAATGAACACCATGCACAGGTCTGCCATTTGGTTAAATTAAATACATGTGGGGGAGGAATCTTTGAGGATTTGAAGATTCTTTGCAAAATAGCAACACTTTTTTTCTTTTTAAATCGATGTTTAAGCTGACCTTGATTTCTGAGTGAGACGGAGGATTAAAGACAACACGGGGACTCAGGTGGGATGAGAGGAGAGCCGTAGGAGAGTCTCTCCTGGAGGGGGAGGGTGGGGGTTGCTGTCTCTTTCAGGCTATGTGCTTGCTGGGCTAAAGAAGAAGCCTGATCTTCATGATGCTGTCAAAACAGGAGAAGGCAGAACAGTTTATGCAAGAACTTGACATGCTTCTTGAATCAGTTGGGCCCCGGGATGTCATTAACAGAGGATTCCTGCCTGCTTCTTACCTGGGGATTTATAAAGGTAGAGGTGTGCTGGCATAGTTAGAAACAGTAGGATGGGAAAGGATTGTCATGGAGAACGCATCCGGCTGCCTGTCCTCTGCTCCCTGTGGTTCCCCTGGCTCCTGGAAGAGCCTGAAGTTCAGAGGAAGGATGGGAAGGGGTTCTGAGGCTGTCCAGAAAGCCTAGTGCTCAAGGAGGGGACCCTGCTTATAAGGAGAGTTGGGAGCGTTGAAGACACAGGGCTCTGGGCAACAGTAGAAGTTGAATGGGGGCGGCAGGGGGAAGGTGGCTGAACATGGCTCCAAGTAACCCAAACGTGCTGACCCCTCAGGCCTCACCACCCTCAGCAAAGCCACACATGCGCTCTGGCTGAATGACAGAGAAAGCCCAGCAGGGCACCTGTTTCTCCCCATGGGGAAGCATCTTGTTTCTTTGAATGTCCCTCACCTCCCACATCCTTTTTTCCAATCCCTGCCCCAAAGGACAAGCCCTAACAGGGGAAGAAGAGGGTCCCAGGGTGGACCTCCTCTCTCAAGTGCTGAAATAGGAGGGGCGGAGAGGCAGGGAACACGCCCTGCTACTGCAGGTCCATCAGGGCAGGTTTGCAGCACTTGGAAGTGGGTTTGCATCTCATGGACTTTGGAGGTCCTTGAAAGTGGACCTGGCTGTTTTTAATCACCAGGTGATCAGAAAGCTGTCCCATGGTCTTCATGTGCCATTCAGGGGTTTGACCCAGGAAATCAGTCCCACCCACCCTGCCACTGTGCCTCCCATGTAATTACTGAGCATCCCGAAGAAGCTCTGAGCTCTCTGAACCTCAAATTCCTTGATCATAAAATGGGGCCAAACAGTAGAATCTTCTCTGAGTCATCAGGTGATGCAGTGAGCTTAACAGAGTGCCAGTCATTCAACTAATCTTTATCAAATGACTGTCAGGAGTCAGGCACTGTTCTAGCTGTCCATCACCATAATAATTATGTGTGTTAGTTGCTCAGTCATGTCTAACTCTTTGCTAACCCACAGACTATAGCCCCACCCTCTGCCAGGTTCCTCTGTCCTTGGGATTCTCCAGGCAAGAATACTGGAGTGGGTTGCCATTCTCTTCTCCAGGGAGTCTTCCTGACCCAGGGATCAAACACATGTCTCCTGCATTGCAGGCGTGTTCTTTACCGTTTGAGCCACCAGAGAAGTCCTTTAGGGCAAAACACTTTTTCTTATTCCTAGGTATTTGCAGATTCTGCTAAACATTGCTATGGACTGAATTGGTTCTCCCCACCACTGCCCCCATCCCCTTGCCTCCCACCCAAATTTCTATGTTCAAACCCTAACCCACTGATGGTATTGGGAGGTGGGGGCTTCAGGGAGTTATTGAGTTTAGGTGACATCATGAGGGTGGGATCCTCCTGATTGGATACGTATCCTTAGAAGAGGAATTGAGAGAGGCCATCCCCTCTCTGGGGCTCCCCAGATTGCATTAGTGGTAAAGAATCCACCTGCTAATGCAGAAGACACAAGAGATGCCATGGGTTTGATTTCTGGGTCAGGAAGATCCCCTATAGGAGGAAATAGCCACCACCTCCAGTACTCTTGCCTGGAAAATCACTTGGACAGAGAAGCTACAGTCCACGGGGTTGCAAAGAGTTGGGCATGACTGAGTGCACATGTGCTCACCCCCCTCCATTGTATGAGGACATAGCCAGAAGGTGGCAAGCCAGAAAAGAGTGCTCTCACAAGAAACCTTACATGCTGGCACCTTGATCGTGGGCTTTGCAGCCTGCAGAAGCATGAGAAATGAGTGTCTGTGGGTTCACCCATCCAGTCTGGGATATTTTGTTACAGCAGCCAGCACTGACTAATACAGACACCTTGGCAGCTCATCTCCATTACAGATGTGTGCAGTGCTTGGCCCTTGCAGGCTCATCCTATTCTTTCAAAGACCTAAAAAAAAAAAAACCCAAAAGCCAAAATATATTTAGTCGTCCTGTCTCTGTCCTCCAGTCCTTCTCCTTTCCTAGGAATTTCATCATTCTGGCAGAGCACTGAATTTGAGTTGGAAGAAATGCAACATGTTTCTTAATTCTGTGTCACCTGGCTACAGAATCAGCCCAGCTGAATCAGGAAGGAGGCATTAACTCCATCCAAAGCTGTGTGATTAACTTATTTGTTTGCCTACAGAGCTAAAATGGAAAGAAAAAAAAAAGCAGGAAGCCGAGTGAATCCGCACAGGCCCCGTTTTGAAGTTGGATTTCTAGAGAACCCGAGATGAGGGTTTTAATGCACATTCCCTGGGCTTACCACGATTATTACTTTTAATGGAAAATCACTTTGCACCATCTTGCTTCGTTTTAAATGGAGAGTGTGTAATATTGTCTAACGCCAGGGTAGGAAGTCGGTTTAGTATGCATGCTTTTCTCACCTCTTCGCTCCTTTCCGTGGTCCTTTGTACACATTCAATATAGTTACATTTTTGCTTAGAACATATATATTTTCCCCCTGAACTTTTCTCGATTGCTTTTTTATCAAGTTTACAAATCAAATCAAATAGGTATATTGCAAAGCTCTGTGATATTATTTTCGGAGCTTATAGTGCAATGTATTGAATTACGCTAGTCTGTGCTCTGGCTCTGCTGCTCTCCATGGATTGAGAGAGAGAGAGTCTGCGGATCCTCTGAATTCACCCGGCATTCCTGGCTAAATCAAGACTGCTCTTCAGGCTGCGAGAAGAGACAGGCCAAGTGTTCGTAACACAAATCAATTTGGTCCCAAGTACATCGCAGTGGCTACTCAACTATCTCTCCCAATAATATTGTCAACTTAATCAAATAATACCTCCAAGACACTCAGCTTTTCTCTCAGAGAAATAGCTTGATTGGTGGAGGAGGGAGAAGCAGCTGGCTATTCAAAAGTACACTTTTTATTTATCACCACTGAGAGCCTTGTGTGTGGAGGTGGGGGATGCCCTTAGCAGAGGGAAGATGCTGAATATTCAGTGGGCTGACTGGGAGGTGGGGCAGGGTGGGGAATCTAACTGCCTCAGGGTTGAGTCTTGGATGGTCTCTTTTGATACCTTCATGGCAGAGTGAGAGATGCTCAGCAGGAAAGAAGATGGACCCAGAGAATGTTCCTGGAATGACTCAAAAAGTACCTATTATATAATGTGGGTTTCCCAGGTGGTGCCAGTGGTAAAGAATCCACCTGTCAATGCAGGAGATTCAAGAGATGGCAAGTTTGACCCTTGGGTCCAGGGGGTCTCAGAATTGGACCCAGTTGAGCAACTGACCACACAGTGCATGCTCAGTACCTTGGTCATGTCCGACTCTTTGGGACCCCCTTGGACTGTAGCCCTCCAGGCTCCTCTGTCCGTGGGATTCTCCAGGCAAGAATACTGGAGTGGGTTGCCATGCCCTCCTGCAAGGGATCTTCCCGACCCAGGGATTGAACTTACGTCCCTGTTATCTTTTGCATTGGGGTTCTTTACCACTAATGCCACCTGGGGAAAGCCCTTTTCCTGTGCTTCTCCTCCCAGAGATCTGGTCATCCCCTGGTATACAGGTGAACTCAGCAGAGAGTCCCTGGGCTGAGAGAGAGGAGACCATGGGCGGTGGGGCCACAATCTGAAAGGTGCGGATTCCTGCATGACCATGCCTGCTCTCTCCAACTGTCGTCCCTGGATTGGTCGATATCAAAATCCAATTTCACCAGGATTAGCCTTGGGTTGCTCAGAGCTATTCATTGACTTAGGAACGATTATAGCAAAGGGAGCCCCACGGTTCTTTATTAAGGTTTTCTTTTCTTTTTTTTTTTAATGGAAGCACTAAGCAATCAGGAGATTAAAGAGCTGGTGGTGTTTTCTTAACATTTATAACCTTCGCTGATATCTGGGGAGTTTGTTTATTAGGAAAAATTCTGAGGCACACATTCTGCCTCCTAATAGAGCCCTCGAACTGGACCAGAGCAGGAGCGGGCTTTGCCGTTCTAATGAGTGTATTTGGGAACCTCTGCCAAGAGCTTCCTGGAAACCTACCTCTGGAGTTAATGGGCTTTGCATCATGTAGGTTCCCTGGTGGCTCAGATGGTAGGGAATCCACCTGCAATGATGGAGACCTGAGTTCAATCTCTGGGTCAGGAGGATCCCCTGGAGAAGGGAATGGCAACCCATGCCAGTATTCTTGCTTGGAGAATTCCATGGACAGAGGAACCTGGTGGGCTACAGTCTATGGTGTTGCAAAGAGTCAGACAGGACTGAGGGATGAACACACAGGGTCCTTCAACCTTTCCTGCAATGATGAGGAAGCTGCACTTCAGAGTCATTGACATCCATGGGCCTGAGAAATAAAGAACAAAGCTGATGATTATTAATCCTGTTTGTAATAGGATGATGATGATCCCATTTCTTCATGGTGCTTTGATTTCATGACCCTACACTAAAGGATCTAGACAGAGATGCATTTATCATTTTTGTTGTTTAGTCACTAAGTTGCATCTGACTCTTTGGGACCCCATGGACCGCAGCTCACCAGGCTTCCCTGTCCTTCACCATCTCCCAGAGTTTGCTCAAAGTCAGGTGCATTGAGTTGCTTATGCCATCCAACCATCTCATCCTCTGTTGCCCCCTTCTCCTCCTGCCTTCAATCTTTCCCAGCATCAGGGTCTTTTCCAGTGAGTTGGCTCTTCTCATCAGGTGGCCAGAGTATTGGAGCTTCAGCATCAGCTCAGTTCTTCCAAGGAACGTTCAGGGTTTATCATTTTATCCAAATTGAAACTAAGACCCAGAGACATGAAGTCAGGATTCATGCAACTCACTTGTGGCAAAACCAGGTTTGTTCATGTATGCCACAGATATTTACAGAGAACTTACCACGTGTACTAGGTGAGTGGTTTTAATTGGTGCAGTTTTGCTCCACCAGGACCTTTGAAGCCTCAAAGAGATTTTCAGTTGTCCTAGCCCCAGAGAAGGCCACTGACATCTAGTGGGTGGAGGTCAGGGATGCTACTGGACATCTTATGGTTCACCAGGTGATCCCCACATTACAGAATTAAGGAACCCCCAGTGCCAACAGTTCTGTTGTAGAGAAATTCTGCTCTAAGAGGTAAGAGGTAAGTGCATAGAGGTTCTGCCTTCCCTGTTCTCATGTACTGTGCATTCTGGTAGAGAAGACAGATGATAGAAATTAACAGAAGCATATAATGCAAAAGCAAGAAGTGATGTGTGCTGTGCAAGAACAACAGGCATGAAGGGAGGAGATGCTGATGCAGCTGTTTTATTTATTTATTTATTTTTTACCAAAGGATAGTTGACCCACAGTGTTGTGGGGAGAGAATTATCCAGACAAGGGGGACAGATAAACAGGTGTGAAGACTAAGGAATGTGCTGAGTGTTGAAGGGAGAGCCAAGGGGCTCGTGAGCAAAACGGGGGAAAACCAGGAGACGGGGATCAAGGCAGCATCTCCTAGACCAGGGTGAGGGTCTGGCCTGGAAGGTTCTGGGAGGGACAACACCCCAGCCATTCTGCCTACACCGCTAACATCCGTACTCATCTCAATTTCCTTCCATCTCTGAGCAAGTGGAACAGTATTAATTTGCTTGGTTTTTAAGTTCCACCTTCTAATCTTCCAGACGTGGTTACAAGGTACATTTCTAATTCAGCTGGGTCTCACTTTAGAGCCAAAGTGACTTAAAAAAAATCAGACACGGATAAATCAAGAGTTCTTCTTTCAATGATTAATTCCCACTAAGCTTTGACATGCACCAGCCTTAGGGAATGTAATCGCAAACCTGGTAGATCCTGCCTTTCAAAAAGACATGTTCTAGATGGTTCCTTCTGTTAGTAAGTCTTGTAGCTTTTTCACATTGTTTTATTTTTATCTTTAGAAATCTCACCCTGTGCTTTTGCCATAGGCTTTAGTGGATTCCTCAGGGATGCTTGTCCATCTGTGTGAGGAACCTGCAGGCAGGTCTTCATCTTTCAAGTGCTGGTGGCCTTTCTGGAGGCTTCAGCCCAGCTGAAGGTCCTCACTGCATTCAGGAGCGAGTACGGAAAGGGGTCTTGGAGCCTGTGTTTGAAGGGAAGGCTCAAATCTCTTCTCATTTTGCTGTTCAGTTCAGTTTAGTCACTCAGTCATGTCCAACTCTTTGTGACCCCATGGACTGCAGCAGGCTGGGCCTCCCTGTCCATCACCAATTCCCAGAGTTTACTCAAACTCACTGAGTCGTGATGCCATCCAATCATCTCATCCTCTGTCATCCCCTTCTCCTCCTGCCTTCAGTCTTTCCCAGCATCAGGGTCTTTTCAAATGAGTCAGTTCTTCACATCAGGTGGCCAAAGTATTTAGTCATAAATCATGTCTGACTTTTGCAATCCCATGTACTGTAGCCCTCCAGGCTCCTCTGTCCGTGAGATTTCCCAGGCAAGAATACTGGAGTGGGTTGCCATTTCCTTCTTCAGGGGATCTTCCTCACCCAGGGATCAAACCCACGTCTCCTGCATTGACAGGCAGATTCTTTACTACTGAGCCATCTGAGAAGTGAGAACTCATCAGAGTGACCAGTGTGATGGCTGAGAACCCGGGGACAGCTCTAGTGGGGGCATTCTCCCTTCTTCTGCATCTGGGTTGAGGCCAACTGTTTTGAAAGCCTCATACCACCAGGACTGGTTAAAAAGTGCAACCGTTCCTTGATAATTCTTGATAACAGTTACTCATTTTCCAAGCACTTCCCATCTGTTTGCTTAGCAGGGGACTTCGTGGGTTGAACAAAGGCCTTCAAATATGTGTCCGTGTTCTGACCTTCATAAACCTGGGGATGTGACCTTATTTGGAAAAAAAATAAAATAAAAGGTCTTTACAGATGCAATTAGGTTAAGGATCTCAAGACTAGATCAGCCTCAATTTAGTGTGAGCTCTAAATCCAGTGTCCTTAATGTCCTTATAAGAAGAAAAAAGGCCGAGGGAGACTTGAATCTCAGACACTCAGAGGGAAGAAAGCCAAACAGAGATGAGAGACTCTAGCAGTGCAGCTCAGGCGAGCCAAGAAACCACCAGTGGCTGGAAGAACAAGGAAGGACGTCCTCCTGGGAGTCTCTGGCCAGAGCGGGACCCTGAGGGCATCTTCACTGAACTTTTCTGGCCCTTGCCACTGAGAAAGAATCGATTTCTGTTGCTTTAAGTCACTACGTTTTTGGTAATTTCTTAGGAGACTAATAGAGGGATATGAAACCCTGAGTATGTGCTGAATATGTTTTCCCTGAAAGTTCCCAGCAAAAAGGAAACCTCACAGCCTGAAATACTCAAGATGAGGGGTCATTAAGGGTCATTCCCTTAGCTCTGACCCCTCGCGAGATCGAGGCTTTTGTCGCAGCTTCTTTTGTTTGCCTTGTGCTCCATATGGTCCTCATCACATCGCAACATACAAGCGAGCACACTCAATCTTCTAGATTGCTTCCTTATGCTTCTTTGTCAGCCTCTGGATACTGATACCCTCCCTCTTCCCTTTCCTTTTCCATTCCTCTGTTGTTGTTGCGTCGATAAGTCATGTCCAACTCTTTGCAACACCATGGACTGCAGATCACCAGGCTCGTCTGTCCTGTGAGATTCTCCAGGCAAGAATCCTGGAGTGGGTTGCCATTTCCTTCTGCAGGGGATCTTCCCAACCCAGGGATCGAAGCCATGTTGCATGAAGGCAGCTTCTTTTACCACTGAGCCACCAGAGAAGCTCCCGACGATGTCTGAAATAACTTTTTGGTTTAGTTTTTTCTTTTTTCTGTGTTATCTTTAAAAATTACTTTTAACACACAGGTATTCGGTGTAGCCGTTTCTGAGCATTTTTTGTATTTGTGCCCAGAGCGCAGTGATCAATTGAGCGTTGCGTGTTTTTATCAAAGGAAACAACACAAAGATTTCTCCAAAGTCCTGTTTGACTAAAGATGATTAATTTAAATTTTCACATGAGCAGCATAATGCTATTAATCATTTAATATGTTTAATCGTAATCTCTGTAATTCCTAATTAGGTTTATTAAACTGAAACATCCAGCAGTTACACACAAATCCAAATCTTAAGTTTCCTTCTTGGGAGGAGAAGGAGCAGGTTTTCATTTGCATTTGAACAGCAACTTCTGACTGAAGGGGAAAAGTGGCTTGAAGGCCTAAGAACTACCCTGCTGCTTCTGCAAACTGAAGAGTCTTGTGTTTGAGCAGTAGGACCCCCAACCCCTCGGAAAGTGACAGTCTCATGCTTCAAGGTCATTTCCGTCTCGTGGATGTGTCTCCAGACCTCATATTGTGCACGTGTGTGTGCTCAATTGCTTAGTCCTGTCTGAATCTTTGTGGCCCCATGGACAAAGGCGCCTGGCGGGCTACAGCTCCTCTGTCCATGGGATTCTCCAGGCAAGAATATTAGAATGGGTCGCTAGTTCCTCCTCCAGGGGATCTTCTTGACCCAGGTTATTGAACCCACGTCTCTTGTGTCTCCTGCGTCAGCAGGCAGATTCTTTACCATTGCACCACCTAGGAAGCCCCAGGAAGACCCGGCACAGCCAAAAACTATAAATAAATATATAAATATCCAGTTTACAAGTGTCAAAGTTGTAATATTGTTCTTCCTCTCACTTGGGGGTAGCAAAGGAGACCGTTCACTCATTCATTCATTCGTTTCTTCCTTTACTCCTAACGCATTCACCGATTCAGTCGGTGAGTCAACCAGCCAGGAGGCAGACATTTGTCATTTGTCTAGCGTGGCTCAGCCTGTGTCTCATGCTGGTCATGTCACCACGCTGCTATGGTCCTTAAGGAAAAATTGTATCCTCTTGATCTACCCGTAGGGTTCTTTAGGTCCACCCCCTGCCTCCCTCTGCTGGGTCCTCTCCCACCCTTCCTTCATGCACGCTCCCTCTGACCAGTGACATGGAGGTCTGCCTGTAGTCCCAATCTCAAAGGGGTGCCAGTGAGGTGTGAGTTAAAGTGAGATCCTAGTGCCCTGCCCAGGAAGTGAGCTGGGTAGCCTGGATGAAAACCATGAATCCTAGCCACTAGTTCCCCAGGGGCTAGAGGCTGGAAGCAAAATTCCCTGGGCCCTTGCCCCATTGAAAAATGCATTTCTCAAGGAGGCAAAAACTGTAGAAAGAGGTACAAAATTTATGATTAGAGACACAGCACAACCAAGTTGGAGAGCACACAGAGAAGTAGTTTGTTAAGACAGAAGCAAGGCAGAGACACACACCCAAAGGGAAAGGGTGTCAGCATCCCCCTAATGAGGAAGCGTGCATTAAAGAGGCAGTTAAGTCATTTATGTAGGGCATTTCTGCCAGATCTTTGTTTACCTACATGCTCAGTCGCCTCAATCGTGTCCGACTTTTTGTGACCCTGTGGAGTATAGAGCCCGCCAGACTCCTGAGTCCATGGGATTCTCTAGGCAAGAGAATCTCATGGCCTTCTCCAGGAGATATTCCCACCCCAGGGATCGAACCCCTGCATTGCAATTAGATACTTAACTGCTGAGCCATTGGGGAAGCCCAGATCTTTGTTTACCTTTGGCCAATTATCTCATTTCTTTTCCCACTCCTGACCTGCCCTAGGACCCTCCCCAACATGCCTGTGAAACTTTTTCCCAAGATGGATTTTTCCCAGAGGCCAGTGCGGGGCAGGGGTGGTGAGGGGTGCTTGGCATCATATATTATAGGGTGGTGCCCCCTCCATTTTGACCTCCAAGGAGCCTTTCTGGGCATGTGTAGTGTCTCCCTTGCCCCAAGGATGGAAAATATATGACCTCTTGATCCTTTACTCAAATTGGGTTTCGTCCCTCTCTGTCCTTGCCATAGCTGTTAATATCCCCAGGAGACAAAGTTTGGCTATTTACCCTGTTTCTATTGCTGTTTTCTATTTCAAAGTGCACACAGGAGGCTGATTGTAAATATCTAGCCTGGAGCCCACCTGCCCCCTTCCTCAGGAAATGTGAAAAGGAGGCTAGTTGTACATGCCTAGCTTGGAGCCTGTCTGTCTCCTGCCTCAGTCCCCTAAATCCAGAATTCACCTCTCTGCATCTTGGCACATACTTTGCTCACCACTGGTGCAGCGCCACCTTTTCTCTTAGACATGTCCCGGTAAAAATGTAACCTCCAGACTCAGCAAGCCTAAGGAACCACCAGCCATATGGTGTGTCCCTGATTTAGAGTGACTCAACCCCCTGAGGGTCACTCTGACCCCTCTTAATAGTCTGTCTAACCATTGTCTTTTCTGCCTCTTTCTCTTCTGCTAAGCTAGATACTGTGTATGCTTTGGGGGATGAACTTATGTGCCTCGTGGATAGTAGTTGCTCAGGAAAGATGTGTTTACCAAGCAAATGGGAAGCTTCCCTTCATATTTCCTTAATGAGGCTTTTTACACCTCTCCTTTGACATTTTTAGGGCTTCCCTGGTGGCTCAGCTGGTAAAGAATCCGCCTGCAATGCAGGAGACCTGGATTCGATCCCTGGGTTGGGAGCATCTCCTGGAGAAGGGAACAGCTACCCACTTGAGTATTCTGGCCTGGAGAACTCCATGGACTATTCCATGGGGTCGCAAAGAGGCGGACACAACTGAGCAACTTTTTCACTCTCACTTTGACATTTTTGGTAAAAATCACCATCATTCTAAAAAATGCCTTGCCTTCCACTTATTGATTGTGTCTTGTGCTGGGAACCGTGGCATGATGCCTCATGTGTTATGGTGTTTGGTCATCACAGAGCCTTATATGGTATGCACCATTGTTATTGTCTAACTCAATGGATATAAATTTGCACAAACTCTGGGAGACAGTGGAGGACAGAGGAGTCTGGGATCAGCGGTCCATGGGGTCCCAAAGAGTCAGACATGACTTAGCGACTGAACAACAGCATTGTTACTACTCATTTTTCAGGGTAGAGAACTATCACCAGCCTTTTTATTAGATCCAGCAGCATTAGGAATATAACCAAGTGTATTATCTTCTTGACACAACCCTTGGAAGTTGAAGAAAGTATCTGGTAGGGCTTTGGATACCAAAGAAGCTTGGAAGTGTAGTACGCCAGCTACCAGAATGTCTTACCTTACAAATACAATTCAGTGTGTGTTAGGAAGGAAATTTCAGTGAAACCTGTCGATAAGGACAAGGGTTGATGAGAAAGTCACTGATTATGTCCATGTTATTAGTTTTGTCCTAGTTATATGCTTCTAGATTGCTTGTAAGTAAAAGCAGAGACATTACTTTGCCAACAAAGGTCCATCTAGTCAAGGCTATGGTTTACCCAGTGGTCATGTATGGATGTGAGAGGTGGACTGTGAAGAAAGCTGAGTGCCGAAGAATTGATGCTTTTGAACTGTGGTGTTGGAGAAGACTCTTGAGAGTCCCTTGGACTGCAAGGAGATCCAACCAGTCCATTCTAAAGGAGATCAGTCCTGGGTGTTCTTTGGAAGGAATGATGCTAAAGCTGAAACTCCAGTACTTTGGCCACCTGATGGGAAGAGTTGACTCATTGGAAAAGACTCTGATGCTGGGAGGGATTGGGGGCAGGAGGAGAAGGGGACGACAGAGGATGAGATGGCTTGATGGCATCACCGACTCGATGGACTGAGTGTGAGTGAACTCTGGGAGTTGTTGATGGACAGGGAGGCCTGGCATGCTGCAATTCATGGGGTCGCAAAGAGTCAGATAGAACTGAGCGACTGAACTGAACTGAACTGAATGAGCGGACGATTTCTCCTTCATAAGCTTGATGGCCTTTTTCATGGGTTTTCCATCATGTTTTAGCGAAGTAGACATTTCATGTGAATGGTGTCTACTGCCACCTAGAGGCAGTACATGCTAATTGCAGAGAAAGCATCTAGAAGCATCTCTGAAATGTTAAACTCCAGAACTGAGCATATGGAAGTGGCCTAGATGATTGAATCAAATGTTACTGTGACTTTTCTCCTGGTTCCTGCCTCAATGGGGGTATCATTGTAGTATCATGTTATCCGGGCTTTTCCTTGGAGGATGGGACTGAGTAGGAGGCAGAGTAACAAACTATACCAGTAATGTAACATTGTCAACACCAACTTGGGTCAATATAACTTTCTAACATAGGCGCTCTGTGTCTTCATTGTCCAACACGGAAGCCACAGCCATGTGTGGCCACTGAGCACTCAAAAATGTGGCTACTGTGAGGAAGGGACTGAATTTCCCATTTGATTTAATTTTAATTCATTTCCGTTTAAAGAGCCACATGGGGTCAACTGTCATGAACAGCACAGGTATGCAAAATCAAGAAAGGAAAAATTAAAACCTTGAAAAAATTTAAGTCCATCAGATGGTTACTTGGACTTCAGAATACCAAACAGCCTTTTCAAATGTTTTATGAGATTTACTAATGTTTTTATCTGTACAGCCTTGGCAATTAGGTAGGCATATTTTAAGATTTTGAACAGCCTGGATGAAAGAAGGAGTCTCCTTTCTAGATGAAGCTTTCTCTAATTACCTACTGAAACTCCCTGCCCCCCAGTTCCAGCGAGTCCTTGCCCTTACTTTATCCCCCTCCCTCTTATCTCCATCCTCCAGCTCTGTATTTCTTGAGTTTATTGTCTAGTTCTTCCCCCGTAAGAATTAGATCCATGATAGTAAGGATCTCTGCTCCTTTGCTCGTGGCTGAATCCTGGATCTCTGATGGGCACTCAGTGGTCTTTCAATAAATCTTTGCTGGATGAATGAATGATTCAGCAGTTTCTTCCTGCATTATTCCTTTGTTCTGGCATTTTTCTACCATTTTGAGGAAGCAAAAGCACACTGGATATATGTGGAATCTAGAACAAATGGTATAGATGAACCTATTTGCAAAGCAGGAATAGGGACACAGAGGTAGAGAACAAATTGTATGCATACCAAGGGGGGATGGTGTGGGCGTGGGGTGAATTGGGAGATTGGAATTGAATATATGCACTATTGATGCTCTGCATCGTAATACACTATTGATGCTATGCATAACCTAGATAACTAATGAGAACCTACTGTATAGCTCAGGGAACTCTACTCAGCGCTCTGTGGTGACCTAAATGGGAAGGAAATCCTAAAAAGTGGGGATATATGTATATGTATAACTGATTCACTTTGTTGTACAGTAGAAACTAACACGACACTAAAGCTACTATACGCCTATATATATATATATATTTTTTTTTTTTTTATGAAAAGCACGTTCAGGTCCACTCTGAGCCTCTTTGCTTTGCTCTTGTTCTTTTAGCAGACAGATGACTCGGCACCCACGGATGGCCAGCCCCAGACACAGCCTTCTGAAAACACGGAAAACAAGTCCCAGCCCAAGAGGCTGCATGTCTCCAACATCCCCTTCCGGTTCCGGGATCCGGACCTCCGACAAATGTTTGGTGTAAGTACTGCCTTTCTTCTCCTCTGCAGTGGCCGCTCTGGGGTCCCCAGAGTCCTCCCCTCCTCATGTAATTTCTTGGTATTCATAATACAAAGTGAGCAGGGGTGGGGGGAAGGCATTTTAGATCCTATCTGAGGGTATTCTTTGGCCAGGATCTCCATGATTTTAGGATAAACTTTTCTGCTGTGTTCACCATGTTTGCACTTGGACCAACGGTACTTCTTCAAGTTAGTAACTTGAATGTCGAATGGAAAATAGGCTCCCAGGTGCTTGAAACAAGCTCATTGCTGATCCCCTGTCAAGAGCCTGGGGACCCATGTGACAGCTAACATAGTTATGGGTCATCTTGGTTTTTCTCGCTATAGTGGTTGCCAAATTATTGGGAAGAGTGACTCATAACATATTTCTGCAGACCTTGCTCTTTCCCGGGTACTGAGCATCTATATCTCAGAGGTGATTGTAGAGAATAATTAGTTCTGCATAAAGCCTTGTTAAAACAAAACCACTGCAGATTTCAGAGTCTGACTTGTATCCTGCCATATATGTTCTTCTGGAATCTGTGGTGAGGATTCAGAGATTTAACTTAAAGATTATATGCCACAAATGACAGTCTTGCTCAAGCACCATGATGGAACAGGGAGCAAGACAGAAGACACCACCAACCCAGAGAGAAGAAATGGTAGAGTCACTTGACTGGGGGACATTGTGACCCTGATTCTCTTTTGGAATGACCTTTGCACCATCCACCTTGGGAAGGGATGAGCTTGCCATCTCTTTGGGCTCAGTTCCACCAAAGGACAAAGCTATGACAGCTTGGATATCATTCATTTTTTACAAATAGAGTCACAGTCCCTTTGTCTATGTCAGCCCAGCGTTGGTGGGAAATGTCTGTGGATTCAATGAACAAAATTACATTCTTAACACTCAACTTAGAGTAAAGGTTGGCTGCCCCGAGAGTCCCCTTCTAAGAGCTTCTGGATGGGTGCAGAGATGACAAAAGGAATAAGAAGAGGCTCAACTTTCCAAGTCTAGGCCTGGGCCAGGTAGAGCTCATTCTCCGTATGAAAACACCAGCTCTGTGTCATCATTCCGCAATGGTGGGGTGAATGCACATGTTTTCTTTAGCATGCATGATGTTTATCAAGTATGCATTGGACACAAAAGCCAACGAAGTGTCATAGCTAAGATACCCAGGCCTGAATCCTGACATTTCAGTGGAAAAGGTCAGCTTGTGCTCTTTTATCTCTCTCATTTGGTAATAACCTTGAGTTGAGCCTCTAACTCTTGCAGAGCAGAGATACCCTCGGGCAATTTCAGGTCAAAGATGACTTTGAAAAGTGCAGAGCATTCGGAGTTAAAGTCGAGGTTAAGTGTGTGTGAAGTGAGGAGACCAGGTTTGAATGACGGGCAGCCTGAGGAATTAGATCGCTTTTGTCAGGTCTGGTTCGAAAGTCATCTCGCTCTTCAATCTGTCTTAACTCATCAAGTGTCACTGGGATGTTGACTTGGAATTTGGTCCTCTTAATGACCATCCTGTGCTCTTTTCGGGTGTCACTCATTGCGATAGACCCGGACTCCCACCCCTGAGGATGGCTGTGTGCTCTCTGGTCTTCTTGATTATCTTGAAAGTGACCAGAGGGCTCCACTGCAAAGGTATTCAAAATATTCAGAGCTAGATGCCAAAAACGGATCCTACTTGCATGAATATTTGAACCTGTCTGTTCTTACTGGGCGGTACAGGAGAGGTGGTAGAGAGCAAAGTCTTGCCAAAATCGGTCGTGCTACCAGTTGTCAAACCTTGATCAGAATCTACTAGTTTCAGAGCCACTGTTTGTAAAAGTCAGAATTTTCAAGCAACTGACAAGATGTCAATTTGACAAGATGATAGAGACACTTAGGATCCATCTATACATTCAGAAAACGCAGCACACAGTCAGTCATCCTGAAATTAATTCAGTTCATCACAAGCTGCCTGTGTGTCCATTTTTAAAAGTATGCAAGATTTTTTGGTGGGCTTTGTGACCATCCACTCCAGTATTCTTGCTGGGAAAATTCCATGGACAGAGAAGCCTGGTAGGCTACAGTCCACAGGGTCGCAAAGAGTCAGACACGACTGAGCATGCTTC
The DNA here is from genome assembly GCF_029378745.1 of Bos indicus. Lineage (NCBI taxonomy): Eukaryota > Metazoa > Chordata > Mammalia > Artiodactyla > Bovidae > Bos > Bos indicus. The sequence goes on from NC_091784.1 coordinate 7,559,103, forward strand.
TGCGCACACACGTCTGTAAAAATCATCCAGCAGCTACAAATTCCTGGACTCTGCGATAACTCTGAGGTCTTCTTGGTTTACAACCACCATTCTGAAGACGTGGAATTTTAATCCTGCAGAATCTATTCTTCCTGGGCAGATGTCAGTGGTGGCCACCCCACTCTGGTTGTGTGCTGCATTTACTGACATGAATCACGTGAAAAGTCATCTGTAACATTCGGACTGGCTCTGCACTCCAGCTGAGAGAATTAAGCGTGGTTTCCTGTTTCAGGTCACAGTTACTCTAAGAAATTGCATTTTAATCCCAATCAGCTGTTTTCCACATCACTGGGATGTGAGATGTCATCTCTCCTTTTCTTGCCGTGTTTTGCCCTGGTTCCTTGTAGCAGGGGCTACAAAGGGAGAGACAGCAGAGAAAAACTCTCACAAAGATTTTTTGCAGTTTTCTTCTTGGTCCCTTTTGTTCAGTATGGCTGTGGAGACTGCAAGCCAAAACCACAGCACAAGAGTAAAGAGACTTTCTTTCCCAAAGTCCCTGACACCTGGCAGTGCTCTGAACAGGTTCTGTATCCATGCATCATTCAGCCATGATGTTTGCAAACCCTACACGCCTATCGGTTACCGCAGGTGCCTCAACATTTCCTTTTAAACTGTGGCTTTGGTGCCTCCTTGTCACAATCCTCGTTTCCCTTCTTCCACAATTCACTTTGTATCCTTTATGATGAATGTGTTGCAGTGTTTGGCATGAAACCATCCAGATCATCTTAGATTTCCTAGGGTTTCCCTTTCAGATGGAACATCCCTTGGTCAAAAATCCTGTGGCCACTACATCCAAAGCAGAGGCCAGGGCATTTTTCATTATTTATTTTTGGCTACTCTGGGTCTTCATGGCTGCGTGTGGGCTTTCTCCAGCTGTGGCAACCAGGGGCTACTCTTTGTCATGGTGCAAAGGTATCTCCTTGGTGGCCTCTCCTGTTGCAGAGCACAGGCTGTAGGGCATGTGGGCTTCAGTAGCTGTGGCACATGGGCTGAGTTGCCCCGTGGCATCTGAGGTCTTCCCTGACTACGGATCGAACCCATGTCCCCTGCATTGGCAGGCAGATTCTTAACCACTGGACCACCAGGGAAGTCCAGAATCCAGAGTCTTTTTTAAAAGATCAATTGGCATGTGAATGAATGGATCTCTTATATTATCAGGGGCCTTGGTGCTGGAGGTTTCACTGGAAAGAATGTGGATTCTGGCCCTGCTACCTTCCTCTTAAACATGTCAGAGGTCGCAAAGAGCGTGTTTCCTTTCCATTTGAATTCTCCATGGGCCCATGCAAACATTGTATGGATTGCCATCAAATTAGTCACAATGTCTTGGTCTTGAATAAAAAGCTCAGTTGAACCTAACATTTAAAAGTAAGCATTTGTGAAGTGAGAGAGATAGTTATGGGCTTCCCAGGTAGCTCAGTGGGTCACGAATCTGCTGGCAATGCAGGAGACATAGGAGATGCGAGTTCGATCCCTGGGTTGGGAAGATCCCCTGGAGGAGGGTGTGGCAACCCATTCCAGTATTCTTGACTGGAGAATCCCATGGACAAGAGGAGCCTGGAGGGCTATAATCCATGGGGTCACAAAGAGTCAGACATGATTGAAGCGATTGAGCACGCTTGCTTGTACACAGAGGTAGTTCTAGATTTAGACCACTGAGACAAGCCATTGTATCCTAGAGTTGTCTTCAGTAACAGCTACTCAGGGAGTACTGGGTCCAGATTTTACCTCATGCTTGTCCATGTGACAGCCATGCTTTTCTTATCAAACTACAGGCCTTCTGGGCATGAATATGACCCACCGAAGTCTCTATTGTCACCAAAGACAGATTACATGGCTTTCAGAACATGCAGAAGAAACTTTCATTAAAAGTAGAAGAAGAAGGGGCTTTCATGATGACTTTTTAAATGACAAAACAGAGATATTTTCAGACATGGCAGGGTGCCTCCTCCTGTTCCCACATCTGAAACGTGAAAACAGCCCTAAGAAAACTAGGATGTTGCCTTTTCTTAGCTTCCATGAACATTCTGTGAACTAAGCTGACTTTCCTGTTTTATACTGTATCCATTGAACACCTTTCAGAGGTTTTCAGAGAAATATTATTTGATCTGAGCCGGTCTAAACATGGGCGGTACCTCTTGGCCCGAGTGTGTGCCTATAAGCTCCAGGATTTTAACCTTGTCGCATCTGTCGAGACCCCTCCAGTGGAAACTGAGACTGTTGAACACGGCTGAATGCCGATGTTGGGCAAATAGATCCTAGTTATGTCTGCGAATGAGTCGTGTCTATTTAACTTGAAAATGTGCCAGCTGTGTTTACATCATTAGTACCAAACTTCCCAATTAAACTGTTGATACTATAAATATAGTACACAACTGCCTTAGAAAGGGGGCTTACATCAGCATTCTTCTTACGGCTTGTTTCACTGGCTTTGAGAAACTTCCACCCCATGGCAACTGCCAAAGAAACAAACAATGGAGACCATTTCAGGGCATGTGGTGCCATTGCTCCATTTAGGGAATGAGACATGCGAAGATTACTTTTTGATTGGTGCTGTCTCAACCGGCAGCTTCCCAGGTGGCTCAGTGTTAAAGAATCTGCCTGCCAGCATGGGAGACACAGGAGACTTGGGTTCAATCCCTGAATCAGAAAGATCTCTTGGAGGAGGGCATGACAGCCCAGTCCAGGAATCTTGCCTGGAGAACTCCATGGACAGAGGAGGCAGGTGGGCTACAGTCCATGGGGTCGCAAAGAATCAGACACAACTGAGCAATTGAGCACACGTGTATCTCAGTCAGATCTTTTTTCTTTCTTTCTTTCTCATGTTTATTCCACTCATCCATGTATTCCCAATCCCTGTTTACTGGCGTTGACTTAATATAGTTATGAGGTGGATATTTCCCATGTGTAAGGAGCATGGTGGAAACCAATCAGGACCCCATGAGGTTTCTAGCCACAAACGTATTTCTGTGTCCCCTTCTCCGATGGGCAGGTTCAAACAGTTGCTCATCAGGGAAGGGAGGGGAGGCCGAGAAAAGGGAGGAGCAGTCAAGAAACAGCAGTGCAGCCTTGGGGCAGGTCTTGGTTTCCTTATAAGGGATACACAGAGCAGTATCTTTGAGCTCATCAGCAGAACTATAACCTCCAACAAATGGAAGATGTTAACTATTTGATGCAGGACTCCTCATTCCAGAGAAAGTCACAGTTCGCCCATCACCACCTGAGACCAAGCGATCTCTTCAACCAGATCTTATTTTAAAGGAAGTGCGTTTGTGTTGACTGCTTCGAGAAGGTTCCGTGGATGACATTTGCTTGTTGGTTTTAGAGGAAGTCCTTTCCAAGTTTCTCTACCCATAAATATGTGTGCTTCCTGTCTCTTAGGCCTGAAATATACATGGTAGCATCTGTGTGGAACTGAATATCCTAAGGGGTTATAGCAGAATGATGGCTTCTGAGAGAATCAGAAAGCTAGAGGATTTTTTTTTTTAAACCATGGAACTCACTTCGCCTTTCAACGCAAATCTTGCATTTCTCAAATCTGAAAATCATCTTCTCTTTTTAACAGTTTTCTCTGCCCAAATCTAGGGCATGGAAAAAGCAATAGAACCATCTTGTCTTCACCAAAAGAATTCCTAAGTGTCCACTGATCACAGGGTGAGGGAGTTGCGTGTTTCCTGGTATGTCCATAGAGCATGCTAGCCATGGAGACCTTCTGTCTTCTCTCCTGGTTGAGCCTTCTCTTCTTGGTTTCTTTCTCTCCTTCCCTCTGAAGTCGAGAAGCACAATAAGAAGCTCAGTAAGAAAAATTCAAGTCTGTAATCCCCAGGCTGAGTACATATTCTGAGGGATGGGCACCTTTCTGTGGCCCAGGATGACTTAAGCTTTGGATTTCTTTTTCTCATAGTCAGAACTACTTTCATTTCAAGGTTTTAAGCTATTTATACTCAACTGGAGTCTGCGTTTTTCTCTTTCCGAGGGAACGTAGATTTACTTGTATGTTCCAGAGGATAGTATCTATATATTCTTCCTTTTTTTTTTTTTTGAATCTCAGTAAGATCTTCTTGGCACTTATAGTCTGGGTGTCTCAGTATCCTCTGAATGGGGAACATCAGTCAGGCAAGCTGCCCCCAGTTCTCTGGATTCTAATTGCTTGTTCCCTTTCTCTCCTGCCCCTCCCACCCCATCACCCTGTCCTCTGTGACACAGAAGCTGCGTAAGGCTTTCCACCCAGGGGAGAGAGACAGAATACAGAATTTCCTAGGGTAATAAAAGATGTAATAAAAATACCCAGGCTGCAAAAGCAAAAAGCAAAAACGTTGCTGTTGTTCAGTTGCTCAGTCATGTCCAGCTCTTTGCGACCCCATGGACTGCAGCATGCCAGGCACCCCTGTTCTTCACTGTCTCCCAGACCATGCTCAAATTCATGTCCATTGAGCCGGCGATGCTATCTAGCTGTATAGCTTTGACTAAATGGACCTTCGTTGGCAAAGTGATGTCTCTGCTTTTTAAGGAAAGTTCCAAATCAGGGGAAAAGAGCCTGGAAATATTACTTTCTGTAGTTCTTTACGTGTATTTTAATCCCTAAAACAGGCATTTGCTCTTAATTCTGCATCAGGGTAAAATTTCTATCTGATTTTCCCCTGGGCCTCGTCACTTACTTTTATGCCACCCTCTCTTACCTACCTTTATGTAGAACACACCACACTCAGAAAATGCCCACTCAACTTCATGCAATCTAAGAAAACGGAAAGAATTCCAGCCTCAGGGGACAGGATTTTGGATTATCAGATGCTTCTGGTTCAGGGCCCTTGTTCTCATTTTTTTTTAAAGTATGAATCACAGATTTCTTGGTGTGTATTTGTCAGGAGGACTACAGGAAATAGTCAGTCACTAGTTGGGGAAGGAAATGGCAACCCACTCCAGTGTTCTTGCCTGGAGAATCCCAGGGACGGGGGAGCCTGGTGGGCTGCCGTCTCTGGGGTCGCACAGAGTCGGACACGACTGAAGCGACTTAGCAGCAGTAGCAGCAGTTGTATTAAGTTACAAAATATAAAACACAGTAGTTGCATGTGATTTCAGATAGCAAATATTTTAGTAAATTTAAGTATGACCCAAACATTGTGCGGTGGTGGTGGTTTAGTCTCTAAGTTATATCCAACTCTTGCGGCCCCATAACTATCGCCTGCCAGGTTCCTCTGTCCACGGGATTTCCCAGGCAAGAATACTGGACTGGGTTGCCATTTCCTTCTCCAGGGCATCTTCCCCACCCAGGAACTGAACTTGGGTGTGCCCCCTGCCTTGCAGAAATATTCTTTACTGGCTGAGCCATCAATTAAAGTACCATTGTGTAGGGTATGCTTATCCTGAAAAACCTGAAATTTAATGGAACAGCTATAGTTTATTGGGGAAACTTTGTCATCTGAAATGTTGTTTCTAGGTTTGAATACGTTGAGTTTCTTGCATTGTTCAGAAAGCCTATTCAGGCTAATCGTCTAAAATCTTTATGTTTGTTTAACAATAGGGAGAATCATCTTGCAAGAAGGACATTTCACCCTGAGGACAGACAGCTACAGTGGTTTCTTGCTTGTAAAGGGTGTCTGTGTAATGGATATTCCTTTTAGCTTTACTTCTCTTATATGGCCTGGCTACTCCTGGCTTTTACGAAGCCAAGGTCCAAAATTCTAAATGTCTGATTTTAGTTGGATATTTTAAGTTATCAAAATCCCACTTCACTAAGGATGCTTCATCCAGTGGCTAGTGACACAGCCTAGAAGGACTGTTGTATATATTAGCTGTTTTTAATGTTTGCTGCTCAGTGCCTTGGAAAGCAATCAATCATACATCAAGAAAGAAAACTAGAATTAACCTCTTGCTTACATACTTGGTACTGGGTCCCTAATTACGATATCTCATATGATGGGTTATGCCACAATATGGAAATAATACATGCAGTTGTATTTTCTCTTGGTTCAAGTGCATCATTTAATGATAGGAAAACATCAAATGAATAGCCTTGATATTAAAAGAGAGAAAAATTCTGACTTGGGGAACAATTACCCATGCATAATCTGATTGCCTCTGTTTCTCTTCTTGCTTATAAACTATTTCTATTTTTTTGCAGCAATTTGGTAAAATCTTAGATGTTGAAATTATTTTTAATGAGCGAGGCTCAAAGGTAAGCAAGTTAATTCACTTTAGAATTGTTTAGCTTTATTTTGAAATGCTTGTTATAAATACGGGGAAACAACTGCACTGTTTTAATCAGCACGTTGTGAAAATACACTTCGGTGGGAATTCCTTTAGGGACCATCCCCCCACCCCACCCCCATTTCCAAAATGGTGGGGAATACACTGGATTCAATTTAAAATGTATAAGGGGGTATTTGAAAATTGCTGTTTTATAGATGTCTATATATCAAGTTTCCAGAGGAAAACTACCCATGCTTAAAAAAATAATGTTGTTGCTACATTTTTGTTTTTCAGTGATAATTATGTTCTTTATATTAAAAAGTGAGTTCATAGTCTCATGAGCAGGTAAATATGTGATTATTCTGTATTAATAAAGTGCAGTTATTTTCCTGGGTTGTAGGGGAGAAAATCTCATATACACCAACCTTTTGAATGAAATTTAATCCATTAGTCTGTGTACCCAACCCCATTTTGCAATTTGCCATTGCTCTGAGTTAGCTTTTCCTAGGAAACCAATTTTTAAGTAGATTTTTCTTACAAGTAACAGTGTTAGTAAAAATCAGAGGTTAGGGATTTCCTTGGTGGTCCAGTGGTTAAGAGTTCACCTTCCAAGGCAGGGGGTGTGGGGTTCGATCCCTGATCAGGGAACTAAGATCCCACCATGCCTCATGGCCAAGAAAAAACAAAGCATAAAACAGAAGCAATATTGTAGCAAATTCAATAAAGACTTTAAGAATGGTCCACATTAAAAAAAAAAAAATTCTTTTTTTTTTTTTAAATCAGAGGCTATATGGGTGAACTCCAGCATTGTCAAAATACAAACATATTAATAGAAAGGAAAAAAAAGCCACCAAACTCTTCTAAAGTATCTTCTGTGTCAGTGATCATCTAAGACCAGCTCTCACACCACCAGCAACATCTGCAAATTTGGCAGAAATGCAGAGTCTCAGGGTCCAACCCAGACCTATTGAATCAGATCCTCTGATATCGGGGCCCAGCAGTCTGTGTTGTAACAAGCCTCCCGGGCTATGGTTAAAGTTACACATCCTGTGTCTCCTTATTCTCAACACACACCCAGGCTTCATTTGAATGCAGACTACGCTTTTGCCCACTGGGATTTCATGGTGGCTCAAGTGTCCTCTTTTTATTTGCACTCACAGAAAATGCAGCAGCCATCCTACTCTCCCTGGACCAAAGTGGTGCTCTGGGCAGAGCAGCAGATGCTGTGAGGAAGGTGAAGAGAAGTGAAAGTCACTCAGTTGTGTCCGACTCTTTGCGACCCCATGGACTATACAGTCCATGGAATTCTCCAGGCCTGAATGCTGGAGTGGTTAGCCTTTCCCTTCCCCAGGGAGTCTTCCCAACCCAGGGATTGAACCCAGGTCTCCCCCACTGCAGGCTCATTTACCGGCTGAGCCACAGGGGTGCTGCCAAAGACTTGGATATTGACATCAGAGCCTAGGAAGTGACCACATCCAGTAACTCCGCCTGGCTTCTGGTCCCCCAGGAACGTTCAGCTTCCTTCTCACTTCCCCAGACTGTGAAAGTAAAAATGGAGAGAAATTCATTCCCAAACACAGAGAGATCGCAGGTTTAGCCCCAGAGCTTTCCTTACAGAGACTGTTTGGGACAAGCCAGTATCCAGAAGTGTTGCTTAGAGGAACACGTTTTGGGACTTCCCAGGCTGTCCAGTGGTTACGACTCTGCACTTCCACTGCAGGGGCTGCGGGTTTCATTCCTGGTCAGGACGCTAAGGTTTCATACGTCATGTGGTATAATAAAGAAGAATGGGTTTTACCTAAGGGAGGGGGGGTGCAAAAGCCAGTCTTCTGGGTATAGGAACCACCACCTCCCCACAAAACAATCATTTATGATTCCTTGGGCAGCCTGCATAGGTTTTGTATTCACTAACTTAATGGTAACTGAATTGTATTAACTGAATAGGAGAATGCTGATTGAACTGAGGAAAGAAAATGCCAGTATTCTCTTTGCCACAGCCAAAGTGGTGTTGTGATATGCTGGATGAGTAGAAAAAAAGAAAAAAAAAATCAATTCATTAGACTCTGAAGTTCTGCTACTTTAAGGGCCTTGTCTTTCTGCTGTAATTTCAGATATTTACAGTAATCCTTATAATATGTCAGTAGTTTGACCTCCAGGCTGGGGGAAAATAAGTTAACTCTTTTTCTGCTGTGGTATGAAAAACCATTACAGGGACTTTTTCTACATGTACAGAGCTACGTACATTAAGAGAAAAATGTGCCCGATCGTTTTCACTTATGATAGGTGTATTCTGGGTGAAATTGTAGAAGAGGACGTGGAAAGTTGGCCAACTTTCTTTTAATCCTGAGTCCAAAGTGCTACTGCCTTTAAAGTTTTCTTTTCTAAATTCATATTTCACATATATTTTGTTTTGTGACTTGCCAGTTGGAGGAAACTGTTTAATTTTTTTTCCCAGAGTTGTTTGAGGACATTAGAAGAATATCATTTGTTATTCTGAAAGTACAATGGTGATGCTATTTTTAAGATTTCTTCCGTCATTCCTGTGATGAGCCTGTCTCTGGGGCTTTAGGAGTAAGACCATTTAAGTTTGCCACATCCAGAGACTGATTTTGTGAAGCTGCTTTTTTTTTTCATGAAGGAACCTTAAAAATAGCCTCTCTCAGTGGGTTTGCGGAAAGAACCAGTCTTGCAGGTGTCGGAGCTGACTGGTACCACTGGAGTGTCCTGGAGACACTGCAATTGGGAACTGCTGAATGAAGGTAGCAGCCCACACAGGAATATCTTTCATAATTGAAAGGGGAAGTGTTAAGTCGCTCAATCATCTCGAGCTCTTTGTGACCCCCCTGGACTGTAGCCTGCCAGATTTATCTGTCTGTGGAATTCTCCAGGCAAGAATACTGGAGTGGGTTGCCATGCCCTTGTCCGGAACTTGATGTTATCCTCAATGGGAAAAGTCTTATGGAAAGGGACATTTCCATGTCAATGGTCGAAAAGCCTCCACCGTCGGAATGACCTCATTTTCATCATTTGATGGTGGAGAAGCAGCCAGGAAATGGGAGAGCCCTTACGAGCTAGGAGCTCACCTTCGGGCCATCGTCTTTGGGGACCTTCCCCGGGACAGTCACTCAATGTAAACTGAGGGTGGCTGTGTGGTCTGGGGGTGGTTGGTGTGTGTGTGTGTTTGTGTTTGTGTGCATGCGTGCATGTACACCTGTCCATACACAGGCAATATCTATATTATCCTGAGAATATATAATGTACAAGTTCATGTGTATATGGATAACAAGTAAGCAAGGAAATCACATTTTAAAAGGATCTGGCCAGACTTTGAAAACGCAATGAGCTGGCATTTCGGGGGGTGAGAGATCCTACCATTCAAGTTTCCTTTTAGGAGTAAAACGTTGCGTTTACCTCTGAAACATTTTATCTGGGGGGATAGACAGAGATGGCTGTGTCTTCATAGACCTGGGAAATGTGCAGTCTGCTCTTTGATTCAGTGGTATCTATAGTACTGGCTTGGGCTTCCCTGGTGGCCCAGTGGTAAAGAATCCTCCTGCCAATGAAAGAGTCGAGGGTTTGATCCCTGGGTCAGAAAGATTGCCTGGAGAAGGGAATGGCAACCCATTCCCAGTATCCTTGCCTGGGAAACCCCAAGGACAGAGGAGCCTGGCGGGCTACAGTCCATGGGGTTGCAGAAGCATCAGACAGGACTTGGCGACTAAGACAAGAAACACAGTCTTGGTTTCACTCCGGTACCAGGTTAGTGAATCGGATGTGAGACAGACAGAAGTGCTTCCTGTCCTCAGACTTCCCTAAGTATCTGAGAGACAGATCCTTAAGACAAACAAGTGTGATACAGTTTGCTATGTTCCCTGGTGAATGAGAGGCTGCTGAGACTCCAAGCAGGCAGACCCATCTTGTTGAAAGCCGAGAGGGCTTCTGGGAAGAAGGGGCATTTCAGCTTGGAGAGAAAGATAAGTAAGACATGCCCCAGGGGAGGGAAGGAAGAAAGATGGTTTTCCAGGGAGAAGGGGCTATGTGGAGAAAGGTGATTGGGAACAAGTGTGCTGTAAAGCCCTTAGTCCCACAGGAAATTGAGTCTTCAGACCCTTAATCAACAGCTCCTCCTCTTTTAGGTGATAGGAGCTCGCCGTACCAGAAACTGGAGGAATCGAGTTTTCATGTAAGATGAAAAGTCAGCACAGCATCCATCCTGGGTGCTTCAAAGCTTTGATTTGCACGCTAAATGTTGTATGTGTGTTACTACAAAAATATAGCCCACAAGACTAAAAGAGAAAAATAACTGGGATACAGAAAGGCCAGAATGTATGTTTCACAAAAAGATGGAAAAATAAATGTCATGGCTGATCCACGTTAGGGTTGCCATTGTCTGCCTAGGGGTCACGCCTTCCCATCACAGGGCACAAACATCATAGATGTCTTCTGCAGGACTATGCCTTCTCTCAGCCACCTCCCCACCACCACCACCTGAGACAAACCTTGGGAAGTAGCATCTCTCATCCAACTGGCTCCTCCCTGCCCACTGTAGCCTCCCCTGAATCCTTGATCTTTATATGGGCTCCTTACAGCGTACTCAGATCCTGTGTTCTCCAAGCCAAATCCAAAAGGTGCTTCTTTTTGAACTGAGATTAAAAAAAAATATTCAGGGTAATTATCAGAATATTCTAAGTATTGCATTTTGCCAAAGACAGAATACTGACCATGAAGTGAAAGTGTTAGTCGCTCAGTCATGTCTGATTCTGCAATCCCATGGACTGTAGCCTCTGTCCATGGAATTCTCCAAGCAAGAATACTGGAGTGGGTAGTCATTCCCTTCTCCAGGGGACCTTCCCAACCCAGGGATCGAACCCAGGTCTTCCACATTGCAGGCAGATTCTTTACCATCTGAGCCACCAAGGAAGCCCACTGACCAAGAGGCAGGGCAAAAGATACAAGCTTCGTTGCCGCCTACTTTCAAAGTTGCCAGCACCTATGCCTGCTGGAGTGGGTGCCTGAAAATGGCCAGGTGGCAGTCTGCCTGGCCACAGTGTGGCTCCCCAGATAAGCACCTGGCTATCTTCTGATCCAGGGATGTCACATCCCTTCTTGGCTGGGTGGAGGTAGGATGGTCCCATGGGACAGGTAGGAACTGCCTTTTGGCATTTGGGTGACTGTTTCTACAGCAAGGTCTTCATGAACCCAGCTTTGCCAAATTTCAGCTAGGCTTCTCAGCAGGCTGAAATGAGATGTATTGAACCACTCAGAAAAAAAAAAATGTTTAGCAGAAAAGAATAAGAATAAGAATAAAAAAGAATCAATGTATTATTTTTACTTGAAAGCAAAGTGAAAATGGAGTAGGATTCCTCTTTAGTTTATGAACTTGGGATTCAGAAGAGATTTCTATTTCTGCTTTCATCTCTCCCTCATATACAGGATGCAGACTTTAGGCCAGTGTGGTTTGCCTAGGATTTAGATTGGAATCATTCTGACTCCATTTGTGGGGATTGTGTTATTCAAGTGGGTCGAGTGTTCGGTTCTTCCCAGCACTGCGGTGACAAAGACTGTTAGGACCCATTAGCAGCAATGATGCCACCAAGTCCTCCATTGGTATGTCACATTGGACTGTGAATTTCCTTTCTTAGGCAAGTGAGAGAATTGTCCCAGATAGAGTCACAGTCCTCGTTTCCCTAATTGTTATTAAATGTATGACATGGCTCAGGATGCTAGAGCCTTGGTCTTAGAGGTCAGGAGGAGAATATTTCTGTGTCATTTTGGCTGATTCCTACATTTAAGATCTGAATCACCAAGTCAAATAGATATTCACCACAAAAACCCACTCCACTCCCTAAACTGCTCTATAGAAACTGGCAATGTAATTCTGTATAGTCAAAGCTATGGTTTTTCCAGTAGTTATGTACAGATGTGAGAGTTGGACCATAAAGAAGGCTGAGCACCAAAGAATTGATACTTTCCAACTGTGGTACTAGAGAAGATTCTTGAGAATCCCTTGGACTGCAAGGAGATCAATCCAGTCAATCCTAAGGGAAATTAACCCTGAAGCTGAAGGCCCAATAGTCTGGCCACTTGATGCAAAGAGCCAACTCATTGGAAAAGACCCTGATGCTGGGAAAGGTTGAAGGCCAAAGGAGAAGGGGGCGCCAGAGGATGAGATGTTTAGATAGCATTACCAGTTCAATGGACATGAATTTGATTGAACTCTGGGAGATGGTGACAGATAGGGGAGCCTGGCATGGTGCAGCCCGTGGAGTTGCAAAGAGTCAGACACTGCTTAGTGATAGAAGCCATGGAGACCCAATTGCTGGACCACACAGGTAACTTTTGCGGCAAACAGATTTCTGGGCTCCGCTCTGGGATTCTGATCCAAGAAACATGTGTCAGGGCTTAGAAATCTGAATGTTTCATATGCCCCCCTGTTCTTTCTGATGTATAACTGAATCTGAGACCCAGTGGCCAAATCAGAGGCATCAAATGGTACCAACCCTCCAGATTTTATTTTTTGTCTATTGAAGTGCTATTATTTCAAAATGAGTCAGCATGTATGTTTGTGTACCAAATGTGGCTAATCCCATCAGTGATGAGCAGGACTAAGTAGGGTCTTCCTAAGCTTATAATCTTAGATTAGTCAGATAATTCAGATCTGTCCTTATCACAGATCCTTACTACGGGAAATAGGTAATTCAATCTAATCCCCCAAGTAAAGAATTTTTTTTTTCCCTCTATCAGATCGCCATCTCTAATCTAACTTGACTACATCCATAGCTGTTATCCTCTATGGAGGAGCCCATCATAATACTGGAAAGTTCTCCCTTGTTGGAACCCTGGGTAACAGCTCTCTGAAACTGAAACAGCTCTCTAAAACCCTGAATTTCGGAGATTTCTTTCATGACCTAGTGAGGAATTGAGAGTTAACAAGTTGGTTATGAGCAGCTGAGATTTGTAATTGTTTGTTTTATTAATAAGACTGACTGTCCTACCGTTCCAGCTAAGTTTAACACCAACATTTTCCTTTATGTAAAGATTACCTAACACAAAGAGCAATCTTGGCACATTGCATTATTTTACCCTGTTTATACTGTGAAGACCAGAAAGAGCTGGGCAGATTTACACTGGAATGGTTTCAAATGGTTGGTGTATATTTCGGAACAAGATGTACAAATATTTTTAGGGGTTTTAAAAATAATGTCATAATTTCTGTACTCTTCTTAGGAACAGTGTCAGTGAAGAAAAAGGATGGATTTTGACAATGTGATGTGTAGGGGGGTTGTTGTTGTTTTTTTTTTTTTTTTTTTTTGAGGCTGAAATATTAAAGCAAAATATACCAGTGGTGCAGAAAAGAGTGCATTTGTTACTGATCAGTAAAAGAAGTACCTAGAGTGTTACTGTAAATACTATTCTATTAAAGGAGGTTTTGAATTTTCTACCTGTTGATTTGATAAATGGGTATCAGGATAATGTCTTAGAACTTTACCATATGTATACACATTTCTGTTTGGGATTAGTAAAGCAGTCCAGAAAGCTGACAGTTTCCGAAGTACCTATGTCATTTGAAGGGTGAGGGAGGGGATATAAAAATGTTACTTGACCTGTTTGCATTAGCAATCAATGGGTGTTTATTTCTATTCATTTCATGGGATTATTTTGTTGATTTAGAGCCAAGAGTTTCAGATTTATTTAAAAAAAAAAGGTCTTTCCCTTTTTTTTTTTTTTAGGCTTCTAATTTTTATTTTTTGAGACATAAAGGCTGTAGACTTGACAAATTTGAATAACCCTAAAACTGCATGGAGAAGAGATGGTCTTAAAACCACACGGCATGACTCTGTAGGCGATGTTAGAAGACTCTGGCGTTCATTGTTGAATTCTGTGCACACGTTTTCTTTTCTTTCCTTCTTAATTTGCATGTCAAGAAAGTGATTCCCCTTTTTTTTTCTCCCTCGTTATTTCATTTTCTTCTCTGTGAAGACACTGTACATTTATTTTGATCTCATTTTCTTTCCGTTAGATTTCTTTTCTTCTGTAGTGACATTTAGAAAGGTATTTTGGGTATCATTCTTTGAATTCTTCAGGGGTGACAGCTAACGGGGTGACAGAAAACAAAAATCTTGTTCACATTTGTCGCTTACTTATTGCACATTTTAGTACTCTTATAATTTCTCTAATTTGCATGTTACAGAACGGAAGCCAGGACAAGAAATAGAAATTAAAGCGAGAGAACGTTCCGCAGTGGTCGTTGACTGAAAATAATAATCTGCATGTTGTTTTCCCTTCTCCCTCCTGCATGTAGGGATTTGGTTTCGTAACTTTCGAAAATAGTGCCGATGCGGACAGGGCGAGGGAGAAATTACACGGCACCGTGGTAGAGGGCCGTAAAATCGAGGTGCATGTCCAAAATATTTTCCTTTTCATCTTTTTGATAAGTGTCTGCCTCACGCTCATTTGTTGTTTCAGATGCATCATTGTGTCTTGTATGTGACCCTATTCCCTTCTCATTGTTTATATATATATTTATATATAAAAAGGAAAACTGGCCTTACTTTTTTTTTTTAATTTTCCTTTATTATGTTACTCTTATTACTGCTGAAAGGTGGATGGCAAAAGTGAGACAAAAGAAAGGTTAATCTGAAAGTTTTTTTTTTTAATTCTTATTTTATTTTTCATGTCTTATAACCAATGGGTGCAGTAGATTCCAAGCAGTGGAGAGAGTGTTGCAAAACAAATTATAGAGCAGTTTTCTGTTTTTGTTTTCCTTTTCTTTTCCTTTCTTTTTCTTTCCACTGCAGGGCTGATGAGGGATCCACAGTGGTGTGCAAATTAAACCAAATTGTGAAATGAATAGCATTTAAGAGAACAGTTATTGGGGGAAAAAAAAATGAGAGGTCTTTGTCATGAAACCTTTCATTTTTTTTTTCCTTTTTAAGAAGCCAGTTTCAATCTTTGTATTCTTTTGCTAACAATGTGAACCAAACAGGATTTCCTGTTCAATATCTGGTCCTTCTTCATGAAAAAAAAAAAAAGAAAATGCTGAAATTCCTATACTCAGAATCTACTCTTTCTACCACTGGCTCTCCCTCAAAATGACCATAGGGTCGTATTTGTTAAAGCTTAAAAAAAAAAAATACCAGTTAAAAATGCTTTAGTCTTTGGAGTAAGATGTTGCATATTTTGCCTTTCATTTCCCCCCACCCTCGACGATAATCCTTAGGCCCCTCACCAAACTCTCAGTAACCATGGTAACTGTATACAAACCCATGCTGGCGATGGTGGTGAATGGTAAGTGGTGAAATCCATCTGCCGTTTCACGTATTTAGTGCTGATATATCTCTATACATATATATACCACGTGAATTTTTTTGACTTGTTGTATTAAGTTTTCTTGATGCTCTATTTTTTTGGATATTGGTACGCCTGTAACTGAGTGTACGTTCTAAGCTAGCCTGGGAGGCACTGACTGGATTGAGATATGACCAGTGCACATCTTACTCAGATTGTTAACTCCATATTGTGTTAAACAATGCACCCTCTCTTTTATCCTTTTGTTAGCTGTGACTTTAAAGCTTGAATGATTTTGTTAATTCTTGCGATGTAAAAGGCTCTTGTTCCAAGTGTTGAATGCTAGATGTTGCTTCCCCGATGGTTCTTCCCCCTTAAAGTGTTGCATACGGCTAAAACTTGTTTGTCCTTTTTTTGACATTTATGTTCCCTTGTACCTTGTCTCTCCCCTCTTCTCCTCCACTGCATGTTCCTTCATATGAACCTTATTTTATGTTTAAAAAAATATTTATTGTTTCTGTGTTACCATGGAGTACACGCATGCTTTTCAATCTTCAATTATGCAGTTCCTTTTAATTTGCTTTTACTGTCTCCTTATTAAACTTTTAAATGATATGACATTGCTTTATTGAAATGATTTGTTAAGTTAAAACGGTTATGAAGTAAATGTAATTATAAAAATGTATGATTTTGTTATGCACCTACTGCCTTTTATAAATTAAAATGCATTTTAGTTTTTGTTTTTTGTTTTTTAATAAGTAATCACAGTCATAATGCATGCAACTAATTGAACTGTGGACTGGCCTTGGAATATGTGCTGATTTGAGTTTTCTATGTACATAGGTAAATAATGCCACAGCACGTGTAATGACAAATAAAAAGACTGTCAACCCTTATACAAATGGTAAGTAGAGTTTGGCCTCTTACAAGAAAATGTCTCCACCTCAGAATCTATTAAGGAATTTAACTGGGGAATCTGTGTCAACAAGCCATATTTGCACAGCATGGCTCCTGTGTCTTTGCTGCTGACCTGCTACAGTGGACCGCTTGAATCAGTAAGATAAATTTCATGACAAAGGCAAATTTAGTTTTCAAGTGAAGAGTGAATGTTCTTCTTTCATTCTCTCTGGAATAACTCCCATGTGGGTGAGATGCATATGAATTATTTGAGAATTACATGGGTGGTTTAATTTATTGTAATTAGAATGAGTTGATGGAGGATGGACATTTTGTTTGTTTCTCCTTTAAGCATCACCTGCTCGCTGATCACTAATCATTCCCAGAAGTGGGACTGCAGCATTTGGTTCTGGCTTTGAATCTTCTCTGGAGCTATTAGACTTCTGAAGTCCCTTGGAGGGTCCCTCATGATGACTTGCACACTGAGAACAGAATGTATGAGTGTGTTACACACTTCTCTCTGGGTTACCAAGTGGCATTTGGGGCAAGGGAGGATGTTCATTGTGTATTGCAGACCCCTTCAGGACAATGCATCTCTGCCCTTGCTCAAGAGGAAAACATCTCAAAACACTTCATAATAAGGACTTACAAAATATGAAAAATTATTAAAATATTCACACATTTTGATGTTTTAATCCTCGGAAGAAATGTCTCTTAAGATATATGGTGGGAGGGGGTGGGGCGGGAGAAGATGTCATATGCTAATCACATGCTTAATTGTACCAAAGTTAGAAAGAATGTAATGTAGTAAGTTAAAGTTAGAGTTTCGTGGGATACAATGCTCATTAAAATGAGTAGGATGAAGACTACAAAGGGGCTCATAATGAATGAAAAGTTTTAAAATAAAAGAAATTGTATGTAAATAGCATGATTTGAATGAATGTAGGCATTACCCCCAAAATGTTTATGGTTGAGTTGCATTGTGAGAATGGAAGGTGTTTTTCCTCTGTTTTATGGATTTTAAAAAAATAGCAATTTCATTACAATCTTAAGGAAAAATTTATGGAATTTTTATTTTAAACATTTTAATTACACATGAAACATGAAAAAAACAGACATTTAGAAAAGAGAGGGAGGGAGGGAGGGAGGGAGGAAGGGAGGAAGACAAGGCTAAAATGCATTTTGAATGACACCACTGCCATGTTGATTTCCCACCTACCCCTCGGAAGGTGCCACTGTTACACATTATTATCTATATTTTATTTTACACTTTCTTGTGTACATGTGTAATAAGTATATATTTATAATACAGTGGCGTGTGTGTGATTTTTATATGAATGGTGTCATGGTATACACATCATTTCTGATTGACTTTTACAAATCAATATGGAGTTCTTTCAGTGTAAATACATACAGACTACATTCGTTCTTTCTAGTGGTTGCATAACATCCCATACAAAGGGTTTATTCCCACCTTACATACTGATTGACATTTTTTTTTTCTGTTGTAAACAATACTACTATCATTTGGTAGTTTTGTTTTTGTTTTTCTTCTTTCTTAATTAATTTGTTTGTTCTGATATTTTAAAGGTGCACCGTTAAACAAAAATATCCCCTCAATGTGATAGAACTCTAAGGTGCAAGACTGGAAGAGTTACTTGTTCTGCTAACCCATTTTTTCAGCTTTCAACAACCCAAGACAAATCCTGAAATGGTATAGAAAAATTCTGCAACAGGCTTTGCATGCCCAGTGCTGAAATGAAGCAAACCTCTGATTTAATGCGTCATGGAGTCTTTCTACTTGGGTAAAAATTATAACTCTGCAACTTGCCAGAGTTAGTACATGCTGGCACCAATCTGACTGTGGGGCATTTTCTCTAATTATGAAGTAGCAATTGTGTGTGTGTGTGTTTGCACCGCACATGCTTAGGCATAGGTGTTCATGTATACTGCTGATGTGAGAAAATAAGGCAAAGGAAGCCAAATATTCCTTAAGCCATATGTAGGCATATTTATTTTAAAGAGAGGGTTACTGATCAATGTCATACCCAGTGGCTGAAAACTGGACCTGTGGTCCTTGGAGACACAGTTCAAGCCACAATGAATAGTCAACATTTCTGGAATACTGACTGTATGGCATTATGTTAAACATTTTAAATGCAGTGGGTCCACAAAGTGTCTTATAAAGAAGACATAGTTATTCCTGTGGTAAAGATGTAAAATCTGAGGCTAGTGGAGATGAGGTAATTAGTGACGTCTTTTCCTTTTATTATGACATAACAAAATCCTATGGCCATGCCAGGTGTTATGAGTGCATCACTTTCACCTGTCACTTTGTAGAACTGCACTCAGGCAACCGGCTACAAGAACAAAAAGATTATTCAACGTGCAGCCCCAAACTCCTGCCACCTTGGCAAGTGCTTGTTTGCTCAGTCATGCCCTACTCTTTGCGCCCTCATGAACTGTAGTCCCCCCAGGCTCCTCTGTCCAGGGAGTTCTCCAAGCAAGAATACTGGAGTAGGTTGCCATTTCCTACTCCAGGAGATCTTCCCAACCCAGAGATCAAACCCGCATCTCCTTTGTCTCCTGCATTGGCAGGTGGATTGTTTCCCACTGTGCCACCTGGGAAGCCCATGTGTTGGCATAAGTATCTCTTATTCCATTACAGAGGACTCTGCATTCTTAGTTTCTGGAAATAAATCGCGTGGGTCTCTCACCTGTATACCTGAAAGGGGACACTCAAGGGGTTATCCTGTTACATAGACTGTGTATGTTACCTAAATGAGGAAGGATAGTCACAGTAGAATTGACTTTAAAAAAAAGAAAATTCTAACTGTATAGAGACAGTTGGTTTCCGTAGAGGAGATCATGAAGAATTTTACTATTCAAGTAAAGGATTCTCAAAACTTTATCAATCCTTAATTCATGAGTGCCATCACTACAAATAAAATTTCCCATAAAATGCAATACAACATTCTGGAAAGATAGGGGCCCTCTTAAGATCCTTGGACTTCCCTGGTGGCTCAGACAGTAAAAGCATCTGCCTACAATGTGAGAGACCCAGGTTCAATCCTTGGGTTGGGAAGATCCCCTGGAGAAAGAAATGGTAGCCCACTCCAGTATTCTTGCCTGGAAAATCCCATGGACAGAGGAGCCTGGCAGGCTGCAGTCCATGGGGTCACAAAGAGTCGGACATGACTGAGCGACTTCACTTTCACTTTTCACTTTCACTTAGATCCTTAACAAGCATGACTGTGTTAATAGAAAATTTTATCACCACACAAAAAAGAAAGAAACAAGAAAGTGGTAGCTGTGTGAGATGATGGATATGTTGATTAGCTTGGTTATGGAAAGAATTTTACAATGTGTATGTATAGCAAATCCACAAATGGTACACTTTCAATATAGACACCAGTTATACCTCAATAAAGTTGGAGGGAAAAAATAGAAAAGTGAGGATCAATGAAGTCACGCAGCAATGAGAAAATTAAGTGATTTGGGGGATTCATTCATTAGCTACCTCATTCATCCTCACAAACCATCAAACTTAGGCTTCATCAAAATTATGGATTTACTCAAGTCATCAAATTTTGAGGTCATCCCCAAATGGAAAAGAATCTAACTATCAGTGCCATCATCACATTTCATGCATTCCTTTCAGATATCAGTCAATCATCCAACAAAGTGTTAAGCAGCTGCAGAATTTCCAGTGATGAGTAAGACAGGATCCGAAACATGATAGACACGTTACTAGGACTCTCTGCTCTAGAGGAGCACAGTTAATAATACTATGGAGGAGGTAGATTAACAATACTGTGGAGGTCCTTTCCCAGGACCTTTGAGCTTGCCTCTAAAAGACTGTGGAATGACATAGAAGGGTCTGGAAAACCCTCCCGATCTGAAAGCTCCATCAAGAGGGAGTTGAGTGGGCTACTTCCATATTGCTGGGTTTTCCTAAGGACATCAAGCCTCAGAGAAGAGTTAGGGTTTACTGTGCTCATTGGCGATCAAATATTTGCTCTGTAAAATAAGTGGACAACCATAATCCCAGGAATTTCTTCAGTGTTGGAGAAGCGTGAGTGTTGGATGTAGCTCTTCTATTTTCTCAGCATTCACAAGAAGGGTGAAAACTGAACAAAAAGATCCAAAACTGTATAGAGGTGGATTTTATATCACCTCTGTTTTTTAGGGATGGTTGACCTGCAGGGGGGCTGTTGAAACGTTCTGCATAAGAGCTTTCTCAAGTGGGACCTGTAGATATAATGGGACCTACTATATAGGATGTTTGAGGTTATTACGGGACATGAAGCTTCCTTGGTGGCTCAGCGGTAAAGAATCCACCTGTCTCCATAGGAGACGGAAAGAGATTCGGGTTCAATCCTCGGGGTGGGGAAGATCCCCTGAAGGAGGAAATGGCAACCCACTCCAGTGTTCTTGCCTGGAAAATTCGATGGACAGAGGAGACGGGCAGGGTACAGTCCATGGGGTCACAAAGAGTCAGACATAACTGAGTGATGGAGTGCGCACAAACTCTCACAAGCGCACGTGCGTGCACACACACACACACACACAGGAGATGAAATACTCAACAGTGGCAGGCACAAAGTGCCCTAAAAATGTAATGACATGATAATATCAATAATAAATAGCCATCTTGTTCCATTTCTTGCTATGATAGTAAGCAGATAGATATACTAGTTTAAGGATAAAATATTCGGATGCCAACAGAGGCTGGCCAGGTAAAATAAACAGAGAAGGTCTGAGAAACTTGCAGCCTTTTTGACTCTCTTTTGTTTTCATACTGAGCAAAGCAAAATAGTTCTCTTCTGGAAGGAAAAAACCGGAGAAGGCAATGGCAACCCACTCCAGTGTTCTTGCCTAGAGAATCCCAAGGGCGGCGGAGCCTGGTGGGCTGCCATCTATGGGGTCGCACAGAGTCGGACACGACTGAAGCGACTTAGCATCAGCAGCAGCAGAAGGAAAAAACATCACAGGGTAGCCAAAAGATCGCTGATTTTTGGCCCCCAAGCCAAGCATGTAACAGGGAACAGACAAACTGGGGGCTTAAGTGAGGGTGGTCCCTGGTCACCCCAGCAAATTGGTCTGTAGGGAATTCCTGAAGGTGCCATTTCTGCTCATATTTGAAGAGAAGCAGAAATCTTGTATCATAGATGAAATTTAAATGTTGACAATAAACATGTATTTCAAAAAAAGAAAAAGTTACTGAGTGAACTGGATGCAATGTGCAAATGACTTTTCATTTTGGGCATTGCCTTCTGCAGCATTTCAAATACCAGATTCCTGGCATCTGCAGTACATGTCTTTAGAAAGCCTCAGGACAGTTTTGGAAATGCCTGTCGGGCGTTTAAGGGTGCTTTCTTGAATGGGTTTTCCTTGAAATTCAACTCAGCAAAGCCCTGGAGAAGACATGTGTTGATTTGTTTGTGTGCACATTCAGACCTGTCTTTTAACACCCTATATAGCCATAGTTAACACGGAGGACCTCAGCCAGTGTTTTCTACAGAAGGCTGGCAGATGACCTTTAAGAAGCTGAATTTAAGGAGGGGAGCACTGATTTGGAGGCAGCCCCTTGAAGCAGGGCTGCAGAGGGGTCCCTCTAAACAGCTCTTACGTCTGATGTGGAGTGAGACCCCCATGTGTCTGGTGTCTGCTCCATTGCCTTCCTGTATGGGGGCTCTGGGAGGCTGGGAGCCATGGGCTTTTATCAGCAATTCTCCCTTTGCTGTAAGCCTCATTGTTCGGTTTAATGTCCTTGATCAAAATCTCTGAATTCGTGAGGCCTGGGGACAAACACAAACTGCCTTAGAAATTAAAACTGGGATCATTTTGTCCGTCTTCCTGACAGTGCAGGCTCCTGTCTCCAGCAGGGTGATCCCAAGGGTCCCTTCCAGGTACTAGAAGGAGTGGAAGGGACTAGGAGACCATTTGCATGTGATTTGCATGCATTTACATAAGCCTGCAAGAGCCCTGTTAAGTATGAGCAGAGGTGATTTTCAAGAGCTGGATTCTTATTGCCTTTCCCTTGAAGATAGTCACCCCTAATGGTGCCTCCCCTTTTTTTGTAAATGTGTATAAGGAAGCAGGTCTTCGATGGTTGGAAGGAGAGCACAGCCAAAAAGGAATGAGTCCATTAGAAAAAAAGCTCTTTATTCTTTCAGTTCCTTTAGAGCAAAACTAAGTAAATATTTATGGATCCAAACACACAGTTTTATATGTTGGGAATTCACTTCGGACAGCAGTCAGTCCCGCTCGCTTTACCATCAATTTTAATGAGGGAGGGTGGTTATAGAAACAATTAAGAGCAAGCAAAGAAAGAAAAAAGAGAAATCTAAGCGGTGTTAACTGCTTTGCAGAAAACAAAGCTGGGAATTGCATCAGGGAACAGCCTGAAGACTGGGGAAGGGAGAGACATTAGGCAGCCTGCCCTGGAGAAGACGTTGTTGTTCAGTTGCTCAATTGAGTCTGACTCTTTGCAACCCATGGACTGCAGCACGCCAGGCTTCCCTGTCCTTCGTTGTCTTCCAGAGTTTGCACAAACTCATCCATTGAGTCGGTGATGCCATCCAATCATTTCATCCTCTGTCACACCCTTCTCCTTTTGCCTTCAGTTTTTCCCAGCATCAGGGTCTTCTCCAATGAGTCAGCACTTTGCATCAAGTAGCCAAAGTATTGGAGCTTCAGCTACATCATCAGTCCCTCCAATGAATATCCAGGGTTGATTTCCTTTAGAATTGACTGGTTTGATCTTGCAGTCCAAGGGACTCTCAAGAGTTCTCCAGCACCACATTTTGAAGGCATCAGTTCTTCGGTGCTCAGCCTTCTTTATGGTCCAACTCTCACATGCATACATGACTGCTGGAAAAACCATAGCTTTGACTAGAGGGAACTTTTTCGGCAAAGGGATATCTTTGCTTTTTAATATGCTGTCTGGGTTTGTCATAGCTGGTAAACTTTGAGTACTGGGCAGATTTGTCCAAGCAGAGCAAGCAGTGGGTACAATTCAGAATGCTCTAGAAGGATCTTTGGTTCTTTTGAAAAGATTTAATAGGCCAATATCACCATAGATTGGAGGGAGGGAAACAGTGGTACCAAATAAAGGGACTGGGGTTAGATTATGTGGACTTGTTTGTTGCCATGTACTTAAGAAATAGAAATGTCTAGGCTAGCATGATGGCATTGGTAAGAGAGGGATGTAGAGAGAGTAGAAGTACCTTTTCAAAGTCTAACCTATAGGATTTTTTAATGGATGGTACAGGATATGTGAGGATTAAGGGAGCATCAAGGCATTATTGATCAAGAATTTTGTTTTGAGGAATGAAGCGGATGGAGATGCCATTTGCTGAAGGGGGGTGTCTTGGTGAGAAATCCACTTCAGAGGGAGGAGGGAAATGAGAAGTTAGGTTTCCATGCCTGAGGTGTGGTTCAGATGTGCCTTTGTTTCTCCTCCAGTGGGAGTAGAGTAGCTTTATGTAAGAGTCAGGACCAGTGATGGGAAGAAGGGAAAACCCTCTTCTGATGTTTCCAGGGCTCCCTGAGCAGTATCATTGGATTTTGCTGCTCCCAGATCCTAGCTGGCTTCTTGTAGAGGAGACCTACTCAGTTATTGCTCTCAATTAATGCTTGTGACTGTAAGATGGCACGGATTTCCTGAGGAGGGAGAGTATTGTTTTGTTTCTTTTATGTTTATATTAATTGAAAGTTTTCTATAGGGAGATATAGTAAACTGGTAGATCATTGGTAGATAGATAATGCCATGAAGCTGTGTGCCTAAGAAGATGTCAGGTCAGCTTTGATAAGAGCTGATAAGTTGATTGATCAATCAAAAGACATAATAGAAATGATACAGATGGATGGATGAATGGATGGACGGACAGATAGATGATAGATAGATGCGTCCGGCATGAATGAAGTTGCAGCTCACCCTCCATCTCCTATTGCTGACGATCCTTCAGTTCTACCATCTCCCACCCCCTCTCCCTTCTCTTCTTGCGTGTTCCTTTGATGCCAGCTCCTGGATGCCAGCCATTATACTGCTATCCTTTTCAAGGTGTAAGATTAAAAATGTCTTCTTTATTTTTTGTTTTTATGTGTTATTTGTGTGCAAAGTATTATAAACCTATATAGCCAATTGTGTCAGTTGGGTATCTAAGCTAACTTTGTTGGACTTACAAACAAACTGGACATATGCACATGCTCTCAGAATGGAACTTGTTCATATGTAGGGGAGTTACTCTATCTGTCTTCCTCAGTGGCTACAGTCCATGGGGTCACAAAGAGTCAGACATGATTGAGCACACACACACACACACACACGCTTCCTTAGTGGCTCAGTAGGTTGTGGCTACCTCTCAGCTGTTCTTATAGGTGCATCGCTTGTACCAGGCAATGGGATGGCACACCTCTCCCTTCCAGAAAAAGCTCTGAGAGTACTTGTCAGAAATACCTTCTCTCACATCACAACTCTCACCATTGCTTTTTCTCAGGAGCATTTAGTAAAGGACCTCTGGTGTTTAACCTTCAGCCCAAGGACACAGGGTTTCCCATACCTGTCCCCTGTCTTTCAGCAGTTCTATAATAGATGCTTTCACACACACACACACACACACACACACACACACACAAAACAGAAGAAACAGGAATTAATCACTAAACCCTAAAGTATGATCATTTTTTGAGCTGGTGGTTTAGTCACCAAGTCGTGTCTTGAGAACCCATGGACCATAACCTGCTAAGCTCCTCTGTCGATGGAATTTCCCTGGCAAGAATACTGGAGTGGGCTGCCATTTCCTTCTCCAGGGGATCTTCCCAACCCCGGGACTGAACCTATGTCACCTGCATTGCAGGTGGATTCTTTAGCACTGAGCCACCAGGGAAGCCCATAGATTGTTCCCTAAATAGTGTGCAGTGCTTGTGTAGTGCAGATAGCTTCCTGATTTGCAGATAATCTTGTTTGCTATTTTCTTAAGTAGAAGTTTCTAAAGGGCCAGGATTTATTTTACAGAAAATGCACCATGCAGAACATTTGGAAAATTACAAAATTCTGTTAATCCTATATACAGGTTATTTGAAAGTTCTCTTAGATATCATGCATTGACTAAGAATTTGTATGGTTCTTGAATTCTTCAAAATGTATTCCACACAATCTATAGTGAATGAATGTCATTTTATTTGGGTTTTAGAAAGCACTTTGGAATTCTATGGGGTCTCTGGGTCGCAATTAGGAATGACAATTATTAGAATATAGACGCTTGCTCCTTGGAAGAAAAGTTATGACCAACCTAGACAGCATATTAAAAAGCAGAGACATTACTTTGCCAACAAAGGTCCATCTACTCAAAGCTATGGTTTTTCCATAGTCATGTGTGGATGTGAGAGTTGGACTATAAAGAAAGCTGAGCGTGGAAGAATTGATGCTTTTGAATTGTGGTGTTGGAGAAGACTCTTGAGAGTCCCTTGGACTGCAAGGAGACCCAACCAGTCCATCCTAAAGGCAATCAGTCCTGGGTGTTCATTGGAAGGACTGATGCTGAAGCTGAAACTCCAATCCTTTGGCCACCTGATGCGAAGAGCTGACTCATTAAAAAAGACCCTGATGCTGGGAAAGATTGAAGGCAGGAAGAGAAGGGGACAACAGAGGACGAGATGGTTGAATGGCATCCCTGACTCAATGGACGTGAGTTTGAGTAAACTCTGGGAGTTGGCAATGGACAGGGAGGCCTGGCGTGTTGCAGTCCATGGGGTCACAGAGAGTCAGACATGACTGAGCTACTGAACTGAACTGAAGAATGTTTCTAAAAGAATTCTGTTTTATGTGCGCTTCCAAATTTTTGCAAACTTAATACAAAGAGAGGTGATGGATTATCTAGCAGTGATACATGAAAGAAGAACAAAATACTTAAGTTATTATAGGGGCTTTAGAAAATATGGATATGGGGCAAAATCAATCACCATATCCTTTTCAAAAGGTTCATCTGTAGCTGGTCAGTAGTTTCTGTACTATTATGTAGGCAGAAAATCAAAGAAGGCCATAAATCCATAAAAAAAAAAAAAACGCCAACCCATTTGACTTGTGGTTAACTTGCAATGATATGAGTTGTTGAATCAAATGTGATAACATTTTTGTGTATTTGTTTTAAGGCTGGAAATTGAATCCAGTTGTGGGTGCAGTGTACAGTCCTGAATTCTATGCAGGTAAAGAGTTTCTCTTTGCATGATATTTTCTTTGTCTTTCCTACATGTGCTTTGCCTGCCTATAAAGAGTGGGTTTCATCAAATAATCTGAACCAATAAATTCCTGTCCTCCCAAGTTCTGAATGATTTTTTTTAAGGCAAAACCAAAAGTGTTCAAAAAATCTTAAAAAAAAAAAATAAAGGGGAATCATGTAAGTTACATTGTGATATAAGCATGGGGCCACAGCCCCTTGTGATGTTTCACATAGATTTTGCCTCAAAAAAAGCATTGAGATTTTGTTCAAGAGCCTTTGAACAAATGTTCGGCTGTTCACACAGGTTTTCTTTCAATGTGCCTGAATGTGTTTTTGAGCCATACCTTTCCATTTGGAGTTGCATTTTTTTTTTTCCCCCTTGGCAAAGCAGAGAATTGGATTAATTATCCCAATGATGTGGCAGTGAGTTGGAATTGCAAAGAGAATTATTTAGGAAACTAGGAAAGTTAAGTTCTCCTTCTTTCTCCATGAATCAATGTTCCGTAGTGGTTCCCTTTCTCTCTGCTCTGCCTTCAAGGGTCTATATCTTTTTCCTCGTCCCTTCCTTGCTGCCCACCAACGACCACTCAAATCCTCTGTCCCAGAAAACTTGGTCATCAAATTTGGGGAGAGAGTAACCTGGAAGCAACAGCAGCTGAGACTGGTTTTTTATTTTTTTGCTCGGCTTTGCCCGTTAAACTTCTACCAGTTATTTTTCCTGCTCATGAACAAAGCTGCATTGAACATCTGGGATGTTCAACCTAATCAACCTCAGTAGATTTGCCATGTAGAGGGTTGATAAGAAGTCTTGCTTCGATGTGGCCCTTGCTTTTTAATAAGGAGAAATCAACGACCCATTGGTCTATATCCACTCTTTTGTAATCTCTTGATGGTAAGCCACTCCCCTTGCTTTCTCTCTTCTGTGATGCTCTACATCGGTCATTTTCCTGAAAGTCAACACTGACCTTAGTGGATGACAAAGGAGTATAGGAAACTTTAATAGCTGCTCTAGCACAAAAACCAACTTGATTTTAAAAGATGGTAAATCTGGAAAGGCCCAACATGATAGCTGAGTTCCAGATTTTAGATAGACAGTGTTTGGAGTTGTTCTTCATGTGTGAATTTTATTACAAGCTTGGGCTACATCAAGGGACTCTAATAGTGAAGTAGTTGTGCTGACTCTTATGTGAGGGGGCGGGGAAGGACCTAGCTTTGAGACTTTCTATGATTATGTGGTGGGATCCTCTTCCCAAGAGGACATATCACAGAGTGAGAAACGTGGCTGTTACTCTCAGGCACCCTGGGATGGAACCCTGGTTTCTCTGCTTACCAGATGTGTGACTCTAGGCAAGTTGCTTAACCTCTCTGTGCCTCAGTGTCTTCATCTGTTCCGTGGGAGATGGTGGTAGTAACAAACTCACAAGTATTTATAAGAATTACATGGGTTGATATATGAAGAGTATTGGTGCATAACCGGCACCATATAAATGTTGGGGAAATACAGATCAATAAGTTAATGCCCCACCTCTCTGCCATAAGGGGAAAGTTAACTGAGAGCTGATTCTGCTGAATTCTGGGTGACCCACTAGACTAAAAGATTCTCTTCTCAGTGTGAGAGACCAGTGCTTCAGGGCTTAGGGTATCCAATCCAGGGGGCACAGACATTGCTGGGGTTGCCCAATCCAAATCTCCAAAGAAATGAAATCTCCCAAAAGGGCAAGGAGGAAGTTGGAAAGCAGCTTCTGTGTATTTGCAGGTGGTGCCCGGTAAGATGGAGTTGCTAGAATAGAAAGGTGGCAGATTTTCTCTCTGTGTGTGTGCCAGTGTGCATGTCTTCCCCCCAAAAATAATGAGATCAAGAACAGGAAGCTTAACACTGTCCTATGAGGAGGTAGAGTATGAATGTGTGAGTTGAATCAGAGAGAAGACAGTACATTTTTTTAGCCCCATGCAATATAATTACTGTTCACCTTTGGCTCATGCAGCCAGGAAAACACCAAATTATCTCCCTTACAAGTGACTTCAAACCTCTTTGCATGTATATGAGTGTCTAAGAGGTTGTTAATTCAGAAGAAACCATCCAGAATGACTTACACATACAAGAATAGATGAATCTGTATAACTCTTAGAGCGTTAGAGCAACCATTGAAATGAGCCCTGGGCCCAGCCTCAAAAGTCAGGTCTCTGGACTCCAGGGAAAGAATCAGTTATTATAAGGGTTACTATTGACTGAGAATTTTTTGCTCAGGCCCTGTTTTAAGCACTTTACCTAAATGAATGTATTTGAATCCTCACAGCAGTTTCCCAAATGTGGAAACTAAAGTCCAAAGGGTTTGCATCACGGGATTAAGATTTCACAGCTGGTAAGAAGCCGGCTAGAGTTGAAGTTAAGAGCCTGTGTTCTTTGCAACCAGCTTATTCTGCTTTATTTTTTATGAATGTTAGAAGTCATCATTCTTACTGAGCATGCCTTCTAATAGGAGATCACATTACTACTCTGTCCAAATAAGGCAAATTAAAGAGAGAAATGAAATGATCATTTTGGATTATTCCAACCACCATGCATGCTGCTTATGCTCAGTCGCTCAGTCACATCCAGCTGTTTGCAAGCCCACGGATTGTAGCCCTCTAGGCTCTTCTGTCCATGGGATTCTCCAGGCAACAGTACTGGAGTGGGTTGCCATTTCCTCCTCCAGGGAATCCACCATCATATTTAGATGTATTAACTGGTTGTGTCAGGGGAAGTTTTCAGGAGCCTGGACAACTGGATAATTATTTCTATGGGCTGCTCCAATAAACTTGAATCTAAAAAAAAGGTGGCGGCTGGAGACAGATAAGTAAATGTTACTTGAGGAATCTGAGTATTTGTGTTTGGTGTGGCCAGTACCTGGGCCGTCCTTCAGAACCAGAGGCTGTCTTTTTTTGCCCGTACGTTTGTCTGTGTAGGTAGACAGTGTGGGTGTGTGCTCAGCTGCTCAGTCGCTCAGTCGTGTCCGACTATTTGTGACCCCATAGACTGTAGCCCGCCAGGCTCCTCTGTCCATGGGATTCTCCAGTTAAGAACACTGGAGTGGGTTGCCAGAGTTCATGATATTCAGAAATCTGGGAAAATGTTGCTGCAACCTCAACACTCCAGAACAATTCCTTTGAAATACTTGAAGACCCATAAACCCTGAGAATCCTGCTAGCTTCCATTTGAAATTTCAGGCACCTGTGTGTGTGGAATGCATATATGCAAAACAGAGCTGTAGAACTTATTCATTTCCATAACCAGGTATAATGCCTTATGTTATCCGTTTAAATATCCATGACTAAGAATCTAGGGGGCATTCGAAATTTCCCCAAGTATAAAAATAGTCAGGATTTATCTTGGAATTTTGAATGTGCCCCAGAGCTGAAATGAAGACCATGTCATTGATTTGCTGTGGGTATTTCATAGGTCAGCACTGTATCTACCTGAGATAGAGAACCAGCCTTATTTTATTAGTCATTTCTATATATAAGATTTTTGCATTAATGACAAAGATCACCATATCCCCATAGTATAATCATTGATTTTCTGAAGCTTATACAGAATTAACAACCCAGCCTCCAATTGTCTCCCAGAATGGGCAGGAAAAGTCCACATATTTTGTAAATTAAAATCAATATTTTCAATTTCTCCTTAAGGTAATTTTCCTAATTTAGTGGACTTTTCCCTAACATTTATTTTCTCTTTAATTATAAAATGGCAGGTTATTGATTTTCGTCTATACCCTCTTGACGCCCTGAGTGCATTTTTATTGCTAATGCAGGGTGGGGGTGGGGAGAACAGTTACACCTCTTAATGAGGATCTTTAATTACTAGCTGAACAGTATTAATTTGCTTTGATAAATTATGACACACATTCTCCCTCACACACACATTCCAGGGGAACCATTTAGAAACCTGTTATGAAAGGTCTTTCACTGGGAGTGGTTTTTCTGAACTCTCATCAAGTTATGCCTGTAAGGACTCTTTTAAATGCTTATCCAGTCCCAGTCTCCAGAAGCAGATATACCTAAATCAGCATATTCTATGAACATACATAAATCTCCTCCAAAGACAAGTGGATGTTTTCCTATAAAACTAAGCAGCAGCATTGATGATTTTTTTCTAAGCCTAATGATCTTCAGATTCCTTGAGGCGTATTCTCATGACAAATGATTGATAAGTCAATAGAAAAAAAAAAAAAAGCCCAGGTGAGTTTCAAAGACTCCAGTCAGCTTCTATGGGCATTCCATTTTAGAGTCAAAATAAAATTGAAGGTACTAAATAGAAGAAGAATATCTGCAAATGTCCGTTGCCAGTGTGCGCATGCTAAGTCATTTCAGTCGTGTCTGACTATATGAAACCCTAGGGATGTAGCCCCCAGAATTCTCTGTCCATGGGATTCTCCAGGCAAGAAGACTGGAGTGGGTTGCCATACCCTCCTCCAGGGGATCTACCTGACTCAGGGATCAAACCTGAGTCTCACGAATTGACAGGTAGGTTCTTTACCATTAGCACCACCTGAGAAGCCCACAATAGCATTTCTCAAGTTACTTAGTGTAATTAGAAACAGGATTTTTAAGAGGAGATCTCAACACTTTCCCTGTCATTGTGACAAGAGATTTTTTAAAAAAAAATTATATCCTTAAGGGATAATCATGATATCAAGCCAACAAAACTGTTGATGGAAAGCACTTTTAATCTTCACACATAAGTGAAACAAAATAAAAATAAATAACAGAAGGCTATACACAGTTGTCGACATGGTGCTGACAAATGGCAAATTCATCCATTTCTTAGTTGCTGGTAAGATGGCTACAGAGCTCACACACTGTTTATCATATCTGCCAACTCATTTCTGTGATTAAATATTCCATCAGTGGGGCTATAAGGCAGCAGAGCTTAACAAGATTCATAAGATGCTCCACTTGAACATGCATAACTCACTTCCGTGGATGGGGAGCACCCCGCCTGCAGAGGAAAATTGGAACGGAGTTAAATTACTCCACAAGTCATGATCAATGGAGAAAGGAAAAGTTCTTCCAATGCAGTTCAGATCTAAGATAGGGTTAGGTTTTGATGATGGGAAACACACAAAATCAAAAGGAGAGAGATACAGAGCCAGTTAACTTGGAGACCTTGAAGACAATGATGAACAATAGTCTGGGTGGGGTGACGCTATTATCATTAGTGGATTTGGCGGTGGGGAGAGGGGGAAAGAAGGGGGTCCTGAGTGGATCTTTCTTCTGAAAATAAATATTTCTGGTTTTGTGGGGGTGTGAAACAGAATGACACATACTCCAAAAAGGGCATACATGGCTGCAAAGTCACATTTGAAAAGTGGCCAGGTCTTAAAACCAGGTTATCCTGGGGTTATAGGGAGGATCAGATACCATAATGAGTATAATAAAACTTCACAGACTATAAGGTAAGATAGAAATATAAGAGATTAGTGTGATCTCTGAAGTCGCCTGGATTGATTGTGTCCACGTCAGCACAAAGCTGGCCACAGACCACGTGACTTGATACCAGGCTAGGTGATGGGAAAGAGGATTGGGATCAAATGAAGAGGATGGATGAGCACTGTGAGATTGCACATCTCAAAAGGACAGCTGTATTTGACCTTGGATTACCTGAAGCAAGGTATTGGTTTTCTGTGAGCTCTTGGCCACTGTGAACCATGATTCATCTAAGAATTGGGTCAGAAGAAGGTTAGATGTAGGTCTCCCTGCCAGCTGCTCCTCTACCCCCACTTGAGTTTGCTGAGTCCATTACAACTAATAGAATGACCTTTAGCCACACTTTTGGATGGACTTCTTTCTAATTCCATTCCTGAAATTTGGATACAGTAGCTTCTGACAAAAGTAAGATTTGTCCAGAATCTGGGTTAGCCTGACATTTGTTGCTGTTGAAAAATTTGGTCACAGTCCTAGACTTTGGGTTGGGCTTGGGGTAATCTACCAAAAGCCTGGGTACCAAGCATGCCCCATCTGGGGTGATGGTCTTAGCATCCTGAAATAGTATGTGCTTAGTTGCTCGGTTATGTCCGACTCTTTGTGATCCCGTGGACAGTAACCTGCCAGGCTCCTTTGTCCATGGGATTCTCCAGGCAAGAATCCTGGAGTGGGTTGCTGTTCCCTTCTCCAGGGGATCTTCCCTACCCAGGGATTGAACTCGAATCTCCTGCATTGGCAGGCAGATTCTTTACTGCTGAGCCACCAGGGATGCCCCTCTACAGCTCTGCACTTCCTTGTAGCCACCCGGAGGACCAGCCCTGCCTGGCCTCAGAGCCATGGCGGTGAGGAGCTGCTCCACATGCACAGTGACCTTTGGCTCAGTGATATTTTGTATAATTTACACATCTGCCAGATTCCAGTGCAATGCACTCCAGTGAACTGGAACAGAAGAGTCCAGATTGAAGTCCCCAAGCAAAGGATTTTCAGCCTGGAAATGTTCCACTTCAAAGAGTTTATCTTGTACATCTGTTTACCTTTGCCTCCCCTTTCAGTTGCAATTCACTGTGCTTCTCCCCTCTGCACTCTGCATCTGTCTTATCAGATTTCATCCCAGCCCAGCCCACATTTGGCCTTAATTTTTATCTTCGTCCTTCCCTGTCCCACAGAGGGACTGCAGCTCAGCTTTGATGGGGCCCTGTGGGCGTTTTTGATCTTCAGATAGGATTAGAACTTGCTTATGTGCTGGAAACAGCATTTCCTAAATAAATGTGTCCCCATTCTATTGCATGGAAAGGCCATCAAGGCGAGCTACCCCCAAAGTGAGGAGTGTCAAGATGGTCCTTGTAGGAGATGCCCCACCTTTAGGCCATGGGAGGATGATGAGGTTCAGGTATGTGACTCTGGATAAATTTCACAGGGAAAGTTCTAGGCTGTCCTCATCAATATACTCAGCAATTTGAAACATCAGCAACATAAGACAACTTTGGGCACTTTCTCTGTGCCAAATTCTGCCTCTCCTCCCGTTCTTATAAAAATGTTATAGCCTTGTCTTCATTATAGAAATTATGAAACCAAGGTTTCACAGAGAGTTTCTCTCATTCATTTAAATCACAGAACTAGTATGTGAAGAATCTGTATATCGTATGAGCATAACCCTTTTCTGGGCTTCCCTGGTGGCTCAGACAGTTAAGAATTTGCCTATGATGCAGGAGA
This sequence comes from Bos indicus, assembly GCF_029378745.1. Taxonomy (NCBI): domain Eukaryota; kingdom Metazoa; phylum Chordata; class Mammalia; order Artiodactyla; family Bovidae; genus Bos; species Bos indicus. The sequence continues at coordinate 7,592,918 of NC_091784.1, forward strand.
CTTGGGTTCGATCCGTAGGTCAGGAAGATCCCCTGCAAAAATAAACACAAAGCTTATTCCCTGGGGAGGTTTTGTGTTTCTGTTTAGCATTGCACTTGGTAGCAATTACACAATACTGCACGAATCCATGGGGTCAGCTGGCTGTCACTCAGTTACATGATGTCCATCAAGGGAGGGCCACAGAGAGAGGCTGTGAGTAAATTCACACATACCACTGGCTTCCTTTAACTCATCCTTTATATCAGAGTAGCAGGATCGAGGACCTGGGAAGCATCAAGCACTGTGGTAGGCGCTGGGGTAGCAGTGATTCCCTCCAGAATTTGGCAGAGCAATAAAGGATTCAGGCAAATAAACTCAGGTATAATAAATAATGGGCTTCCCCAGTGGCTCAGTGGTAAATAATCTGCCTGCAGTGCACGAGACGCAGGAGACATGGGTTCAATCCCTGGGTCAGGAAGATCCCCTGGAGGAGGGCATGGCAACCCACTCCAATATTCTTGCCTGGAGAATCCCATGGACAAGGAGACTGGCAGGCTACAGTCCATAGGGTTGCAAAGAGTTGGGCATGACTGAAGCGAATGAGCAGGCGTGAACACACATAATAAATAATGGTACCTCCTGGAAGACTGGAAAATAGCCAGGCTCTCTGCCTTAAAAGGGGTGCCATAAATTAGTTGTGAAAGGATAAGTAAGTGTTTGCCAGGAAAGAAGGCAGAGAGAAAGGCATTTTACTGCTGAGTAAGAAGGAATTTGGTAGTGTACAAAGGAGTTTTTCAACCTTTATCTTCAGAATCCATTGAGAAAATTCTAAAAAGAAACAAAAATAATACAAATGCTTGATGTTCATCTGAGATGGGAATTACTGGGGCAAAATCAGGTTTCTCCAAAGGCTGCAAAGTATTGACTAAGATCAAAGAGGGCCTTCTAGAGAAAAGTTGCAAAAGACTTGATAATACCATAATCTGGATTCTGGTTTATCTTCTGATGGTTGACAAAGGCTTCCCTGGTGGCTCAGACAGTAAAGAATCTGCCTGCAATGTAGGAGACCTGTGTTCGATCCCTGGGTGGGGAGGATCCCCTGGAGGAGGGCATGGCAACCCACTCCAGCCTTCTTGTCCGGAGAACCCCATGGACAGAGGAGCCTGGCGGGCTACAGTCCATGGAGTCACAAAGAGTCTGACACAACTGAGTGACTAACACACAGACAGACACACACCTATTGAAAGCTCTGATTAAAAAAATAAGAAGAAGAAGAACACTTAGTGATGAGTTAGTACCCAGATCTATATTCAGAACAAATAGGAGTCTAATCATGAGGAATATATGTGGATTAACCCTGAAAGACTGAAAGATGTAAGAACACATTGGTTAGAAAAATTAGGGTTAGGGTTAGCGTTAGGGTTAGAGTTAGGGTTAGACCCCAGGATAGCAAAATACTGTTCAATAACCAAAGCTGTTACACTGATAAAAAGTCTCCTAGTTTTAATCTAAAGACTTTTCTTAGGAAAGAAAGCAAATTACCAGAGATTTTAAAAAATTATATGGATTCATTTTTCTCTTTAAGTTTTAACTTGAGCTGCCATTCTGTCATAAACCATTTTGTTTCTAAGTTTTGTGTGTTTTTTTTTGCTTTCCACTTTTAGTGTTCTCTTCAAAATTTATGGTTCACTGTTATTAGCCCAGGCAATGAAGTTGTTGTGTAAATAGAGACATATTGGCCAAATATTGTTTAATATACTTTATGTTAATTATATGTATATACTTATTCTCTAAGCATAAAATGAAGTGGTCCCTTTTTCTTTTTAAAAAATGTAGTGTTGAAGAACCAACACGCAAATGGCAAAACCCTACTTAGACTAACTGCATTGATGACAGTTAATGCAATTCCAGAACTTCTATGGAACTGTTACAACCCATTACAGTCAAAATATTGGTTTATGAAAAATTAATAAAGCCAATGGAAAATGGAATCCAGCATCTGCATTAGCTATTAACACCAAAAGAATCAGCCAGAATTAATTATGCTGCATGATACATTCTAATGAGTTTTTCATTAAGCTGTATACCATTATGGAAACTAAACAAGGATTATTCAAAGAATAATGCCAACGGCTGTTATTTTTTTTTTTTTTTGAGAGATTAAATTAGTTAATGGGTTATACATTTAAATCTGATGCAAAGGTTAATCGATGTACACTCATAATTGTATTAAACTCAATATCATTTGAGAAACAAGAACACCCCAATATCACTGATATTTCCTCTGAAGAAAAATATGAGTTTATTTGTATGTTTCTAGTGTTTGTTTGATATATTGATACATGCGGTATTGTAAAGACTGAAACCTACTGTATTAGTTCTCTGTCATTTCAAAACCAATTTTCACCAGGTGAAATATTGTCCTTGCTGTCAGCTTCTGTGTGTGTGTGTGTGTGTGTGTAGTGTGACAGGCATATTTATATAAATGTATCTTACTACTCTTTGAAAGGGGCTTCCCAGGTGGTGCTAGTGGTAAAGGTGGGGGTGGGCATAGATGTGGGTTCAATCCCTGGGTCGGGAAGATCCCCTGGAGGAAGGCATGGCAACCCACTCCAGAATTCTTTCCTGGGAAATCCCATGGACAGAGGAGCCTGGTGGGCTACAGTCCTTTGGGTCACAAAGAGTCGGATACGACTGAGCAACTTAGCCTGCATGTGCTCTTTGAGAGATTCAAAGTTGAAGTATTTTTTATTCTCACCAAAAGAAAGAGGTCAGGATTTAAACCTAATCTGGGATAAGAAGGAAATTCAAGATGAATCTCTACAACCATCCCATGAGTACACCCAGTTCCTCCTAAAATCCAGTCCTGTAATAGGAAGTCAAGTATAAGAAGGGGGCACCAGGGAGAGCTTTTGGGTGTTTTGGACTCTTATAGCATCGTAGAGGTTCTTACCCCAGAAGATGAGAGGCAGAGAGAGAGAAAACCCATCTGACTCCTTTGCAGAGATGCCACTGTTTCCAGCCAAAGCACAATTTGTAATTTGTGTTTAACCCCAAGCAGAGATTGCACTCTAAAATATCTTCAGGAGCAGAGACTGCACCCTAAAATATCTTCAGGAGGAGGCTGTGAGATAGGTAAATGAAATGTGCAAATTGAAAGAGATACTAAGTGTTTTGCACTTACTTCCCACTCTTAAGATGTTTTCCATTAATTCTGTTACATTTAGCATTATGTTGTTGGTCAATCAAAACAGTATGTTTTTGTGGTTTAATCACTAAGTCATGTCAGATTCCTTGCGACCCCATGGACTGTAGCACACCAGGCTCCATTGTCCATGGAATTTCCCAGGCAAGGATACTGGAGTGGGCTGCCATATCCTTCTCCAGGGGATCTTCTCAACGAAGGGATGGAACCCATGTCTCTTGCATTGGCAGGCAGATTCTTTACCACTGAGCCACCAGGGAAGCCCCCAATCAAAATAGAATAGTAGTTACCAATTTGCTACTACTGTATTAAACAAACAAAACGAAGGGAACAAAATAAGTCCGCGATGGATCATATTTTGAGATTCCAAATAGTAGTGATTACTATTTCTGTTAGTATTACTGAGATCACTTACTGATTAGCTACTATTTGCCAAACCCTTTCGTGTGATAATTTTAATCCTTACGACAGGACTCAATGAAATTGATAGTTTGTCCCTGTTTGGCAGATATGAAAACTGGAGGCTCAAGGTTATTAAATGATGAGGTCCAAAGAAACTGAGCAAAGCTAGAGATCAAAACTAAGCCTGAAAGTTTCCTAAAACCATGCTTTGCCCGCTACTCTATCTGAGCTTAAGGATTCACTATTTCTCCTCTGTTTCCGTCCTCCTTGTCTTGTTTCTATTTTGCAAGTGGGATTTTTTCTTATCTACAGAAGATACAACCTCCCCACAGACTTCCTTGGTTGGATTTAAAACCCTACCGCAGATTCTTCAAGTTGATCAGGAGCTTCTAGATGTAAATAACATCTTTAGCCTGGAAGAGTCAGATGTTTTCAGCCCGAAGATGACTGCAGAATCTTTAGACATAGTTTTGTTGAAATGAGTTTGGTGAATATTTATCAGGCCTTGCCTGGAAAATTGCATGGACAGAGGAGCCTACCAGGCTACAGCCCATAGGGTTGCAAAGAGTCAGACACGAATGAATCGAGTTATACACATGCACACAGGCACGGGTTATTTATCATTCCAAGGTTAGAGAGGATATTTTATCAACTCTAAACCAAGTATCACTGTTGGTAAGTTTCATGAGAGAGTCTGAGCTTCAGAGTCATGCCAGGCTGGCTCAGATTTCGATTTTGTCTGATGTTTTTCTGCCTCTCAGCCTCAGATTCCTTGTGGGTTTAATAAGAAAAAAAAGTTCCAGTGCTTGTAGAACATACTTGGACCAGGAGCAGAAACTCAGTGTCATCTTATCAGTCTTATTAATACCAGCTGTATTTAAGATTGTTTATATAGTTCTTGGATTTCCCAGGTGACACAGTGATAAAGAACCTGCCTTCCAATGCAGGAGACTGGGGTTCGATCCCTGGGTCAGGAAGATCCCCTGTAGGAAGAAATGGCAACCCACTCCAGTATTCTTGCCTGGAGAATCCCATACACAGAGGAGCCTGGTGGTCTGCAGTCCATGGGGTTGCAGAGAATTAAACACGACTGAGCAGCTGAGCACACATGTACACCCTATAGTCGCTTCGTTACCATGTTACCATTGCTGGTAATCCTGGAATCCCCTGAGAGCTTGTAGAAATGCAGACTCTCAGGCCCCACCCCATGGGGTCTCAAAGAGTGGGACATGGTGGAGCAACTACTTTCTTTCATACCTACTAGATCAGAAAGTTCATTTAAAAAGTATCCTGGCCCAGCCCATTGATTCAGTGCATATTAGCCTTTGAGAAGCAAGGCTCTAAGATGGCCCTTATCTATATACTGATGCCTGTGATCCAGAAGGCCAAATGCCTTAGGCAATAAAGCTTATTTTCATTGTTTTTCTTGTATTTGAATTGTTATCCTTCCACAAATGCCTTATGGGACCATATTTCTCCTTGTTCCAGTCAAACAACAATGAATTATAAAGAAATTTGGGTGAAGAGTTAGAAAAAAAGAACATGTCTTCAAACTCTTTGGGGGATATTCATTTTTAACAAAACAAAGAACATTTAAAAATTTTGGCAAATATTGATAAAATGATACCTTCTGAAATTTTTAGTGCCCACTTCCTGGGAAGGGGCTAAGGCTGTCCTGAAAGACAATTATTTGTAGTATTGTTCCAAAAAGAAAGTAGACCTTAGAACAAGGGTCCCTAAACATGTTCCATAAAGGTCCCGCAAGGCTCCTCTGTTCATGGAATTCTCCAGGCAAGAATAGTAGAGTAGGTAGCCATTCCCTTCTGCAGGGGATCTTCCTGACCCAGGGATCAAACCTGGGTCTGCTGCATTGCAGGTAGATTCTTTACCATCTGAGCCACCAGGGAAGCCCTACAGGGGTCCAGGTAGCAAATATTTTAGTCTTTGTGGGCCATATGTTCTCTGCTGCAATTACTTAGCTCTGTCATTGTGGCATAAAGCAGCCATAAATAAGATGCAAGTGAATGAGTATAGTTGTGTTCCAATAAAACTTTATTAATACTAAAATTTGAATTTTATATAATTTTTGCCTGTCACCAAATATTATTCTTCTACTGATTTTATTTTCCCCTCAGTCATAAACATGTAATCATTCTTAGCTCATGACCATACAAAAAGGTGTAGGCCAGATTTGGCTAAAAATCTTCATCCTTAGCTCATGGCTAAGGTGTGGCCAGATTTGGCTAAAAATCTGTAGCTTGCCTTCACCTAATTTAAAAGATTAGTTTTGAATCCCTGAACTGTTCACCTGAAACTATCACAATATTGCTAATCAGCTATGCCCCAAAACAAAATAAAAAGTTTTTTAAAAAAGATTAGCCTTAAGTCCATGGGTCCAGAAATCCCATTGGTTTATTTTGCATTTAGCACCACAGTAATTCTGTCTGTGTAACCTTGGGCAAAATGCTAAAACTCTCAATGTCTCAGTATCCCCATCTGTTAAATGGGTATAACAGTAGTACTTGTCTTATAGGGTAAATTAGGGGATAATCCAAAGGAAACATTGAGAGGGTTTGCCTGGCACATAGCAAATCTTCAATATGCAGTTTTTGGAACTGTTACTGTAACATATGAGGATCCAGTATATTTATTATCTTATTGAGTCAATTAAATATTTTCTGTAGAATCCTCTATTAGCCTAAATTTGGGAGGCAGGAGAATAAAGTGAAGCGAGTCATTACATTTTTTAAACAATAAAGAATCAGGGAGAAAATTGTACAGATATCTGATGTACTATCCTTTTTCTCTGCAATTTTGTCAAAATAAAAAGTGAAAAGAAAAAAGCGATGTGTTTCTAAATAGGAAAATCAAAACTTCTTAAATAAATTGGAATGAGGGATTATTTAGACTATAGGCAGATTCACTCCAGGGCTCCTTTAAATATGGAAATCCCTTGGCACAATTAAAACATGATTTGATTTATAAGAATTAAACATACATGCTGCATTTTCTGCAGCCTCTGTGCCTAAATGGAAATACCTCGGTACGTAAAACGCTCCCATAACCCTTCAGAGAAGCTCATCTTTCAGGCATATATAAAAGCTTTAGGTATTAGCTGTGAAAATATGCTTACATGGATTAGCTCAATGCTAGTCTATGTTCAAAAATGCATAACTATAAAAGCCAAAATCGTCCACAGCCCTTCGGGGCTTTGGATAAATTTGTCAATTGAAAGCAGTTACCTCCATTGGCAGGAACCACATGGCTATCTCCCCGGTCTCTAAAGAGAACAGAAGTTTGATGCTTATATGACCCTTCATAGGGAACCCTCACGATAGCTCATTATTGATCCTTAAGGCTAAGGTAGGGTTATTATGACAAAGTACCATTGACTGGATATCATCTCTTCAAAAACAGACATTTATTTTCTCACAGTTCTGGGGGCTAGAAGTCTGAGATTTGGGAGTTGGCAGGATTTGACTTCTTCTGAGACCTCTCTCCCTGACTTGTAGATGGCCATCTTCTCCTGACTCGTGTCTTCCCTCGGTCCGCCCTCTGAGTCTGTGTCCTAATTCCTCTTTTTTGGGGACATAGGTTGTTGGAATTAAGTCCATTTTACCTTAATCACCTCTTTAAAGATGCTTTCTCCTGAGTTACTAGGTGTAGGACCTCAGTGTATGAATTTTGAGAGACCACCACTCAGTCCGTTACAGTAGAGCAAAGAGTGTGTGTGTCTTCTTTCTGGATGAGAAACCAAGGGTGACCTCTCTAGGACTGTGTAATTGATGACTGCATGCCTTCTTCCACAGCCAGCCTCCGCAGAACTTAACAGGACTAGCTCAAACTAGAAGTGAGGTACACTTTGATGTTGAAATGCTCCCAAGCAAAGACAAAATTGGTCAACGGACCATAGGGTCGGGATGAAAAGTAAATCAATTCTGCCTCTGCCCACAGAAGTATTCAGACCAAAGATATGTAACCATTTTCATTTTTCTTCTAAATATATGGAGATGACCCAGGGCCTGGTTTACTCTGAGCTCATCTGCAGAGCCTTGCATTGCTCTGCTGGGCTGCTGATTGTTGTCCAGTCACTAAGTCATGTCTGACTCTTTGTAACCCCATGGACTATAGTCCACCAGGCTCCTCTGTCCATGAGATTCTGGACAAGAATACTGAAGCGGGTTGCCATTTCCTTCTCCAGGGGATCTTCCTGACCCAGTGATTGAACCCATGTCTCCTGCTTGGCAGGCAAGTTCTTTACCACCTGCCAGATGGAGACAAATAGATCCAGTTTCTAGGAGGAGGAGAAGTGAGTGGGAAGGGAAGGGAGTTACCTCAGGGGAGGGAAACTTCCAGGGAGAAGGACCAGCCTGTGTGATGACCTGGAGGTGTGAAACTGTGCCCTTGTTCCAGTTGGCTTGTGTCCAATTTCATCACCTAAGGGTTGGCAGCAGAGAGAGAAAAAAAAAAATGTAGACACTTTCTCCTTCCTGTCTGCTAGGAGACACTCCCGCTAGGCTGCTTCTTGCCCTTCCAAGGGCCAGAAATGGTCCTCTGCACAGTGGGGAATCTCCAGGTGAGAAGCAGAATTGAGCTACCCCATCTGAGGTCTGGATCCTGGCTCACCGGCCCCTGCGGGAGATGCCAAATCCTGCCTGAGAGTGGCCCTGGGGATGTACTTCTTGCCAGACTTTGGGATGCTGGTGGTTGTAGCACTCTGAGTATAAAGTGACAGGCTTTGCCAAAGGCTCCAGTGATCCCAAGATCATGGTCGGTCACATGGAGCCCGGTCCCTGCCAGTTGCTGATAGAGTCATCAACATTGCAGGAAACAGATGAGCAGGCCGCCCAGGTTCCACTTAAACTGGATGAGTCAACCTTCACAGAACCAGAAAAGAGGAGGAGACAAGTGAGACCTGTAGGCATGCAAATCCCCAGCTATCAACAAGGGACAGAAAGGTTGGCTGGGAAAAGCACTGTTTTTATCAAAGAAAACAGAAATGAGGAAGTCTTTAAAAAATTATCATTTAATCACATTCTTGAGTCCCTCTGAGAGCCAGGTACTTTGGTGGGCATGGCAATCCACTCCAGTATTCTTGCCTGGAGAATCCCATGGACAGAGGAGCCTGGCGGGCTGCAGTCCACAGGGTCGCAAAGAGTTGGACACAACTGAAGTGACTTAACATGCACGCACGGGGATAAAAGGATGAGTATGATTTGGCTCTGATCCAGGGGGATTATCTGTAGCTGAGGACAATATGTAAATAAAAAGCTGTAATTCAGCATATCAAAGGATCTACTAGGGAGATTTTGAAGTGTGATAGAAGCATAGAAGATGGAGTAATTAATTAACCCCTGGGGACTGGGAAGAGAAGCGACTTTTAAACAATGAAGAAGGGTCGAGGTGGACGGCCTTTCTTTTTTTTTTTTTTCAATTGAACCACATGTAATTGCTAATGTTCAACCATCTTTGACATAAGAAAAGTCAATTTCATATGGTTTAACCTAAATCCCCTGGAGGAGGAAATGACAACCACTCCAGTATTCTTGCCTGGGAAATCCCACGGACAGAGGAGCCTGGCAGCTTACAGTCCACAGGGTCTCAGAGAGTTGGACACGACTTATCCACTAAACAACAACAAGAAGGGCAGGAATAGAAGTTTCATCTCATCTGCTGAGGCTGACCTAGTGGTAGTAACTGCCTGGAAACTGTCAAGAATGACAGGATCCCAGGCTAATAGAAAAAGATACTATTGAAATTTGATGAAAGGTTTCTCCTGACTAATGGGTGGATGGATATTGGAATAGATGGATAATGGAATGGGTAGATACTGGTATAAATTGAACATACCTGCCATCCTTAAATTCTAAGGAATTTATAAGCAGAGGCATAGAAGTCTGAGAAATACCAGTATCAGCACAATAATTAGACAGTTCTTGGTAGTTGGAAGTGGTGGGTCTATATTTGGGGGTGATGGCAGCAGCAGATTAGAGACTCAGTTCGAGAGACTCGTTAGAAAGCTCAGTATCACAAAGTGCCTTAAAAAAAAAAAAAAAAAACTTTTATTGGAGTATAGTTGATTTACATCATTGTATCTCATTGGAAAAGACTCTGAAAAAAAAAAAAGAAAAGACTCTGATGCTAGGAGGGATTGGGGGCAGGAGAAGCAGGGGACAACAGAGGATGAGATGGCTGGATGGCATCACTGACTCGATGGACGTGAGTCTCAGTGAACTCCGGGAGTTGGTGATGGACAGGGAGGCCTGGTGTGCTGCGATTCATGGGGTCGCAAAGAGTCAGACACGACTGAGCGACTGATCTGATCTGATCTGATTGCTCTCTACTGTTTAGCAAAGTGATTCAGTTATATACATACGTACATCCACTCTTTTTAGTTTCTCTGCCCATTATAGGTTATCTCAAACTGCCTTGATGACCTTATAAACACTTTTTTTTAGAAAAATATATTTTTATTGAAGGATAATTGCTTGTCCATATTATGTTGACTTCTGCCATACATCAACATGAATCAGTCATAGGTATACATATGATACACACTCTTTATACTGCTGTTTATACCCTGTTCTCTGTTTGACTTTTTAAATAAACACATGTTAGCTGCCCGCACCTAAAAATACATGGAAGTGGTAGTGTTCTTCTATGCTCCTTTGGTTTTCTTTACTTCAAAACTTTCTTGTAAGAAAAGGTCACAAAGTACTAAGAGAACCTACAATAAATACTTTGCAAATTAAATTGGAGAATGTTTTCAGATAAAATAAAAACCAAGTCCTGTGACAGTATGGATTTTGTTTTACAAAGGTCAAAATCATCGCATAAAGATTTTTTTTTTTTTTGCTACAAAGAGAACATCCAGAGTTATTTCTATCTTTTTCTAAGGATCCACAGCATAAGAAAATGAGGAAAACATCATTATGCACTTCCAGAATTTAGCTTTCCAGAGAGAATCTGTGTGGTGTTCCAGAGGGCTTCGCTCTGTCACAGAGCACAGTATTGAAAACTGTCCCTAAGTCCTTAACTGCATGATACTGAAATGCCCTTCTGGATATGTTTTTGCCACCATTATAATATTTTTCTTTGGAAACCTGAGCACCAAAGGAGGAGGAAATGGCAACCCACTCCAGTATTCTTGCCTGGGGAGTCCCATGGACAGAGGAGCCTGGCAGGCTACAGTCCACGGGGTCACAAAGAGTCAGACATGACTGAGCACACAGGCAAACACACACCACTCACTCTAGAGGTTCTCACCCCCTCTCGTTGACGTTGGAAAAGACAGCAAAGGATTCCGGAAGCCCTTCCTAGGGCAGGTCTCCAAGGATATAGGTGAGTTGGGAAGTCAGGGCTGCTTCTCCTGGGAGATGGCTTCCCAGTGGTAAGGATGACAGCAGAAAAGAGGAACAAGTGGAGGCAACTGACCTTGCCCAGCCAAGGAAGAGAACAGAAACCACGGGAGCCCTTATCCGTCATGAGCAAGGGGCTTACAGGTCCTCAAAAGTCTCTCTCATTCTTCTCAAAATCTGAGTTTGAGAATTGCAGGTCCAGGATTGCAGGACCGATAACTCAAAAGATTCCTGACCCTGGTCATCCTTGGAGCAGGCGGTCGTTCCACAGGAAGTCATAGATCGAGAAGATACCGTAAGATGCCACTGCTCCGCCCCGCTGCAACATTCCACTTTGCAAGGAAGATCCCAGGGTCCTTTGTCTAGATCAGGGCCAGGAGAGGCATCACTGCCACGTACCATGGTCCACAGGCTTAGGAAGCCGCCTCAGACACTGCAAGGCACAGAGCTTTAGGGAAGAAACTGAAAATGCAGAAGCCAAAGGTGGTTTCACCGGAGTCCGCGATGGGTCCAGGGTGGGTCCCAGGGATGGCCAAGTTGCATTTATTTTCTTCCCCTGCCTTACGTATGCTTTTCCCCTGAAGAAATGATTCCGAAAAAACTAAAATGGGGGAAAGAGGAAAAATTTTCCTGAAATAAATCAACGCATGTGCTTACCACTTATTCAGTTGAGCACATCTCCAATAGTACATACGATTCATAACCTTTCCTGGAGGTAGGTATATTCACCCTCATTTTCCAGATGGGAATCCCAAGGCACAGAGAGGTACAGTGACTTACTGAGATCACACAGCTAACTAATATCTGCATCAAGCTTGTTGGCCATGTCTCTCCCGTATTTCTTTCTTTTTTTTTTTTTTTTGGATGTGAACAATTTCTAAAGTCTTTATTGAATTTGTTGCAATATTGCTTCTGTTGTTTATGTTTTGGATTTTTTTGGCCCTGAGCCATGTGGGATCTTAACTCCCTGACCAGGGATTGAACCTATACCCCCTGCACTAGAAAGCAAAGTCCTAACCACTGGACTACCAGGAAAGTCCCAGCTCCGATATTTCTAAAGCTCCCTTTTGAGTATGCCGTGCTGCCTCCATTCCTGATCTGAAACCAGGCTCCACTACCAAACCCCACTGGAAAAAGAAAAGATGAGCATGTGATGGGCTGGGTGGTGGGCCCCTACCAACCCCCTCTGACTAAGGCAGGGGGCTTCCCTGGGTGTCCCCATCCTGCGCTCGGGGGTGTGGCTGTGTTTTCATTTCTCTGCCTTTCTCGTTTGTGTTGCCATGAGTCCCCAGGTGTAGCAAGCGTGCCTGTTCCCAAACCAGATACCATCTCTCTCTCTCTCTTCCGTAGGCACCGTGCTGTTGTGCCAGGCAAACCAGGAGGGATCTTCCATGTACAGTGCCCCCAGTTCACTTGTATATACTTCCGCAAGTAAGCCAGTTCGCGTGGCTCTTTTTTGTTTTGTGATATAAACCTGAGTCTAATCACCTTCCCTCCCATGTAAGTGCTCTCCCCCTCCCTCCACACCCCCCTCCCTTCTGGCTTTCTGCGAGGTGAAGCTGATCTTCACAAGCATGTCTCCATCTTTCCCTGTTGCCTTAGCATCTAACCCCTCTGCTCATTACCTCTGAATCCTTGCCCCAGCCATTCTCTGTTAGACCTTTGTCAGGACGGGGGCCAATGGATGGGACGCTGGGCTTTGGGTTGGGGGCACAGGGGTGGGAGGGAGGGCACAGGTGGTTGCCTGCCTTCTGTCACAGCTTTGCAAATGTATGTGAAAATAACTTACATAAAATATGCAGGCCATCCAAGTGGCACCCTAGCCTCACAAAAGGTGCTTGGTTGGTACTTGTGGGCATGGTGTTCTCATGGTGGGAAATATCACTAGCCTGTGGCCGGAGACTCGTTTGCAAGGCTGTATTATCCTTTGTGATTCCATTGAAGAGGAGGAAATGAGAGGAATGTGTGGTTCTCCCCCATTTAACTGGGGGTGGGGGGAAGAAATAATAATTTAAAAGCACTTTAATAGGTATGATTATAGCCACAAATTCCTAGAAGGAGGAGACCGAAAAATCAATGTGGAAGAAGAGATCACAGTGTTGGCAAGAAAAGACCAAGGATTCCTCTGCTGGGGATGGGTCCTCTAGGGTGGAGATGTAGTACCCCACTCCCACCCCAACTCCCAGAGCAGGTTGAAGAATTCAAGGTCTTGCTGAGTCCACCATGGTTCTCCAGCTGGTTGGCCCCTCCTCACAGTCCCTTGGCACAGCCAAGAAAGACCTTCCCATCTCTTTCATACAATGTGTCTACACCCTATGGAATCTCTGTAACTTCCCAATGGGTCCCCACTGGGATAGATGATCAAGAGTGAGTCTGGGGGCCAGAGGGGAGGTGGGCTGCTTCTGAGATTAGCTAGAGGAGGGGGTGGGTGGGGGTCAGAGGCAACAGCTCAGAGTAATTAGGATAAGAGACTGAGGGGAATCTTTACCAGCTACCAAGGTCAAGCATCTCAATTCCCAAAGGCTGAGACAAACCAAACTCTTTGCTGTCGGGGCAAAGGTTAGAAACAGTCACCGGGAAGCCAAACCCGAGGGTCCCTGAAGGCATCAGGTCATGGGGGCGTCCCAGTTGTTTCTCCCAGAGTGTAATCTTCAGCAGAAGCTTTGACAGTCCTTAAATGCAAGGTATTTTTCTGTGTTCCCCGAGAAGCCCAAATCTAACCATATCGGCAAGAAATGGTTCTTCCTGAATTTATGAACATTGCCCCATGGCCAGTGTAAATTGCATCTGTCTCCTAGAATTAGAAAGCTACTGCACCTTTTCACAGGCTCAAGCTTGTTTAATCCTAATAGTCTGCACCAGGTAGGTATTACCCTATTTGCTTTTCAGCTGAGGAGGTGGAGGGCAATGAGAAGTGGAGTGATTTGCCCAGGATCATACAGCCAGGATATCACACAGCCAGGATGTGGTTTTTTTGAACTTGGGGAGATTTTTCAATCATTGTCTGTTTTCCTGGCTCCATTTGATGCTAAATTTTATCATCTTTCCATGGAACCTGTTTCTCCTTCTGTATGAATTTTATTTTCTATAGTAAAGAGGGTGACCCAAAACTCACCATAGGATATGGTATATTATTTGGGGTTTTCTCTAACATTGTCCTATAGAATGAAGGACTGTCTAGAATGAAGTGTTCTAGACCTGCATGGCTCAGTACATGGTGTGGGTGGGCCCAAGGCATGGAATTTTAAATTTCATTAAATTTTAATTAATGTTACTCTAGCCTCATGGGCTGACGGCTACCATTTTGGGGAATGTGGCTCTCTATGTAATATGTATATTTCACTTTCCTTTATAGATATGAAAAACAAACAAATTGACTCCAAGAAAGGTCTAGTTTGAATTGGTATAGCTCTTCTAAAGTGACTTGAGGAAAATGTGTGTCATAAAAGTCAAACATGAAAATATGTCACAAATTCTCTGAATTAATAAATGGGTAGCAAATACAGGGGACATAAAATCCTCTAAATCGGGGATGGGCAAACCACACCCTCCAGGTCAAATCCAACCCCCATCCTGGTTTTGTAATGCTGGTAAACCAAGAATGACTTACTAGATCTTTCAAAGGACTAAAAAAAAAAAAGCAAAACCAAAAAATAGTATATGACAGACATAAAAACAAAAGATAGCTCAGTTGTGTCCGACTCTCTGCAATGCTATGAACTGTAACCTGCCTGGCTCCTTTGTCCATGGGAGTTTCCAGGCAAGAATACTGGAGTGGGTTGCCATTTCCTCCTCCAGGGGTGATTCCCAACCCAGGGATCAAACCCCCATCTCTTATGTCTCCTGTTTTGGCAGGCGGATTCTTTACCATTAGCACCACCTGGGGAGCCCATATGATGATAGACACAGATGTCCCACAAAAGCCTAAAATATTGACCGCCTGGCTCTTTACAAAAAAGTGTGCTGATCTCTGATTTAAATGGTCAGTTTTATTATTGAAAATACAAAACGGCAATATCATGTCACTGGTTATAATGAGACTTTTTTCCCCTGGAGTTTCAAAGTAAAAAATTTATAATAATTATAGAAACTGCATCATGTGTGTCCAAGGCCCTTCAGTTTTAAATTGCACGATCCGTCATATTACCTACACATTTTTCATCCTATTATTTTCACTTATTATCATGTCAGATGCACTTTATGAAAATATGTTAATGGCCTCATAATAATCTATTGTTTAATGATATTATATTTTAATCTATCCACCCACTGCATTGTTGGGTACTCACGTTGATGGCAATTTTTCAAAAACATTAAAAGAAAATAAATGTCCTTGCATACACCTAGTATATAATCATTTTAAAGAAAACAATTAATAAATAACTAATCCTACTGCATGTGGGCTCAGTCACTCAGTCGTGTCCGACTCTTTGTGACCCCATAGACTGTAGCGTGCCAGGCTCCTCCATCCATGGGATTCTCCAGGCAAGAATACTGGAACAGGTTGCCATTTCCTCCTCCAGCAGATCTTCCTGCTGCTGCTGCTAAGTCACTTTAGTCGTGTCCAACTCTGTGGGACCCCATAGACAGCAGCCCACCAGGCTCCCCTGTCCCTGGGATTCTCCAGGCAAGAACACTGGAGTGGGTTGCCATTTCCTTCTCCAGTGCATGAAAGTGAAAAGTGAAAGTGAAGTCACTCAGTCGTGTCCGACTCTTAGCAACCCCATAGACTGCAGCCCACCAGGCTCCTCCGTCCATGGGATTTTCCAGGCAAGAGTACTAGAGTGGGTTGCCATTGCCTTCTCCGAGCAGATCTTCCTGACCAGGGATCAAACCCAGGTCTCCTGCATTGACAGGTGGATTCTTTACCACTGAGCCACCTGGGAAGCCCAGCTAATCCTACTGCCCCATAACAAAGCCAAACAAAAACTAGTTTCTTGCATTAAGCATCTTCATTTGTCAGTCTCTTCAGCGAAAGTATTCAGATCAACAAGCTCAATTTTTTTTTTTTTTTCGGTTGATACTTTGTAAGGACAGCCAACCCTGAGACCCCTCCTTTCCACTTGAGTTCCGAGTTTCATCTTGAGGCAGTGGCTCTGAGTATATAAAGATGTTCCATCCCTCCCTAAGACATGTTGCTGAGGTTTCCTTTCTGTTCTAGTTCTCAGAATCAACAATGCCTTTTGGAGCTGGACTGTTTGGAGTTAGCTGACTTCTTTGTATGATTCATTTATATTTTCTTTTCCAGATCAAGGTGTCCATTCTAGTTACAAAGTCACACCCTATTTTCTATAAATAATTCAGCCAGAAACTAAGGGTTCATTCTTACAGGTGTGCACACACAGTCTGGGGACCCAAGCACCATCACCTAAGACTTTTCCTGACTCCAGGTCTGACATCCACAGGGCTGAGAGTCAGGGGCCTCATCTTGGAGATCTGAACAGTGTGGCCTTTCTTTCTCTAAGAATCCAGCCTTCTTCCCCAAAGCTGAGGCTCCCTTAGGTCTTAGCAGCTTTTTTTTTTTTTTTTTAAGGGTACACCAGTGTTTCAACTTGAAAATGCATGTGTTTCTCATTTTTATCTAATAGTTGGGCTCCTGAAGCAAGATGTGTGTAAATGGCACTTTTATCAATGGGATGCTGTGTGTTAGGACTTCCAAGATTACACCCAAGTTTGTACTTTTTTCTATGGATCTTCAGCTGGCCTTGGATGTTTTAGGCTTAAATTGTCCTTCTGCCTAGCCCAATAGCTAATCATCTGTAAATAACACCCATAAATGCAGTAGGAGAGATGGTTTTTAAAGGAACCCTGCTGAATTAATCTGTAATGAAAACAACTCTACTGAAGTTATCTGTTTTTTATGATGCATTTATGCATAATGGGTTTCCTCCCCCACCCCCCTCCTCATAATATGTCCCAGGACGTTGAAAGCATTAAGAGAATGATTTTCACTCGGAGCTCAATGTCCACACAATCCAATCCCACATTTTCTCCCATCGCACTCCCACTGAGTCCAGCATTTCCTCCTTTTCCCCAAACTTGAGCCTCCTGTGAAACCCACTTCAAGCTGTGTCCCAGAACATCAGGCATCCTTTTTCATGTCCTAATAAACCACTTCCATCCATAGCGTATCAGACTTAAGTGAAGTCTGATCAAGTCTGGAGAATTAGGTAAGACTACCTTGGACCAAATGGAAAACATTTAATGTCAGTATTTTTGTCTTAAAATATTAACCTTTCCTACTCACAAATCAGAAAGAGACTCATGGACTTAGAGAATGAACTTATGGTTGCTGGGAAGGAAGGGATGGTTAGGGAGTTTGGGATGGACATAAACACACTGCTATTTTTAAAATGGATAATCAACAAGGACCTACTGTAGCACAGAGAACTCTGCTCAGTGTTAACTGGCAGCCTGGATGGGAGGGGAATGTGAGGGAGCATGGATACATGCATATGTATGGCCGAGTCCCTTCGCTGTGTCCACTGGAAACCATCACAACATTGTTAATCGGCTATACCCTAATATAAAATTAAAAGTTCAAAAAAAATAACCTTTAATCAACTAAGTTTAATTACATAAAATTATTTTAGTGACTTTCAAGTAACTAATTAATTCATTAACATTGTGCTTTGCTTTGTGTAACAAACCATGCAACCCCTCAACAGAGAGGTTTGGGGAAGGTAGGGGCAGGGCTGAGGGCCTGCTCAGGGTACCCTCTTCCTAGGGCTGGGGGTCTGGAGGCTCCTTCTGTTGGCACTAAGTATATTATTATCCTCTCTGCATATGGTTGCTTACATCAAAAACAGCTTTAGGCTGAGTCTTCATTAGTCTTTATCAAATAATCCAAAGTATTGGTAAATATGGGGCTTCCTTGGTGGATTTTCAGACAGAATAGAATCTGCCTGCAATGCAGGCGACTCAAGTTCCATTCCTGATGCCCTGGAAGATTCCCTGGAGGAGGAAATGGCAACCCACTCCAGTATTCTTGCCTGGGAAATCCCATGAACAGAAGAGTCTGGTGGGCTAGAGTCCATGTGGTCCCAAAGAGTCGGACACAACTGAGTGACATTCACTCACTCTCATTCCTAATGGTATACAGAGATAAATTATATTTGAGTAGATGTATTAAAAATTAACAAAATCAAATATACTGACAGCCAAGTATTTCTCTGTTAAATAGTTATACACTTGAGAAAATTGGAGATAATTTATATATACAAATCTGATCCAAGAAAATGCCTGAATCTAAAATCATGTAACATCAACTATTTACAAACCCTCTGCGTAAATCAAGCACCAACATTTGTGAGAGGTAAATTTCTCCCTCTTCTAAAGTTCTCCAAGTAATTATTCAACAGTTGTTCAGTCGCAAAGTTGTGTCCGACTATTTGCGACCCCACAGACTGCAGCTCAACAGTTCTTTGGAGCTCTTAAATTTATTTACTTTTGATTTAGCGTACCTTCGGGCATCCTTAATCCTGACCTGAAGAAAGAAAGAAAAAAAAATGGCTTCAGGCAGAAATAGCAAGGTAAAAATTCTATCACCTTTTCTTCCAAATTAAGACGTTATTTCCATTTTTCCCAGTTGAAATATTGAGGTAAGTCGTTAGTTCCGTGAATGGGACTAATGGAACATCCACTCCAGTATGGATTAGCAAAGTCAGCTCTCACGGATTCTTATTTCCCCATGGGGTAGATGTGTGCAGAAGCAGGTCAATGTCACTTGCTTTATTTTGTCTTTCCAGTTTCATAAATAGATTTTAAATTACAAAAGTAGCGTGTATTCACTGTAATGAGGGAAGCAGGCGAACACACACACACATATCTGTATGGAATGATCCAGTAATATCCCCCCACTTTGTCCCCAAACACATGCCTTTCAAGTAATCTGTAATCTGACTCCCTGGTAAGTTATCTTTCCACATTTTCTCCATAACAATGCAAATAGGACATACACCAGTGAAATGCGGGTGTGAGCAGTTTGTTTTCACCCAGAAGGAAGTCAGTAACATCCATATTAAATCCACATTACACATGTTGATCACATTTTGTGTCACTTAATATCACATTTGGGCTTCTCCCATGGCTCAAGGGGTGAAGAATCCATTTGTAATACAGGAGACCTGGGTTCAGTCCCTGGGTTGGGAAGATCCCTTGTTGGAGGAAATGGCAACCCACTCCAGTATTCTTGCCTGGAAAATCCCATGATCAGAGGAACCTGGCAGGCTACTGTCTATGGGATCACAAAGGGTCGGACACAACTGAGCACACACACACACAATAACACATTTTCACTATCTCCCATTAAGCGTTTTTGATAGTTTCATGCTGTTCCATGATGTGAGTGGTCCAGAGTTCATGCAGTCATCTCTGTCCACAAACTTTAAAGCTATGTCTTTTCCAGCCTCTCTCTGAAGGCTGCAGCACGTATCGTTACCTATACTCCAGCATACCTGTCCGTGTTCCGAATCCACATGGAGATCCCCAAATACAGTTGTGAGCTTCATCCCACATTCTTGCCAGCACCTGCATCGTTTGCTCTTTTCTATAATTTTGCAAACCAGGTGGGTGAAAAATACCATCAAGCTTCCTCTAGTTGCCTGTGCCTGTCTTTTAGTGAGGAACATCATCTTTCACATACTTAATTGTCATTCGGATGTTACCTCTTGTGGATTTCCAATGCACATCTGCTCGCTTCTCTTCCAAGTTTTCCTCATTTTATTTTTAATTCACATCAAGTGGTAATTATTATTTATTTATTTATTTATTTGGTATATGGGATCTTAGATCCCCTGATCAGGGATTGGACCCACAGACCCTGCATTGGAAGCACAGAGACTTAACCACTAGACTACCAGGGAGACCCAAGAAGTAATTATTTGTGAAGTACATTACCTGTGAATAATGTAAATGTTACAAAATTAATTCCTGTGTTGGCCAGTTGATTCTGCTTGCATTCCACCCTACATTTTTAGTTCTGTAAGTCAATGAATTTGTCCTTTCCTTTTTTACCAGCTTAGACATCATATTAGATGACTAGAGCCTTGACTTTGGGCTCACTGCATCACACATCAAACTCCCACTGACTATCTGTTTTACATATGGCAATGTAAATGTTTCAGTGCTGTTCTCTCAAATCATCCCAACCTTTCTTTCCACTGTCTCCAAAAGTCTGTTCTTTAAAGTCTGGGTCTGTTTTGCTGCCCTGCTAGTAGGATTTGAGTACCATCTTTCTAAATTCCATATTTTGGTATGGAATATCCATATGCGTTAATATGCAATACTTATCTTTCTCTTTCTGACTTACCACTCTGTATAATAGGCTCTGGGTTCATCCACCTCATCAGAACTGAATTCAATGTGTTCCTTTTTATAGCTGAGTAATATTCCATTGTGTTTCTGTACCACAACTTCCTTATCCATTACTCTGTGGATGGACATCTAGATTGCTTCCATGACTGGCTATTGTAAACAGTGCTAAAATGAACATTGGGGTACATGTGTCTTTTTCAATTATGGTTTCCTCAGGATATATGCTCAGTAATGGGATTGATGGGTCATATGGTAGCTTTGTTCCTAGTTTGTTAAGGAATCTGCATACTGAAATTTTCATCCCTGGCAACAGGAAAAAAAATTTTTTATATCCCAGGCAAAAGCTCAAGGACCTAAATGTTATCAAAATGCAAAGGCATCTCCTCCTTGATTAACTTTTATGAAATTCAAGGGCAAGTGGGAGTGGCAAAGTTTTAATTGATGTATCGATTGCAGATTTTATGGCAGTAGTTATGTGGAATTCATAAAGCAGTGGCTTAAGTGGCAGAAACAAACGTCAATCAGGCCTTCCCTGTTCTACTTTCAGGTAATTGATAAAATTTCCATTGCTCTCTGTAATTAAAGTAACAGCCTAAATTCATTGATGACTTCCTCTTTCTTCTGCCCAACATAGAAAATGAGAGTAGGTGGGGTTCAGTTAATAGAAGGTGCCGGAACAGGTCTCTGTGCTACTGATAACATTGGTTTAATGAACCATGCCCTTCTTTCTCTCTTTTCAGTAACTCACACCTTCCTGGTGACGTCTGAGAGGCTTTTTCTAATGTTTTCTGGAGGAGTCGCTTCAAATAATAAACAGTACTGGGGTGAGGCCAGTGAATTTTGTCTTTGGACAAAATTTAAAGAAGCGCAAAGAAACTCAGTCATCAAGGACTTCCCTGGTGGGTCCAATTGTTAAGACTCCTTGCTCCCAATGCAGGAGTCCTGGGTTCTATCCCCGGTCAGGGAACTAGATCCCACATGCCACAACTGAAATTTCACATGCTACAGTTGAGACCCAGTGCAGCCAAATTAATAAACATTAAAAGCAACACAAAACTCAATCATCAAGGTAAATAACATTTTAAAGCAATAGTTTTTTTTTTTTTTTTTGAAAAAAAGGAAATGATTGGGAAAAGATCCACGATCAGCAAAATATCAAAATTTTCCATAAAAACAAGATGAATATTATTGTTTTCTTTTCATGTAGGATCCAATATGGCACAGCCAAGCACTTCTTTATTTAAATTTTGAGTTGGTTTATCACCAATTCATTAATAATCATTTAATTTTTTTTTAAAGTTGCATGAAAATATGATCGATCCTAATTACTGAGTTTTTGGTGCTGTGTCCCCGTTACATTTTTAAGCTCAAAGTGAGTCCTAGTTCCAGCTCCGAAATAAAAGATAATAATTATAATGGTAACGATCAATGGTTTTTGAGCACTTACTATATGTTAGGCATTTTGCTTGCTGTGCTAAGTCACTTCAGTCGTGTCTGATTCTTTGAGACCCCATAGACTGTAGTCTGCCAGGCTCCTCTATCCATGGGATTCTTCAGGCAAGAATACTGGATTGGGTTGCCATGCCCTCCTCCAGAGGACCTTCCCTACCTAGGTATTGAATCTGCATCTCTTACATCTCCTGCATTGGCATGCAGGTTCTTTACCACTAGTGCCGCCTAAGCCCTTCATATGAACATTCTCACTTAATACAGGAAATCTATGCTCTAGGCGTGATTATTATGCCTATTTTCTCACATGAGAAAATGTAGGCTTCAAGAGATTGAAGAACTTGGCTGTGGTCATTCAGCTGGATCAAGGATGAACCAGTCTGACTGAATCCTGAGTTTTCCATCTTTCCCACTCTAAACTTACACACCAGAGATTCCTTGTTCTGTTCCTGGAAAAGTCTGAGCAGAGAGAGGTCAGATGGACCTTCTAGACAGCTCTCCATCTTCAGCATTCAAGCTCTGAGGCTGGGCTCTCTCCTTTCCATCCCAAGATCCCTGGAGAGCCCTTTTTTCTCTGTCTGTTCTTTGGCAAAACTATTCTTTGAAAAGTCAGATAGTCAATATTTCCATCTTTGTGGCTTATCTAGTCTCCATTGCAACTACTCAGTTCAGTCCTCATAGCTTGAAAGTAGCCACGGACAATACATAAATGAATGGGTGTGACTGGGCTTCCCATAACAGTTTATTTACAGAAACAGTCTTTGTGCCAGATGGCCCAGAGGGCCATAGTTTATCATCTCCTTCATCAGGCCATCATTCTCCTCTGACATGGCAGGGCCCAGGGCAGCTGGCTGCTGGGGTGGAGGTAAAAGGAGACTTCCTTTTGAATTCTTGTGTCTCTTTTGCCTTTTGTACCATTTGATCACATTTTATAACGAATAATGTTAGGTAGGCACAGAAAGAGAATCCCCTTCTCCTGATCCACAGTAAGGTAAGACCCGTGCATACATTCAGTCTAGATACAATGCATTGACCTAGTTTTGCCCTCACAATAAACAATAAAGAAACACATCTGGATTTGGAGCCCTGATTTGGAGCTTTGACCTTCTCTAGGGCTTCCCTGGTGGCTCAGATGGTAAAGAATCTGCCTGTCATGCAGGAGACACAGGTTCAATTCCTGGGTCAGGAAGATACCCTGGAAGAGGAAATGGCAACCCACTGCAAAATTCTTGCCTGGGAAATCCCATGGACAGAGGAGCCTGGCAGGCTGCAGTCCATGGGGTTGCAAAGAGTTGGACATGGCTGAGCACAAGTGCGCAAACATACACAGTAATTCACTTGTATTTTTGATCCTTGCCTCCACCCCTGAACCCCAACCAGGTTAGCTCCTTTACTGACATCTGTGATCACTCCGGCTGGCCTATGATCACAGGCCTCTTGGTTGTTACTGTTATGTCCAATTTTTACTTTTTTTTTTTTTTTTTTTACCAGTTTCAAGAAAAGTCTTAAAACACACTAGTTGAACACCCTCAGTTGTTCACAGGGAAAACTCAGCAAAGGAGAAGCCAGGATTCAGGCAACTGCTCTCCCAGCGCTTTGCTTATTAATCTCCATGCAGAAGAGGGCTTTTGTCTTTTTCAGACAGGGGTCTCACTTCTGCAATAGGCTGCCAGTTGCAAAAAAAAAAACTACCATCCGGTGGTGTGCCCCCAAACATCTTATTTGTCTTGATATTTCTTGCACAGAAATACATGTGACAGATAAGGAATCACTGGAGAATGGTTTGCTTTGTGTCAGACAAATATTAAAACAATAAACTACGTTGCCCTGGGATCCTCCTGCATGCACAGCCAGAGAACGAGGCTGAGATGAGATGTTTCTGAAAGACAGGGAGGTAGTCATTCCGGGGGAATTCCCTGGAAACTCCAGGTCCTGGGATAGCACCGACAGTATTTTTTCTTATGCGCATCCACACACAGCCTGGTGCAGAGCCCGCATGGAAATCCTTGATCATGACTGTGTTCTCCTTCCCCCAGCCCTGAGCAGAGGCCAGAGGCTCCTTGTTGACTGGTGAAAGTGAAAGTGTTAGTCACTCAGTCATGTCCAACTCTTTGTGACCCCATGGACTGTACCTCGCCAGGCTCTTCTATCCATGGAATTTTCCAGACAAGAATACTGGAGTGGGTAGCCATTCCCTTCTCCAGGGGATCTTCCCGACGCAGGGATCAAACACAGGTCCCTGCATTGCAGGCAGGTTCTTCACCCTCTGAGCCACCAGGGAACCGTGTATAGTAGTGTGTATATATTAATCCCGAACCCCTATTTTATACCCCACCTTGCCACTCTGGTGGCTGTAAGTTTATTTTCTATGTCTGCGCATCTGTTTCTGTTTTGTAAATAAATTCATTTACATATTTTTTTTTAGATTCCACATATAAATGATATCATATGATCTTTGTCTTTCTCTAATGTGGATTTAAAATGGGAAAAAAAAAAAAAAAAAAAACCTATACTGAGTTCAGAGCTGGGATCTTGTTTGATTCCTGGAAAGTAAAGTGGAGCAGCCTGATACACTGGTGCAGGTGTTCATGTTTAGGGAACCTGGCTTTGTAAGTGAAGCCAAGCCCTCCCCGTCTGCAGAGCTGGGAGTGAACAGCTTAGGAGGGAAGTAAGAACCCCGAGGGGACCTTCCCAGGTGGCGCTAGTGGCAGTGAACCCTCCTGCCAGTGCAGGTAAATGTAAGAGAAGTGGGTTCGATCCCTGGGTCGAGAAGATCCCCTGGATGAGGGCATGGCAAGCCACTGCAGTATTCTTGCTTGGAGAATCCCATAGACAGAGGAGCCTGACAGGCTACAGACCATGGGGTCGCAGTCAAACACACTCAGCCCCTAAGCAACAAGGACCCCCAAAGACACTCAAGCCCTGCAGTGGGATGCTTGGTATTTCTTGCATAGAAATATGTCCAACCCCAGAGAGGTGGTCCCCTCATTTCCCCTGCATTATTTCTCTTCAAAAGCAGATTCCCCCACACACGGTAAAGATGCATGAAAGGAAACCGAACCTGGCATAGTTCCTTTAAATACAGTTGTTTTAACACTTGTATCATGAAGAACTCCAAAACACCATTGTCTGAAATCATGTTTTCATTCATGTAAAAGCAGTGACCTGCCAAGAGCTCTTTTATTGCTACTGGAGAACTTGGTGTGGCTTGTGTGCTAAGCCACTTCGACCCCGTGGATTGTGACCCTACAGGCTCCTCAGGCCATGGAATTCTCCAGACAAGAATACTGGAGTGGGTTGCCATTTCCTCCTCCAGGGGATCTTCCCGACCCAGGGATCGAGCCCGTGTCTCCGAAACCGTGTCTTCTGGGTCTCCTGTATTGCAGGTGGATTCTTTACTGCTGAGCCATTGGGGAAGCCCAAATACCTGCTTACCTGTGAGCATTAAGTGACATCCTTGTTTTAAAAGTTTTCAGGCTGCTTGAGGCATTGTAACTCCTCAAACAAATGGCTCTTCTTTCTTTTTCATTCTTAGATGTGATCTTTCCCAGGTGCTTTTGAAAGTTCACCAACAAAGCTGGCTTGGAAGGTTTATGTTATCTAGTGCCTGGACAACTGAACCATGTCTGAATGGCCCTCCTTCGACCTGGTCTAGGTGGGCATGTTGGGGAGGTCTCCAGCTGGGAAATCAGACAGGTGATCCCAGGTCCAGAAAGCACCTGTAAACCTCTGGGTTTGTTTGGGGACATTGCCCAGAGGATCAGGACTCAGTTTTCAAGTCTGGAGCTGGTTCTCAAAATCAGGTGGGGTTTGACATCACAGTGATGGCTGGCAGTGAAATGAACAATGCTTTTGCATCGCATTTCCATCCCGTGAGTCCCCATCAACCCCCATCTAGGGCCTCGGGTTCATGGAGCTGCAGCAGCCCCAGAGAACCATGGGAAATTCAGCCCAGCATAAGGGAGCTCATTTATCTCACTTGCCCCGCTTCCTACCTGGAGAGGCAATTCACCGAGCTTGCTGTTTCAGCCAGCTGTTAGCTAGATCATGAATGATTTAACAATTGAAGCTTTACTGTGTGTATGCACTCGATAAAGTAATTATTTATATAAATTATTAGCCTTTTTTTTCTCCCTCCACGGCTGCCTGCAAAAAGCTACATTGACACCAATACAGGTACTGTCAGAGGAATAGATGCTGGTAAATCGCTTCGTCCGAGTTACAGTAGGTCTCAGCATCTCAGGTCTTTGTCTCCCCAGGTTCCTTCTAAGGACAGAAAGCACTTTTGCAGAAGCCTTCTGAGGTCCTGCCGAGTCAAACCCTCCAAGATGGAGATGCATTCTTGTTTTGTTTTTTTTTTTCACTGAATGAAATGTTACAGAAACCCTGCCCAGGGGGCCGATGTCAATACGTATAAGGAGATGGAACACAAAAAGGTCTTTAGCACAGAAAAAGATTCTCACTGCACATTTTAGCAGCCTTGGCCCTCCCCCCATGTCTGTTGGATTAATCTGCCCATTTGTAACCTGGGAGAAAAGAGACGACCAGCCCCTAACTTCAGGGGGTAAGTAGGAATCAGGGGGTAATTAGATAATATCCAAGGCTGCTGTCATCATTCAAACTCCTAAGTGTTGAAATAATATTCAGGTGTGTGAGCATTGTGGGGTTGAGAGGCGGTTTGTTGAGACTTCTTAAATTTATTAAGTTCAGAAACATGTCTACTTTGGGAACACCAAACTCACTGCTCAGAATGCATCCCTGTATCGGCATTACATGCTTTAATGTATATTTTTTACCTAGATGACTCATTTCTTTCCAAGGAAGAGACTATTTCTAACCAAGCTGTGAATCTAGTGACATTCAAGAAAGTGAGTTGCTCAGTCGTGTCTGACTCTTTGCGACCCCATGGATGGTACAGTCCATGGAATTCTCCAGGCCAGAATACTGGAGTGGGAAGCCTTTCCCTTCTCCAGGGGATCTTCCCAACCTAGGGATCGAACCCAGGTCTTCTGCATTGCAGGTGGATTCTTTACCAGCTGAGTCACAAGGGAAGCCCAAGATACTGGAGTGGGTAGCCTATCCCTTCTCTGGTGGATCTTCCTGACCCAGGGATCAAACCAGGGTCTCTTGCATTGCAGACAGATTCTTTACCAACTGAGCTATCAGGGAAGCTTGAACATAAATATAGAATGGAAGAAATGTCACCTGCCCTGCTCTTTTCCATGCCCTGGCTTGCAGCAAGGTCTCAGGGAGGCTTGTAGACAGATCCCCCTGCAAATTAATTCAGTCCATGATGAATCAGGGCTGGTTCTCTTGGATGTGTTATGGATTAAGGGAGGTGATGGAGCAGCTTGTCCAGACAATAGGAGGGAAGTGAAAACTGACGGCCTGGAAGCAGCTTAGAGGGGCTTCCCAGGTGGCACTAGTGGTAAAGATCCTGCCTGCCAGTGCAGGAGATGGAGACATGGGTTCAGTCCCTGGGTGGGGAAGATCTCCTGGAGGAGGGTATGGCAATCCACTCCAGTATTCTTGCCTGGGAAATCACATGGACAGAGGACCCTGGCGGGCTACAGTCCATGGGGCCGCAAAGAGTCAGGCACGACTGAAGTGACTTAGCATGCACACATGCTGTACGTGAAGAAAGTGGAAGTGGAAAGGTTTTACCTAAAACTGACAAAGGATCCCTTTGTTCCCGGGCCTCCTGCAAAAAATAAGACGTCAGGGTCTGGTGTCAAGTTGTCTGGGTTCAGATCACTGGAGAGTTTCTGAGCTGCTCTCTGTCTACCTTTCCGCCCCAGGAAAGGGAAGATTGCAGTTAAGACCTGATTCGTGTGGTTCTGTGAAGAGTTCTGTGAGTTCATCTGTAGGTCTGGCCATTAGCAAGGGTTAGTGACTAGTAGCTGTTTACTGTATGTCTCATCATGCAGTAAAATCTCATCTGTCTGATCATGGAGTCCGAGAGCATGGAATTATGCCAACCGTAATCGCCACTTTTAACGATCCCAGTTATCACTGCCTGAACTTTGAGACACGTGAGGTCCAGAGTCTCTCATCACTGATGTCCTCATTAAATTTCTCTTAAAATAGACATCCTTCCGAAGCAGCAGCTTTCACAGGGTCAAGGACTGTCACTCATCTTTCCTCTGTAACAGAACTACTGTGGCATTCTGAGTTTATCTGACGATATAATCAATAAACATCTCAGCGTGTACCTGGGGCCAGATCATCCTCTGGGTACTAGAGACACAGTCTGGACAAAGATAAAGTCCTCAGGACACCTCAAGAGAGAGCTTGATAAGGAGAGTGCAATCATATGAAATGGTAGGAAGGAGATGGTAGGTGAAGAGGGAAAAAGGAGTGGTATGGTGGTGGCCGTGGTGGCATCAAGAAATGTGGGGTAAAATTGAGAGGAAAAACCTTGGAAGGAGGAGGTGATGTTGGAACCAAGAATTAGATTAGGGAGTCGACGTTTAGAGACTGGACAAAGGCGAGAATCTTTATCACTAAGAGGCGGTGGTCAGAGGTGGCTGGAGGAAATGAGGTCTGTCGGTCTCAGACAGCGAAGATTTAGGTCAATAAATTCATCTTTGGCAATCAAGCCAGCACAATATCCCCATCATTTTTTTTTCCCTTTCAAAAATGTACATCTCTGTCCAAGTTCTTGCCAGTTCTTTCCACACATCCTCCTCGGACCTGTAACGGCCTAGAAACTTCTGGGTAATTTGGATTTGACTAAAACTTTTGTACCATGACGTTATGTAAAGAGATTCAATTATGGTGCGCAATGTTTTGTGAGTAACTGCCGCCCATAAAAAGTTAATTAATCAGGGCTGTGTCAATTTCCTTGTGCCATGTCAATTTGCTGCCAGGTAATTAATCACTAATCACCCACCAAACAGCAGGCGGGGGTGGGGGGAAGCATCCTCGAGCCATTTATTGTCTTTCTCCAAATAAATGGCACGTGCAGCCGGCAAGAAACACATCTTGCCTTTCATAATATTTTTATCGACACTTTTGCAAGTTGTAATAGACTGCACCAACAAGCAGCTGCAGTTCAATGGAATATGAATATTAAAGAAACAAATGAGCGGAGATTTATAGGACATTGCGTTTCTGTTATGTCAGTTTTGAGATTAAACCGAGCAAATGAACAGTGAAAAATTACTCTTCCATGTGGAGAATGGTGATTAGACTTGTACATTAATTAGAAATTTTTGTTTTCCTATTCAATGCATTTCAAATGAGGATGTCCTGTAAGAAACTGTTTGTCCAAAACGTAGATTTATTCACTTCTAAACAGCAGTGTTTAATATCAACATGCATTTTAAAATGAAACGAGAGCCGATCCCAAATGTGAGTTTCAGGGATGAATAGATGTGTGTATGAAAACCAGAGAGTCCAACAAATTAAGTGGCCATTTTGGTCTTTTTGTCAATGACTGCCTGAATGCAAGACTCCCTTCTTACTCCTAAACCTGGAAATGACTGAATTTTAACAAAACTGAAAGCCTTTCCATTTTTACTTTGACCTAGAACCAAATGTGGTCCATCATATTAAGTTTTCCATTTGGTCTTATTTAAAGACAGTGACCTTACTGTGTATACATTTTGTGTTACAAACCAATTTGATGTATCTTTCTTTGAGATCTGTCCTGCAAATTGCAAACATTTTTTCGCCATGTGGAAAATAAGTCATCAGGTTTTTATGTGGGCTTTTTTGGACGATGCGTTGTGATGTTTATCACACAGTGCTCTGCCTGTGAAATTGAGCCATCTCTGGTTGTTTATTTCACCTCGGTATGTTACCTATTATGCCACTTCTTAATTTATGGTCCAGCTCATGGAACGGGAGTTCCCTCGAGGGGAATCCTGCAGAACCGTGAACCTGCTGCTGAAACCGCATCTGTACCCCCAGAATTGTGTAAGTGAATATTTCCTACCATAAATTACCCGCGGAATAATTCAACCCCCAAATGAGCAGGAACATCTCTGTCTTAAAACATTTCAGGGGTGGGGGAGGGGGAAGGTGGCATTCACGAAGCAAAAAAGAGGAAGAACAGACAAAGAGAGAGCTTCCCCCACCCGCATCCATCCTAAACAGCACACCTTTTCAGGGCATCTGGCAACCTCATGCAAATTCAAACCCATGCACAAATGCAAAGAATAATTGCCCGTTAAAGCAGTTGTATATTTTTATGGTTTTGATGCAGAGTCTGCCCCCCCGTCGGGTTTTGCATCTGCTGTTCTTCCATCTCTCCCAGAGCTCTAAAACTTTAATATGCAGTTTATAACCCTCAAGTATTTTCCATGGGTTTTGTTGTGTTCCTTCTCTTGGGATTTCCAGGCTTGCTGAGATGATCTCATTTGTGTTTATTTTCGAAGGTAAGCACCACATTCGTAAAAGAGACAGAGGGAAGGGCTCACGCGTTCGTCGCTGTAAATACATTGAACTCGAAGCTGCTCGGAGGTGGGAGGTGGGGGCGTCTGTCTTGCGGGGGAGACAGGCAATAAGCAGTTGACACTTTGGTAAATGGCCCATTTGTCTGGTTGATACACCCACACATCTTCCCTTTAAAAATGTTGATTTGCCTTGATACTTGAGCACATCACAGCATGCCTCTGGTTACATCCCTGAAGTTTCCGTTTCATTGAGTTCAGCGGTGGAGAACTCCTTATTCCTAAGAGCTGAGACGGTTGCTCTGCTAACCTCGTCCCTCTCTGCTCTGGATATAAATCTAGCTGAAGGTTGGGAGTGGGTGGGCTGCGGATGTCGAGGTGTCAACAAGATGTGCAATTGGCATTTGCTCCAGAAGCTCAGGCCCTGTTTTCTTGGAGAGAAACTCATTTTTAGCTTATGAGCTAAATCCAATTTTCATTGCAGTGATACCAGATTTTTCACTTTGATTCATGCTGGAGCAGGTTAAAGAAGGAACGTTTCCAGTATAATGAACCTGTGCTTTTTTTCCCCCTCCCTTGTCTCCCTCATGCCAAGAACTAAGGATTTATTTGGTACCCACGAAGAAGCCTGAATACTTTCCATTGTTTGCCATTGATGGTCTGTTTACATGCTTATTAACTTGAAGTTCAACTAGAAAAAAAAAAATCAAACTCCAGCGTTGGGGTTCAGAAATGCCTCTAATTTGGTGTCTTTTCTTTCAAACATTGTTCTTTAATTAACAAAGAG
Organism: Bos indicus; assembly: GCF_029378745.1. Lineage (NCBI taxonomy): Eukaryota > Metazoa > Chordata > Mammalia > Artiodactyla > Bovidae > Bos > Bos indicus. The sequence continues at coordinate 7,623,809 of NC_091784.1, forward strand.
GCATTTACAAATATTGGACAGGGTGACGGGTGAATGACTTTTATTAGCATCGATTTACTCTGTTTTGGTAGTGGAGAGGACATTGTGCGTTTCCCCTTGGCCTTTTGCATTGGATTTATTAAACACGTGTTGCCCACTTCCTACATGAAAACTCCTGAACTGGGATATTGATAGATGACATAACTTTCAGCAAAAGAGACAAGTCATGCTGCAATGTAAACACATAATTAAGATGTCTTCTTATTACCAAACCCAAGTTCATGTGACCAAAGCACAGTGAGACCAAACAATACCTAAATGTCAGAGTTTGGGTGCAGGAAAGGTTTATTGGCCTGCCGGGTGATGCAAGGAGAGGGATGACTCAAAACACCCCGAATTCTCTGAAGGGCTTCAGCAAAGCATTTTTAAAGTCAAGGCAAGGGAGGCGCTTGGTCGGTTGTTGCAAGCTTCTTGATGTCAGAATCCTTTGTTCTTGTAACTCTCCATGTAGGTCTGATCACTATATTCCTGTAAACCTCCAACAAGACAAATGTTACTCTCTGTTTTGCAACTTTTTATCTCCATGTGAATGGAAAAGTGTTATACCCTTAAAGATGAGAGCCTTGAGAATGGGCAATCCTATTTTAGGCTATAGGCAACATATAGGAAAGTCTGATGGCTCAGCGGATAAGAGAATCTGCTTGCAATGCAGGAAACACAGGATTTGAGTTTGATCCCTGGGTCTGGAAGATCCCCTGGAGGAGGAAATGGCAACCCATTCCAGTATTCTTGCCTGGGAAATCCCATGGACAGAGAGGAGCCTGGCGGGCGGCAGTTCATGGAGTCACAAAGAGTCAGACACAACTGAGCGACTTAGCACAGCGCAGTACATTCTTTTTACATGGTTCAAGGATAAAGCCATTTTAGTTTTGTTTAACCTATATCCAAATCACCTAAGTATACATTTCACATATGCAGTTAACCATGCTCTATAAGCCAGGAGACCCGGTAGGCAAGTAAAAATAAATAGATCAGCTCCTACCATCCCACCAGGGTCTAAAGGAAGCTTGACAAACAGTTGTGGTGTTTTGCCCTTGAATTTGACCATTTATCTTAGTTGCAAGACAAGAGAGCCACACTGTCCTGAGCCAGCCATAGGGGGGATGTCCTCTCATGGAGACAGGAAGAAACACAGAAGGCACAGCTGTCAGTCAGGCAAGGCAGGGATTATAAGGATTGCTGTTTTCCAGTGTTCCTTGTTGCACACATTCATTGCATAAAGACTCAGATTTGCTGGGTTGCTAGGGAGCTCCACGTGGGGCTGTGTGCAAGAAGCAACGTGACCAAATACCTTTTACTGACCAGATGGGTACCACCTGTCTGGGTGTGGGGGGAGTTTGAGCTCAACTTCTCTGAGAACGAGAAACCAATCTCCAAACCCTAATGCTGTGCAGCAATAAAGGTGAATTTAAGTGAATGAGGGTGGGCAATAATTCCCAGCGCAGAGCATTTACCCAAATCATCTCCCTTTTCATCAGAATCACACATATTCCAAGTCTGGTTGCTATTTTTGGGTCAGGAGTGTAGCAGTTTTTATAAAGATGACTGAGATCTCATGTATTATTTGCACACTGTATTTCTGCAAATCTTGGGCAGCATGCTTTTTATAAAGGACAGGGTTATGGTCCTTTTAAAAGAGACAAACATGGGTTCATCATCAAAGCATGTCCAGGCATAGTATTAGGTAGCTGATACCTTGCTGTGCTAGGCAATTTCCTAAATCAAAGAGCAGAACAGATGGAAAACACTGCCCGCATGGAGCTTGCATTTTAGCTATGGAGAGCTTTCCCTTCATATCTGTGATCCAAGTTACTTGATTGCTAGTACACCCAGGAAGATTTGGGGTAGGCTTCTTCAGAAAGAGATTACAAAATAAAAGGGAGGGAGGGAGGAATGGATGCCTAATCCATTCTGTGTACCTTGACACTGAATTCAATCTCAGAGAGTTTTGGATGAAATAGAAAAGAATAGCTTTATTGCTTTGTCAGGCAAAGAGGGCCACAGCGTTTTGCCTTCAAAACTGTGTGTCCTGACCCGGAGGGGGTGATGAGGAGTTTTATGGTAATGGTTCAAAGAGGAGGAAAGCCTGACTAGCTCCTGGACATTCTTCTGATTGGTGGTGAAGCAAGTGGAAGTCAGCATCACCAATCTTCTATTTCCAACTGGTCTGGGGTCTGTGTGCTGGTGGGCAGCATGCAGTTAACTTCTCCCACCTGGTGGGGGTTTCAGAATCTGCAAAACAACTCAAGGATATTATTAAGTGTACCCCTTAAGGAGGATCCAAGACCCTACCCCCGCAAGGCTACACTGCTGTTTCTTGGCTGCTGCTGCTTTGTCTCTGCATCCCCTCCCTTCCCTAATTAGCAACTGTTTGAACCTGCCTGTTGGAACTCAGGGAAAGTCTTGGAGGCTGAATGAAGCCGATTTCCTGTAATCAAGGAACGGGAAACACAGAAAGGCTTTTGTGCCCAGGAGCCCCACTGGGTCCTGTTTGGTTTCAGGAATGAGGGAGGGAGGGAGAGAAGAGGGGAAGAGAAGGGAATATTCATCAATGACAGTGATTAACTAGAGACTTCATGAAGAGACCCCTTGGCCAGCTCTAGACGGCAACAAGAAGGGATAGCTGAGCAGACATCCACCTGGGAGGCTTACATGCATGCTCCTGTAACAGGAAGCCCCTGTTAAAATTTGTTGTGGTTGCTCAGTCACTAAGTCATGTCCAACTCTTTGCAACCCCATGGACTGCCGGCTCCCCTGTCCTTAACTGTCTCCTGGAGTTTGCTCAAATTCATTCCTGAATATTCATTGGAAGGACTGATGCTGAAGCTGAAGCTCCAACACTTTGGCCACCTGATGCAAAGAACTGACTCATTAGAAAAGGCCTTGATGCTGGGAAAGATTGAAGGCAGGAGAAGGGGACAACAGAGGATGAGATGGTTGGATGGCATCACTGACTCAATGGACATGAGTTTGAGCAAACTCCAGGAGACGGTGGAGGACAGAGAAGCCTGGTGTGCTGCAGTCCATGAGGTCGCAAAGAGTCAGAGATGACTGAGCATATGAACAGTGACAACATGTCCATTGAGTTGGTGATGCCATCCAACCATTTCCCCCTCTGCTGCCCCCTTCTCCTTTTGCCTTCAATTTTTCCCTGCATCAGGGTCTTTTTCCATTGAGTCAGCTCTTCGCATCAGGTGGCTCCTTATCTTACCTGAGGGCACTTGGCCTCCCAGGAAGTTGATGTGCGGTCCTTCCCTTGCTCCTTTAACAACCAGAATCTCTTTAATGCGCCCTGCTTGGAGTAGCCCAAAGAGCTTGGTATGAAGACCTGCAAATCCCTTATCCTGCATTGAGAAGGCTATTTTCTCCCTGCAGCAAAGAGGGGTACGCAGCAGCATCCTGGCTTTCCCCTTCTAGCAGCTTGCATTCCCCTCGCTCTACTGCTGAGCTTCTGTTTCATGTTCTATCTCAACATCTAAATCCTCCAAGAATTATTGTAAAACCTGCTTGTCGCTGAGAGGGATCTTGTCTGGCTCACTCCGTGCCGCAGCCAACGATAATGAATGGGTCAGCATAATTACTGCGTTTCCTCACACAGGCAACCAGCTGCTCTGCCAGATTGTGAATTTTTCATTTGCTTTATTTCAAAATCCAGGGTGTTCCTCCGCAAACTTAATATTTGAACTGTGGCAAGATCGCGTTAGAATCAAAGGCTCACTCGTTCCTTTTCTCCCCAGTGCTGAAGCCAACATCTCCTATCTCACAACTCTAGGCCTTTTAGGATATTTGGATTGCTCCGCTTTCCCCATTGAGGTTGATACCTCTTGGCAATTTCAAGGATAGTAGTTGGGCTTCCCAGGTGGCACAGGGGTGAAGAATCCACCCGCCAGTGCAAGAGATGCAACAGACGCGGGTTCTGTCTCTGTGTTGGGAAGATCCCCTGGAGGAGGTAGTGGCAGCCCACTCCAATATTCTTGCCTGGAGAATCCCATGGACAGAGGAGCCTGGAGGGCTACAGTCCATGGGGTCGCGAAGAGTCACACTCAACTGAGCGACTGAGCACAGCTGAAACACCAGCTAAGAAACATGGATGCGGAGGGGCTGGCAAGCTGAGAGTTAAGTAATGCTATATGATTTGTCTTGACTGACAATTTTTTTTAAAAAGATTAAGAAATAACCTGGATGGTCTTCTGGGACATAAAGAGAAAGATAAAATCATTCTGGCTTTGTTCTACCATCCTGGCATTTTACTAGCATCATCAGAGAAGGATATGGTAGAATCCAAGAAACAGGCTGGCTATTGGCTATTCAAGAACACACGAAGAATTCCAGAGGGTAGTCAGTCTGTCTTCAGCTTCCAGGTCAAGAGTTATAGTCCAGTCTGTGCAATCCCATGAATATAGGATTGGGAATAACTGCTGTGGGAAATTCCACTTTCTTCCCTCCCCAGCCTCCTGCCGCTGACATGCAGTTACAAACCTACTGTCCAAGAACTCTGGAACTAAGGGGAGCTGATGGAGTGAAAGGCTTCTACTCTTTCTTTATTTTTTCTCTTTTTATTGAAGTGCTGATTTACAATATTGTGGTAATTTATGCTGTACAGCAAAGTTATTCAGTTACACACGTATTCTTTTTCATATGTTTTACAAATATTTTTTCTCTTTCCTTTTATTTTTTTTCAACTATGAAAGCGTGATAACACAATTACAAGAGACTTGGAAAATACGGAACAAAATTACATATAGTTCCACTATATGTTACGATTATTTTTTAAAGTAGATAAATTAATATTTTTATTTGGAGTTTCCATATCAAACTCAAAAATTGATAGAATGAATAGACAAAAGAGTAGAAGGATACAGTAGACCTGAAAAGCACCATGAACCAATTCAACATAATGAAGATTTATACAATTTTCACACAACACCAGGATACAAATTCTATTCAAGTTCCCATAGACTATAAACTAGGAGACATTGGAACATATCCAGGGACCTAAAACAAGGTGCAAAAAAATTTCATGGTGTAAAGTAATTGGAGTCCTACAGAGTCTGTTTTCTGATATTCTTTTTAAATTTTTTTTCCATTATGACTTATCACAGGATACTGAATATAGTTCCCTGTGCTATACAGAGGACCTTGGTGTTTATTCATTCTTTATATAAAACCTTACATCTCCTAACTCCCACCTCCCTGTCTATCCCTTTCTGAACCCCTTCCCCCTGGGCAAGCACCTGTCTGTTCTGTTCTGTATGTGGAGGGCTTCCACTCTTGAACATGATGGCAGGGAGGAAGGCTGTTTGGATGTAGACAGAGGCAACTTTAAGATAATATGACACACAACACCCTGTGAGAGGTTAGGAATTCTGCAAAATACATGCTCTGGGAGAGGGCAGCTTGGATGTGTTGCCTTGCCTCTGGGAAAGAGCCTCCTGGGCTGAGGCCTCTCTGAGCCTTTATCTTCCTATCTGACCAAGAGAAGCTGGGTCCTTCCCAGCCTTGCACATTGCTACCAACACTGTCTAAAATCCCAAGAGAGACTGAACAGGGGAGACAGGGCTGTGGACACGAGGAAACCCATCCTGGTTCTTGTTCATTCCACCTGTCTCCCTCTCTAATGGGAGATACTTCAAGCTCCTGTTAGGCAAACAGGGTGAGAGGAGAAAAAGGATCAAGGAGAGAATGGATAGTCCGTCAGTCATTTGGTTGGACCACATCCCAGGGCTTCATTCACTGGTCTTTAAGTCATCTAGAATCAACTGTGTCCAATATCTAGAACCTACTGTGGACAAAATCAGGGGGCTTCTGCTGACATGGGGGGGATGCATGGGGAAATGCAAGGATGAATGGGATACGGTGGGGCCCCTCAAGAAGCTGGCTGATGAATAGAAGAAGTAAACATAATAAATAAGTGATTTTCTTCTCCAGACCAGTACCCACGAGAGGCTGGGTATTCTTTGAACTAGAGTTCCGGGAGAAATGAAGTCTGGGGTTGCTGCATTAATGGTGTTAATGCACTTCCCTTGGGTTTCCCAGGTGGCGCTAGTGGGAAAGAACCCGCTTGCCAATATAGGAGACAGAAGAGATGTGGGTTTGATCCTTGGTTTGGGAAGACCCCCCCTGTGGAAGGAAATGGCAACTACTCCAGTATTCTTTTTTTTTTTTATATAGTTTATCTATGTTTATTTTCAATTAACAGAGTATTTTAGTTAGGCTCAGTTTTAAAAAATGACTATTTTTTTGCTCACATCAAATCTTAAGGACTGATTGTGAGTCTCTCTTTGTTAGATTTCTTTTTCTTCCATTTTATTATTATTTTTAATATAAATTTATTAATTTTAATGGAGGCTAATTACTGTATAATATTGTATTGGTTTTGCCATATATCAACATGAATCTGCCATGGGTGTACACGGGTTCCCCATCCTGAACCCCCCTCTCAACTCCCTCCCCATACCATCCCTCTGGGTCATCCCAGTGCACCAGCCCCGAGCATCCTGTATCATGCATTGAACCTGGACTTACTCCAGTATTCTTGCCTAGGAAGTCTCATGGACAGAGGAGCCTGGCAGGCTATAGTTGAAAAGAGTCAGACACAGCTGAAGCAACTTAGCACGCGTGCACGCACTTCCCTTACCTTAAGACTTTCTGAGCCTCTAATATATTAATAGATCTCCTGGGACAGTGGCTTTCCAAATGTATTTTCCTAAAAGAGCATCCCCTCCATGGGATTCACTGCAGGTAACAGTGCCTACTGAGAGTGGGATGGGACTGGCATGACCAGCATGGTGAGAGCCTGTGATTCAGGGACTAGAAAGAGCAGCAAGGTGGGGTGATGTCCTCAGGTTTCATGGACCTGATGCATTAGGATTTGCAGACATCCTAGGAGGAAGCGCATCCCAGGCAGAGAAAGCTGTGTTAATTATAATGGGTCTCGAGCATCAGGCTTACTTTCCCTCCTGACTCTTGACCAAGTCACTTGGCTCAGAGAATTTCCACACCACCACCCCTGGGAAGATAACCCTGCCCACACTTTCTTTTTCAGAGTTGAGTCCTCATACTTCTCTGTAGTTATGGTTGTTGTATAAATGGTTTTATAAGCTATGTAAATGGATAGGGGGCTGATGGGATCTTAGTAGTGATTTGTCCATAGGAGCATGAGGGGTCTGTACACGTCTGATGCATACACTTGTCTGTAGGTACAGTATATTTCAATTAAAACATTTTAACCAGCAATATAGGCTCATAAAGACTCCCCCCCCCCCCATGGCTCAGCAGTAAAGAATCCATCTGCCAATGCAAGAGCCACAGGAAACTCGAGTTCTATCCCTCAGTCAGGAAGATCCCCTGGAGAAGGAAATGGCAACTCTTCCAGTATTCTTGCGTGGGTAATCTCATGGACAGAGGAGCCTGGCAGGCTACAGTCTGTGGGGTCACAAAAGAGTCAGACATGACTTATTCAACTGAATAAGAAGCAACCCTAGATACCTAAAGGAAAATATGGGGAAAAAAGTAAAACAGAGTGGAGAAAAGCTATGAGTAGACAAGTAACATTTTCTCATGAAGTTTAGCCTCAGAGATAACTAAGAACACATTGAAGTATGTATGTATTTGTACATTATATACATATGCACGTATATATAAATAGGCATGTATACATATTCCCGCACACATGCACACATACGTGTGATATGCACACTAATGCCCACGAATATTTTATATACACATATATACATAATCAGGCTTCCCTTGTGGCTCAGCTGGTGAATCTGACCTGAGTTTGATCCCTGGGTTGGGAAGATCGCCTGGAGAAGGGAACGGCTACCCTCTCCAGTATTCAGGCCTGTAGAATTCCATGGACTGAATAGTCCACAGGGTCACAAAGAGCCGGACACAACTGGGCAACTTTCACTTCACTCTACATAATCACTTACACATGTACACATACTTATGTGTAGGTGTACATATACACCTATGCATATTGCATGTTCATCCACATATGTATCATGCACAATACCTATATTGGCCAGGTATGCATGTTAATAGGCAGATGTGAGAACCCAGCACACACACATCTTGCAGTCTACCTTTTTAAAAAGTTAAGTTTATGCAGTGAGCATTTCCCCTGTTAGTAAGAATCGTTTGTGGGTGTTTGTCCTAGATATTGGTCCCAGGGATCACTGACTGCGTTAACCCATCCTCTGTGGAATTGAACCTTGGTCTCATCCCTCCAGCCTGCCTTTAGAAGTCTGACTCCTGGAAGGAAGGGGTGTGGGTGTCCGGCCCTGGCCTACCGGGAGCAGGGTCCTGAGTGTGTGTGTTGAGTGGGAACGGTTCCCCCAGAGGCAGGCGCGATCTGAACCTTCTGTTCTCTCCTCTCACCCACAGTGCCCGGCTTCCCGTATCCAGCCGCCACGGCCGCGGCCGCCTACCGAGGGGCGCACCTGCGTGGCCGTGGCCGCACCGTGTACAACACCTTCCGGGCCGCGGCGCCCCCGCCCCCAATCCCAGCCTACGGCGGGTAAGTGGGGAGCCCCCCACCGCGGGCGGGCCTCCCGCCCCAGCACGCCAGCCCTCGCCCCGATCCCTGCGTGCGATGGAGTGCATGCCCGCCTTGACCGCCCCTCCGGAACCGCCCAGCATGCAGCCCGCCCGCTTGCAGTACAGCACCTTGCAGAGTCTTGAAAAATGAGTGTAATTTGTCTTGTCATGCTTGGTGCCTTTAAGCATTCTACATGTCACATGTTGTTATGGAAATTCTCTCTGAGACTGAATGCTGGAGAACAGAGAAATGGTTACAGCCCAAGACGTCTTTCTGATGATTGCAAACATCTGGTGATTAAGGAGGTTGGATCACATACTCCCCTTGAGTCTCTCTGTTGGGGGTACCGGGAGGGTTTAAGACGGAAAAATCACCAGGGTGGCCTTGTCCCCCTCCCCAAAGATATCCTGTGCTTCAAAGTGTATGAATCTTTGGCCCAGAAGAGAAAATTAGGTGAGGAGGTGTACTCTTGAAGCTCAAAGAAATTGCAATTGACTCATTGCATGGGATTTTTCCAAAATAGTTTGCTTTCCTTTTTCCCTCTTTGAGAAGTTGTTTGTAGATTAATTTGTTCCCCATGGCCCATTTGGTCTTTCTTTGCATGGACTTTGCTGTTGCCAAGTGAATCTCAAGGAATGGTGGTGAATGCTATTTAAAAAAAAAAAAATGGTACTGGTATAATGGGCTGCAGTTTCGAAGTGCTACCCTTTCTGCTTTGCTATTAGGAATCTTCCTGGTACATTCTGGGTCCCTGGCGTGCTGTTAGGAATCCTTCTAGAATATTAGAATATTCTGGCCCCCTGGAGTCGGAGAGAGGGAAGTCCCTAAAGCAGTAGTCCTCACAGGACACTGGGAAAGTCTGGAGACCTTTTGGGTTGTTGTGATAGCATCTACTGGGTGGATGTTGTGATAGCATCTACTGGGTGGAGGCTGGGGATGCTGCTAAAAATCCTACAGAACACAGGATGGCCCCCCGTCCAGCCCCCAACACAAAAAGTAACCAGGACCCAAATGTGGCTTTCCCAGCGGCTCAGTGGTAAAGAACCTGCCTGCCAATGCAGAAGACTCAGGTTTGATCCCTGGGTTGGGAAGAGCCCCTGGAGGAGGACATGGCAACCCACTCCAGGATTTTTGCCTGGAAAATCCCACAGAGGAGCCTGGAGGGCTACAGTCCATGCGATTGCAAAGATCTGGACACAACTGAAATGACTGAGCATACACACACACAAGGAAAGCTCAGCAATACCCAGCACAGTCTGGCACAAGTCTTCTCTGGTCAAGGACTAGGCTTTCTGGTCTCTAGAAAGAATCTAGTTATATTCAGGATTGTGTAAAAGGGTTAAATGCATTTTCTATAGCTCTTCAGCTTATCTGTCTTTTAGAAAACCTGAATAAGCCTAGATCATGTCTATTATGTTGATGACAAAGGGAGACGCTCTTTGTTCATTATTTATTCATATCTCACCCATTCCAGTGTAGAGCATTTGAAGTGTTTTAAAAACAAATGCTCAGAAATAAAGTTAAGGATATTAAGAAATGAGACCCAATGAAATCATCAGGAAGGGGAAATAAAAGCAGAGAAATAAGGCAATGTCCATCATTTCTTAAATAATCATTAGACTTAGATTAATTCTGAGCTTCTTAGGGCAACTCTGAGCTGCTACTGCAAAAAAGTGTTTTTTTTTTTGTTGGGTTTTTTTTACTGAAAAGGTGGAGGATCATAACAAACCAAGGATGAATTGACCTTAAATTCTCACAGTCCTCCAAAATAATACATCTGCGCGTCCTAAGCCTTTTATATCTGACCATGTGTTGTGAGGAATCATTGGTTATATAGTGATTATCTCCCGTCCACGGTATTGAGCCCACTTTATAGATCCAGAAAGGCAGAAACTAAGATTTATCATTGCCAAGGTCACATAATGAGTAATGAAGAAAAGAAAGAATTACCCTCTGGGCTCATGTGATGACTGAAGCAAGATTCATAAGCCATACATGTAAAATTGCATATTTATATCATATTAGTTTGTCTGAAAATCATTTTCTTACCTCAGAAGATGGAAATTGTCGCTTTCGGTCTATGTACCCTTGATATCTCATTACTATATCAGACAGAAAAATAAAATAAAATTATATGGCTTATCCTCATATGAGCAATTTATTTTTAAAAATCTCTGAATAACACACCTGCTGTAAAATTGAAATTTGCTAACTTGTAATGAACTTGCTCTTTGCTAGGAATAACCAGGCATAACTAATGAATGCCACGTTTGCCAGGGACTTAGGTGACTCCAAGCGATAAAACACATTGTTGGTGACTGCTTTGTACATGATTTCATTTTAATATTCCAGCCATCTTCCTAATCGTTTTGGTTGTAATGGTAGATTGTACCTCTTTGCTGGCAATATTATGGCTGGAATTCTGAAATCATACTTAGTAGAAAGATAAAATTCTCAAGACAAGAGGACTAGAACATTTAGAAAGGCTAGGGATGTGTATGCTCGTGTCTGCATGTTTTATTAGAGCAGAGCACTGGTCAAAAGAAGGAAATTCAGCCAGTTGCCTGGGTGTTTTGCTGGATTATAAACTGCCTGGAGTGCACTGATTATAAATTGCCTGGAGTACATTGGTACCAAGTGAAAAAGTGTGAACTCAGCATCTTCCGTGAAGGCTCCTTTTCCTTCATTGTCTTAAGCTGAAGGAGTCCATAGGAGGAGGGGCAGAAGGAGCAGTTTATCCTTAAAAAAAGAGCACCAAGGAGGACACAGAGCAGACCTTGGCTGGAGTGGAGAGCCCTGATCTGTGTTGACTGAAGCAAGTAGCAGAGAGGTTGCAAAACCCACGTCTCTTTCCAGGAAGTGACGTCATCAGGATTCAGGTGTTCCCGGGGATGGTGTGGGTTTCCTGCAGTTTTTCATCTTCAGGGTCCTTTGGTTTCCCAGTTTCTAGATTTGACTCTCTTTCTTGCAGTCCAGTTCAGCTTAACATTGCCTCTCTCAGCTCCATGAGCTGAGGATGCTAAGGCAGATGGCACCTTTGAAGGAGTTTCTTACAGGCAGGCACAGGGAACACCATAGATGCTAACAGTTTTAACACATGTGGACGTGGTAAGATAGGCTTTTGAGGGAGTGTTGTTGTTCAGTCACTCTGTCGTGTCCGACTCTTTGTGACCCCATGGACTGTAGCACGCCAGGCTTCCCTTGTCCTTCACTATCTCCCAGAGTTTGCTCAAACTCATGTCCATTGAATTGTTGATGCCATCCAAACATCTCATCCTCTGTCGCCCCCTTCTTCTAAATCAATTACACTTCAATTAAATTTTTTTATAATTAAAAAAAAATTAAAATCAAAAAAGGAAAGAAAACCCAATCAGGAAAAATTCCAGTCATTTCCTAAGTTGTCCTGTTAAAATCTCATTCTGTGATTTTCCTTCACATTCAGAGATCCCCTTTTTTATAAGCCATCATCTAGCAAACTGCATTTTGGGGGGAGACTTTATTATTCCCCTTGTCACCAATTGAAGACACATCCTAAACTTCTGTTTACTGTAAAGAATCAAACCTGAAAACACTGTTACTAAAATCTCAACCAAAAATGTGCCATTTATCCTGTGTCTATATATAGCTTCTTTTTTTTTTTGTGGGGGGGGGGCGGGGGAGAGTTTGGAAAACATCCACAGAACCTCCATGGCCACTTTTGTGGAACCTTGGGTGACCCCTGGAAGTATCCAACATCATGGCAGTCACCCAGGAAGATTCACTCAGGGTGCCCTGGCATTCATTCATTTCCTTTTATTGATTTGGTTTTTTCCTCCACATCCTGACATTTTCTGAAGTTCCTCCCAGAGAATAAAGAACACAGGTTATGAAGAGCCTTATCTTCTCTTTCTCACATAGCTGAACAGAAAGTTACTGTGACATTAATGCATGATCATCCCTGGGGAGGGTAATTCTGCCTGGACCAGGATCACAGGAATGAAAGGAAAGCCTTAGATTGCGTTAGCTAACTCCTTATTGATTGTCAACATTAACTGAGTGAGAATGGGTGATAAGTTAGAAAGCTAATACCTACACAGTCAGTAGGATTGTTGTACTCCTATAAAGACACAAACTACCAGACAGATAAGATTGCCTCCTGCTGTTCTATCTCATACTGCCCTTGGTAGCTGACTTAATCTCTGTAGGCACAATTGCCTTAGCAGCTGGGTAAAGACAGTACCTGCCTCTGAAGTGTTGATAGAGGATGAAGTAGGGAGATGAGTGTGAGGTTACAGCTTCATCCATTCCATCAGATGGCAGGTGTTAAGTGAACTGTGGCTACTGTAGTTGCTGTTGAGATAGGAATTGACTTTTTATTAGCTGCCCATACTCCTCTCTTTCTCAAGGTCCCCTTTTGCTTGAGTTGAACACCCACATTTCTGCATCCATGAGTTACTTACCCCTGGGCTGTGGTGGGTGGGGTGGGACGCCTGCTGTTAATTGACCTCCATCCCATGTAAGCCACAGAGATGGCTTTAGACAGAGGTACTTCAAGTGGCTAATGGAATCTGTAGATTGGAAACAAAATATTAACTAGTGAACAGTGTCAAAGAGAGTTGAAGGGACCATGTCATCCATATTTCTTCTTGCATTTGATCCCGAAGTCAGTGTCAGACACCATGTCCAGTCTGTCTTCCCAGGACTCACATTGGGGAGAAATTACCCATTGGGTGATTGTCATCTGAGGGAGCTTGTAGGCTGATGCTCTGTGGATAAAGATGGCAGGTGGAAGCATCAGAAACACATACTCCAGACTCAGTACAACACCAGATGTTACAGGACAGCGGTTAAACCATAATCCTCTCCCCCACAAAACCCTAAGAGATTGGTTTCATCAAGTTCTCGTTCTTGGTTAATTAATAAACAGCACCTTATTAAGTTTTGGGTTTCCCAGGCAACGCTAAGGTAAAGAACCCACCTGCCAATGCAGGAGACATAAGAGTGGGTGTGATCTCTGGGTTGGGAAGGTCCCCTGGAAGAGGGCATGGCAACCCACTCCAGTATTCTTGCCTGGAGAATCCCTGGACAGAGGAGCCTGGCAGGCTACAGTCCCTGGGGTCCCAAAGAATCAGACATGACTGAATCGACTTAGCACGCACATATGTATCCAGTCCTACTATGTAACAGGCATCTTTTATGAGGATAGAAATATAAAGAACCATAGGAGATTTTTAAATTATTATCGTTATTCTAAGTGAAACATCCAGCATTTTGTGATAGGTTTTCATCTTGGCTCTCGGGATATTTTTGACCAAGGTATTCTGCACTTTCTCAGGTCATTAATTATGACACACGTGTGGTCAGTTGCTCAGTTGTGTCCAACTCTTTGTGACCACATGGGCTGTAGCCTGCCAGTCTCCTCTCTCCATGCAATTTTCCAGGCAAGAATGCTGGAGTATGTTGCCATTTCCTCCTCCTGGGGATCTTCCCAACCCAGGGATTGAACCCACGTCTCTTGTGGTTCCTGTCTTAGCAGGCAGATTCTTTACCACTGAGCCACCTGGGGAGCCCTGTTATGACACATCTATGTGAAACTTCTTAGAGTTACCTCGTGAAGGTAACTCTTTTTGGAGAGTTTTGAGGAGACTATGCTCCTCTGAATGCAAAATGATATGGTGATATCCCTGGGAGAAACTTTATACAGTTGCCAGTACAAGAATGAGGCCCAAACATAGCACCATGGGGGGTGCTTTCAGGCTAGGTCCTGAAGAAACCTATGGAACTATGTGGGTGAACCTTTCTTTCTGTGAATCAACCATGCTTTCTGGTTTTAATTGATAAATATCTCATGCTCAGATGTTATTATCTGATGCTCAGGAACTTTCTCAATTAACATAAACACTTGGAACGATAGTCATTGTCACCTATTCTCAGAGTACTTTCCAGAATTCTCTCTAGCTGTTTGGCTTTATTTTTGGTTTTGCTGTGAGTTCTTGTTTAAATTCTCAGCCAGTTCTAAAATGTAACTTCTCACATTAAAGAGAAAGCCTCTTCATTGAGTGCATTATGAGACAAACACCATAAATGAGTAGTTCTTAAATTTGGGGGGAGAAGGTGGAATGTCACAGATGTCTTTGATAATCTAATTAAAAATATATTTTTTTCCCTGGGAAAATGTCAGTGTCCTCACACCACACAATGCTGTACAAATGCCAGTGAGTTTATGGACCCACCTGATATCCATTCTAATCCAGCTATGGTTTAATGCATTTGAATGCATTACAAATTTTTTTTTTTCATTTGGAAGGGGCAGCAAGATATGCCATCATTAAATAAACTTTTCTTTAAGAATATATTGGTGGATGGGATATATTACATTATTCAAACAGATTGTATAGTCTGGGTATCCCATACTTTCTTTCCTTTTCCGTAAACTAATTTGCTGTAGTGCAATCATCCCCTGCTTGCATTCATCCAAATATTTAACTACTGTTATTACCTTTCTAAGAAAATGAGATGTGCATTCGCATTACATTCTTGCAAAAGCATATTGCGGTCCCGAAGTGATTGACAAGCAATACAATTACCTTTGCAGGCTAGACCGACCGCCTCTGCATTAAAATGGGGCTGCACCTGTTCTATGCATGATGGTAGCTCTCTTCTCTTGTATGGGGCCATGGCTCATTTATCGAGAGCTCCATATTAGACATCATCCCCTGCCCTCCTCTCTCTTCGTTTATGTTATTTCGAGTGCACCTGTTTAGTGAGGTTTTTAAAAATGTTTGAATACATTCTTGGAAACCATCATGAGTCTTTGTAAGAGCTTGCTTGAAACCAGTTCCTGTTTAGAATAGGACCTGGGCTTCCCAGGTGGCGCTAGTGGTTAAGAAGCCGCCTGCTGATGCAGGAGACATAAGAGAATGGTTTTGAACCCTGGGTGGAGAGGATCCCCTGGAGAAGGGCATGGCACCCCACTCCAGTATTCTTGCCTGGAGAATCCCACGGACACAGCAGCCTGGCAGGCTATGGTCCATAGGTTCACAAAGAGTCCGATACGACTGAAACCACTGAGCACACACACATGCTAGGAGGCTGGCCTCCAGCATTCTCTCAAATGTCATGTAAGATGACACGTGGAGGGTGGCGCTCTGTAGGGCAGTACGTTTTTTAGCTCTTGGACCAGCAGCCTCAGCTTCCCCTGGAACTTGTTAAAAATGCAAATCCTTAAACCCAACCTCCCCCTCCCTCTGCATCCAGCTCTGTTGATTCAGAACCTCTGGGCTGGGCGTGGGGCCCAGCCATCTGTGTTTTGATGGGCCCTCGAGGTGGTGCTGATGCCGGCTGAAGTCTGACCACTGCTGCCTGCCATAGCAATTAAAAGTTTGGGCTGTGAAGCCAATACAATACCAGCCAGGCTACAATCCCAGTTTTGTCAATACCTAGCTCTCTCTGTCTCACTTTTCTGATGTCAGAAGAGGCTATAATAGCATTATCCATCTCATAAGGGTATTTTGAGGACTCGGTGGGGTCATGATAACTAGGTCAGACCTAAAGGACAGACAGGGCTTCCCAGATGGCTCAGCAGTAAAGAACCTACCTGCCAGTAGAGGAAACACAAGAGACTTGAGTTCGATCCCTGGGTGGGGAAGATCCCCTGGAAAGGGGTGAAAATCCCATGGACAGAGGAACCTGGTAGGCTATAGTTCAAAGGGTCACAAAGAGTAGGACATGACTGAAGTCACTGAGCACGCATGCATCCCTTCCCATACTCAAATCTATATTAATATTTGGTTAAATATTATTATATTGTTCACTCTTACATCACTGTCTATCTAGCCTCTTGTACTGGAGCTTCTAAGTCAGAGTCTAGTTGTGAGGAGTTGTGTTTGTTTGGGAGATCTTAGTTCCCTGGAGAGGGACTGAACCTATACCTCCTGCAATGGAAATACTGAGTCTTAAATCCCATGAACAGAGGGGCCTAGTGGGCTGCAGTCCATGGGGTCGCTAGGAGTCAGACACGACCAAGCAACTTCACTTTCACTTTTCACTTTCATGCATTGGAGAAGGAAATGGCAACCCACTCCAGTGTTCTTGCCTGGAGAATCCCAGGGACTGGGGAGCCTGGTAGGCTGCCATCTATGGGGTCGCACAGAGTCAGAAACAACTGAAGTGACTTAGCAGCAGCCAGCAGCAACCACTGGACTTCCAGGGTATTCCCAAGGTCCAATTTTTTAATTTGATCTCCCTCCCCCTCCCCCTCTGACAGTAGTCACTGATGTTGAATAACTAGAAGAGGCTTCTACCTAGAATTGCTCTGGGTCACCTCTGTCACCTCCTAATGGCCAGCCCTCCCCCTTGATGGGCAGTAGTCACTCAACAGATACTTATTTACCTCTTCAGGGTGGAAAGTGATATGTTAGCTATCAAGTGAGATATAATGTTGAGGAAGCTATTGGATACAACTTTCAGGGTGAAATGAGCCCCATTCACAAATGCCTTTCATATTTGACTGATATTTAAAATTATTGGACCAAGCGAGGATCAGAGGGTCAGAAAACGTGATGCTGGTGTTCACAGGAGGGAGGAAGAAATCCGTTTGGTGGTGGGAGATGACACTGGATAAAGCTCATAGCAATGTAATCTTTGACTAGAGCTATGACTGCAGATACCTTGGGCTTCCCAGGTAGCTCAAACAGTATAAGAGTCTGCCTGCAATGCAAGAGACCCAGTTGAATCCCTGGGTCAGGGAGATCCCCTGGAGAAGAGAATGGCAACCTACTCCAGTATTCTTGTCTGGAGAATTCCCTGGATGGAGGAGCCTGGCAGGCTATAGTCCATGGGGTCACAAAGAGTCAGACACTACTGAGAGACTGACACTTTCACCTTCTTTGCATAATCCTCCCTTGACATGGGCACTTACTCACCTCTTTCCCCATTTTGCAGCCAAAGAAGGGGTGCTCAGGTTGCTCAGATCATTAGTTCCAGGGCCCCTAGCTGCTGACTGCTGAGGCTGTGATCCAGAGGCCCGTGTGTTTCCCGTCTAATTTGGCTCTCATATGGTGCTGTGCTTTTGGAGGAGGTTATGGGGAGATGAGGCTGTCCCAACACCAGGATCAGCATGTGCAAAAGGTGTGCCAGCATGAAGGAGCAGTCAGAGCTGCTCTGATCTGGCTGAATGATCAGCACTGGGTGCAGTCTTGTTGGCAGAGGCTGGCCCTGCCTTCTGACCCCTGGCAGACAGTATCCTTTTATGTTGGAAGTGTTGAAAACAAAATCAAAGCCTAGCTCAGGATGCCACACACTCAGTATCTGGGATTAGGGTTTGATGCTGCTTGACAAGGGCTCTTGTGAACAGGAGCCCTTTTCGATCCAAATGAAGACAGCTGAAAGCCATGCCTACCAGCCTCCTTAGTGTGTGAAATCTCTGCACCCTGTTTAAAGACGATGGTACTTGGGGTTTAGCCCTTCAACTCGGAAAAGCTCTGAGAAGCCCATGCGGTGTTCTCCAGCAAAGCAGTGTCGCTGCCATATGTGTGTGTGCATGTGCGTGTTGTCGGTGCCTCCCTCGGCTCTCAGTGTGCTCAGCCTTCCTGTGGGTCTGCTCTGCTCCTGAAATCTGCTGAAATCCTTGGGTAATCGACATCATGTTTTCAGTTAGGACCCCAGCTCCATTCCACAGTGGGGAACATGGGTCCTTTGCCAGAATCATAAATCATCTGTAAACTCCATGGGAAGGTTGTAATAGCAACAGTTACCCTTTGGAAAACATGCCTTTAGAAACTCGCATTTTTATATTTGAGACGTCTTGGGATCTTGGCAAAAGCCTGTGAGGTGTGCAGGCTATGTGGGGTCCTCACTGAACCCGTTTCAATGCTTAGGAATTGTACGTCGGTTTCCCAGGGTTACAGAGCTTCTTTCTCTGGCTGTTTCGCTCAAGGTAAACCATGAAACTTCTGGAGAAGTCCAGGATCTTTTATTTACCCCTCCTGTGAAGTCCCTTCTCTCTGGCATGACTCTGTGGACAGGGATCAGAGAGCCGCTGTGAGGCTTGGCTCGTTCAGCCATCACGTGCGGTTCTGCTCAGTCTGGATATAATTTATGTGAATCTACACACAGACATAGGCATGTACACACTGGTGACATGTGAGTACACAGACACACAGATGTGCAAACACGTATTACTACATGCATCATATGCACACTATCTACATTCATAAACATATGCACACACGTGCATTTACATGTACAAACTAACAAACATACATATACGCAAAAATCTGGGGGCTTCCTGGGTGGCCCCATGGTGAAAGAATCCACCTTTCAATGCAGGAGACTAGGGTTCGATCCCTCGATTGGGAAGATTCTCTGGAGAAGGAAATGGCAACCCACTCCAGTATTCTTGCCTGGAGAATCCCATGGACAGAGGAGCCTGGTGGGCTGCAGTCCATGGGGTTACAAGTTGGACACGACTATGCCACTGAGCAAGCATACATGCATACATGTACATGAGTCACACACATACACAAATGCCCACCTGTGTCATTGCACACATCTGTATACCTGTTCACAGACCATATAACTAGAGATAATGCCCTCCCTTTCCCATAATAGAGGGGCACATGGAATTACCAAATATTAGAGTATGAAATACTAGAGTGTGAAAGAATATAGAAGAAAATCTCTGAAATCCTTTGGATCTCAGCTCCCCTGAGATCATTCAGCTGTAATCCATATTGAAAGCGTGACATCCGTACCCCTATATTTATCAATCATATATTTTAAGCAGATGATTTGTTTTTCTGGGAAGGAGCTAGGGGTTTGGCTGAATGCAAATACAATCCTCGTATCAGCGTGGGCCACTTGAAACATGCGTGAATCCTCTCTGCATCTGCACCCCTCTGGAAAGTCCACTACCCAGCACAGCATTGCCTCCGTGTCCTGATTCTGGGCCCCCACCGAACCCCAGCTTCATTTTTTCTCAGTCTGACAGACTGCCGTTGTCTCCAGCCTCCTTAACCAGCGTGGAAACGATCCCCGGTTCCTGCGTCTCGGCTGGCCCTTGTGACCAGACTAACTTGGCCGGTGCAGGGGTTGGTGTGTGTGCATGGGGAAGTGCACTAATATGAATGTTTTTCTTTGTGTGTGCACCCTTGCAGTGTTGTTTACCAGGATGGATTTTATGGTGCAGACATTTATGTAAGTATCCATTAACATGCATGCCACCCTTGTTTCTCGCCGGAGTCATTCTTTTTACAAGTTTGCTGCGATTTCTCAGCTGGGTGTCACCTATTTCCGCTTCCCGTGGGAAAGAGTCAAAGTCTCGGAGGACAGACGGCCTTCTGCTCACGGTAGCCATCGTGCTATTGAGTGAGTGGAATGAACTCCTTGATTCATTTCAGAATAAAAGAGTTGTATTTATTCAAAATAAATAAAATACTGACTTTTTTCCCCGTGTCCAATTCAAGACTTTGCTGCAAAAAGAAATTCTCTCCCAAATGCCCAATTGGGGTCTCTGTGTTTTCAGTCTAATATTTAAGATGACAGCTGTAGTTACCAGCTGTAGAGGGTGAAAAGATATTTTCATGGCTAATGTTTTTAATGTTTTCTTGTATACACTGAATTATTTATCACGACAGCCCTAGAAAGATTCCCCTCAAGTCCCTGTTTCTCTCTTTCTTTCCCCACATTGATGGTTTTAATAAGAAACATCTCCTAACAAGATATAGATCCATTTGAGCATTCAACTCTTATGTTTTTCAACCCCTGATTTCCCTCTATTTCCCCAAAACAGTTACCTGACTTAGAATTATTAGGCCTATTTAGGATTGTTTGTTAAATGGTACCACTTTATTAAGCTTCTCACTTCTAGAGAAAAGGAGGATGTTTCTCATTATGGGGCCATAATTAAATTTATCTAACTTGATCTAAAGGTAGTTATTCACTGATGGTATGATATTAGCATCAGTGTTATGAAAATGACTTGGAATAAACACAACTTAAAAGAAATGGGGGATATCTTCTAAATCACATCATTATTTTCATTATGAGTGACCTCAGATAAATTCAGTGGAATCGTATTTGTTGTTTTATAGACTAGATAACAAAGAAAAATATAGCCATATTCCTGATCAAATTGAGGCAATTTACTAGAAAATAGGAAAGATGCTAGTTATTTAATTTTCTTCCCTTTGAATTTCAAATAATTACAATTTTGAGCCAGAGTATTAATCTCCATCAATGATAAACTTGGGTTTTATTATTATTATATTAAGTATATTTATTATAATCTGTGGGTTAGTTTTTTTTTTTCCCTTAATAAAATGAAAGAACAACCTACCTGTCTTTTATTCACCCAGGGAACAACCAGTTTCCTTTTTGTGGGTCACCTCCATCCACTCCTTTTCAAGTCCTCTTTTTCCAAGCTTTGAGTTTGTACCATTTTAAATAAAGAAACAGGCAGGGGCTAAAGAGTCTGGCCCTCCTCCATATCCTCAGATATCCACTGATCACAGACATCAATCTATCCCCTTCCCCTAGGGTAGCTTCTGGATGGAGCATGCATATGGAGGAAGTAAGGACTTAGTTGGTGCTTCCCTGGTGGCTCAGACAGTAAAGAATCTGCCTCCAGTTCGGTAGACACGGGTTTGATCCCCACGTCAAGAAGATCCCCTGGAAAAGGAAATGGCAACCCTCTCCATTGTTCTTGCCTGGGAAATTCCACAGATGGAGGAGCCTGGTGGGCTACAGTCCAAGGGGTTGCAAAGAATCGAACATGACTTAGCGACTAAACAGCAGCAACAAGCCCTTGAGATACAGCTACATCTCCTTTGAGATACAGCTATGTTCAGATAACTGGAAATGTCCTCCCTGCTCCCTTTTTTAAAAAAAAGAAATGATGACTAAAGAGGTTCATAAAAAGACACACAAGGTTCTATTTTTATTTAAAGGAAGTTTGTGGCTGGCTCGTTCAATCTCATTAAAAATAATGCGCAGTGAGTAGGTCTAGGGCCATCCTGAGGGGATCTGGGACATGTCTTAGACAAACTGGTCACCTCTACTGGGTCTAAATCAGTTGTTTCTTTTTTCATTTTACTGGGCAGAGTTGTAAGCTTCTGGCTTCAGTTACTTTTAAGGGAGATAATGGGAGTCTGCTCTCCACTTCTTCCTATTCAGATAGTTCTGTCTTGACAGGAGATCAGAGCAACCCAGACAACAGCATGGGAGCCAGGACCACTGACCTTTTGTACACACCCCACTTTCTCCAGCACATGCTCCTCTTTGTTGCCCAAGGTCCCCATCCCTCCCACATCATGGTGGAGCCCTCAGGCATCTCCCAGCCCTGCCGAAGCAAATAGCATTTGAAAGACCTGCACGGATCCCTGTAACTAGAAAGTCAGAACCTCCTCTGTAGAAATATCTCCTCTTAAACTTTGCAGGGAAGAGAGGATTGAGGAGAGAGAGAGAGAAAAAGACAGTGATGATCATAGATACCCTGACGGACCTGGAGGCAGTGGATGTGTTATAAGATGCTGTGAGCCAGAAATGAAGGTTAAAAACCAGGGATGCTCCTTTGGGCTGAGTGCAAAGAAAAATCATCTTGCTGGGAAGCCCAGCTCTGCAGGAAAAAGGCTGCCTGCCCTGCTCTGACCCAGTGCATATGGCTACTCACCAGAGGACAGA
The DNA here is from genome assembly GCF_029378745.1 of Bos indicus. NCBI lineage: Eukaryota > Metazoa > Chordata > Mammalia > Artiodactyla > Bovidae > Bos > Bos indicus. Next base: position 7,646,049 of record NC_091784.1, read on the forward strand.
GAGGTCTTCTAAGTCAGCAAGGAGGGTCACAGAGGTCAGTACCTGGGTCTCTTCTACCTGGGGCATAACACACACACACACACACACTTATTTGAAAAGGTAGCAATTGAGCTTCCATAACTAGCCTATCAAACCTACACATTCAGTCATTGCTAAGTGGCACATATTTCCATAAACTCCTTTGAATTAAAAAGCAGGCCATGGCACAGAATTGTAAATCAGCTCTGTGCTGTGCTCAGTTGCTCAGCCCTCATGTCCAACTCTTTGCGACCCTATGGACTGTACCCATCAGGCTTCTCTGTCTATGGGATTTTCCAGGCAAGAATACTAGAGTGGGTTACCATGCCCTCCTCCAGGGGATGTTCCCGACTCAGAGATCTAACCTGTGTCTGCTGCACTGCAGGCAGATTCTTTACCACTGAGCCACCAGGGAAGCCCAAATCAACCATACTTTAATAGAAAAAGAAGAAAAAGTAGACTAGGTTAATGAAGAAATATAGAAATAATAGGAGAGGCAACACATGGATAGGATCAACTGTTTGAAAGTTGAAGAACCACGATCCTTGGACTTGCAAAGCAATCCATTAGATTGAAGGGTGAAGCTAGAGATCTCATAAGGCCAACCTTGATCGAGGAGCTGAAAATAAGGGTTGCTGAACCAAACTTAGCCAGGACATGTGTCTTCACCCACTCAGGGAGATAGCAAAGAATATGGAATTAGATCAAAAGATAACTATTGAAAATGGAGGAAAGGACATGATAATAGAACTAGATATAAAAAAAAGACCCGACAAGCTCTCAGTAGAAACTAGAGTAAGATAACAGAGTTCTGAGCACTAGGAGAAAGGAAAGAAAGGATAGGAAAAAGAGAGAGAGATGATACAGAATATAAATATTAACCTTACTCCCTTTTATTGAAAAAGCCCTAAGCTTCCTAACAGGACTTCTCTGGTGACTCAGTGGTAAAGAATCCGTTTGCCAATGCAGGAGACGTGGGTTAGTTCCCTGGGTCAGGAAATGGCAACCCACTCCAGTATTCTTGCCTGGAGAATCTCATGGACAGAGGAGCCTGGTGGGCTACAACCACAACAAAGCTTTCTTACACTTAATGCAACTGTGAGGCTATCTAGCAAATATGTCTGGATAAGATTCCAGGGCACTTTTGTATCATGCCTAGATCCCATTATAAAGAGGTTCTGGGTGACACCGTGACTTCTATACATTATTTCTGAATTCATGTCACTCTGCCATCCATGGATCTTCAAGAGGCAACCTCATTTCAGTGATGTTTGAGCTCAGGACAGAGGTGTCAGTAGTTTTTGGAACATGGAAAATGGAAATTCTCCAGATAAAACTCCCAAGTGTTTATTCCTGAGACTTTGCTTTCTGTGTGGGCCAGCTCAGGGGTTCTGGTCAATCACCAGGTGGCAAGGCAACAGCTCATCCGGAAGTTAAGTGTCTCCTGTGTAAGAAACATGATATTCACACTCCACATCACCTCACTCTCTGTGCACAGGGTTCTATCAAGTGTGTTAGTTGCTCAGTCCTGTCTGATTTTTTGCAACCCCATGGACTGTAGCTCACCAGGCTCCTCTGTCCATGGGATTCTCCAGGCAAGAATACTAGAGTGGGTTGCCATGCCCTCCTCCAGGGGATCTTTCTGACTTGGGGATAAAACTTGGGTCTCATGCATTGCAGGCAAATTCTTTACCATCTGTGTCCTGGTCCTAATCAAGGAGCAGTCTTATTACCCATCACCTCCATTGTTTTTTCCCCAGAGGAGGAGACATTTCTTTCAGAAAAGAGATGAAATCTTTTGCCCAGACATCTTCACTGACACTGTGGTTTGAGCCCATGAAATGGATCAAATTGCAAAGTTCAACCCTTATGCCCTAGGCCAACAGAAGGACATCATTGCCTCCACTGAGCAAACTTGAGAATGTGGTGAAAGACAGGCAAGGAGGAGGGTGAGAAGTGAGAGGATAATGGAGAGTGTGTAAGCTGGACCGGTCACAGGGAATAATATCTGTACTTGAAATATTCAAATGACAGAGAGAGATGGGGGAACTTCTATAGGCATAGTTCCTCAGATGTAGAATTCTAAATTAAAAGGGAAGGCTCAGTAGAACTAGGAGCTTCCCTGGTTCGATTCCTGGGTCAGGAAGAACTCCTGGAGAAGGGATGGGCTAACCAATCCCATATTCTTCATTGTTGTTTGTTTAGTTGCTCAGTCATGTCCGATTCTTTGCAATCCCATGGTCTGTAGCTTACCAGGCTCCTCTGTCCATAGAATTTTCCAAGCAAGAATACTGGAGTGGGTTGCCATTTCCTTCTCTAGGCAATCTTTCTGACCCAGGGATCGAACCTGGGTCTCATGCTTGGCAGGTGGATTCTTTACCGCTGAGCTACCAGGAAAGCTGCACACACACACACACACACACACACACACACACACACACACACACTCATGCACATATATTTCCCCCCACCACACCTCCCTGACCAGGGATTGAACCCATGCTCCCTGCATTGGAAGTGCAGAATTTTAACCACTGGACCACAAAGAAGTTCCTTAAAATATACACACTATATGTATACACACACACACGCCTTTATCAGGCAGGTCCCTACATCTGTTAAACTGTTCAATCACCTTGATGTCTGCCTTGGAACTGGAACACTTCACTTCCATCTAGAACCACTCACGGGAAAAAATCAGCCTCATTCACAAATCACTGTCACATCCCAAACTGCTCCCCAGTCTGTCCAAGGGTTCTGCTGAGACCTTGTGAGTATTTGGACCTGAATGAAGTGATGGTGGGTTAATGACATCCATCTTCAAAGAAGCTTTTCCAGACCCCTGCGTACTCACGCCCCCATGCTCTCACACAAACACACACACACATATGCACACAAGTAATGTTTCCAGTCACATATGTTAAAATTAGCTTTAGTAGCTTTGATCTGATTCATTGTTTCCTGAAGTACAATTGCTCTATTATTATTTGAAATTAAATTAAGAAAAAAATAAAGGCATTAAAAAGAAAAAAAGAATAATTTGTAGTCACCATAGGTCATGTTTGTTTGTTTTACATTATAGCTGTACTGAAGTATAATTGACAAATAAAACTATAAGGTATTTTTTTAAAAGGTGTTGATACAGTTACTGTCATCTTAACTGCCTCCATCATTTGGCATCAAAGTTAAATCCTCAGGTGTGCCCAAGAAATCCAACCATGAGATAAAGAGAGAAATGAGAGAGCAAGTTAATTTGATCTCTTGGAAATGGCACCCCCCTCCAATATTCTTGCCTGGAGAATCCCATGGACAGAGGAGCCTGGTGGGCTGTGGTCCATGGGGTCGCAAAGAGTTGGACACGACTGAAGCGACTTAGCACGCATGCAATATGCTTGGAAGGGAAAAAAGCCATGAAAGTATCCTTTTTCCTTCTTTAAAAATACACGCAGATTATAACACAAATGCAATGAGGGTGGTTTGATCCCCACCCCCATCTGCTTGATACTCTCAGTTACAGAGATTCGTGGCTCAAAAATGTTCGGCATTCCTTGGTCCTTATTTTGGTTTAATGGGTCATGCTAGGTCTTAGTGACAAAAGAGAAGCAAACTTGGAAATGAAGTGCTCTGGAATTTCTGTCTGACTTATGCATTTTCTTTATTTATTTCATTTTTGCATTGAAAACATTACATTTCTGTTTCCTTATAGAGTAGTGTATCAAGAGCCTGTGTATGGCAATAAATTGCTGCAGGTATGAAATCCTGGCTGGTGGAAAAACTCATCACTATTGATTGTGGGTTTGCTGTGAAATCCTACTAACAAGACAATTCTGGGGAGGGAGGGGAGACATTCTCTAACATAGAAGGAGGGAAGACTGAACTGAATTTTCCAGTTTTGATATCAATTCTTCTAGAAGAGAGACACTCATCTTGAAATCTTTTTTCCCCCTCTTTGCTAGATTATGTGTGTATCAGAATTGAGATTGGGCTTGGCTGTTTCTTTCTTGGCTTAAAATGTATCTGGCTTCAGTGAACATAAACTCAGTGAAAAAAAATCCAAGGCTTTCATTGAACCAATTGTCTGAAAAAAATTTTAGTAATTTCCTGGAGTCAACGGGGATGGTTAAACCAAAACCCTTTTATAATTCAGCATCAAGGATCAGTATACACTGTAGCTTCTTATAAATTTATTTCACATTTTCTGCCATAACTCTCAAACCTATTTCTCACTGATGAAACAACCCCAAATGAACAAACTTGTTCAAACTTGAGGGAAGCAAAAACCAACACCTGCATTGGCATGTAGCTGGCTAAGTTCCAAATTTTGTCTATAACCAACACAAAAACTGTCAAATAAAATGAAAGAAGAATGTAAAACTAAAATGATAAGTGGGAATTTTATTACACAGGTTTCCCTTTAACCTGAGATTGTCCCTTTTGTTCAGTATTAAGTCAATTAAGAAAGTACATTTTTTTTCCAGTGAGATTAATCAAGTTTTAATAAGAAATCTAATATGAAACAAATGGGTATTTGGACTAAGGAGAGAACCAAATAATTAAAATTTCTGAGATAAGCTTTTATTTTCACCTTTTAAGAAAAGCTGGACTTCAAAAACAGCTGTATGTATTATGCAGATAAGTTAAAGAGTAGTGATTTATATGAAGGATTTTATAGTTTGCAAATAATGCTCTTGTAAGTGTCATTAGCGGAGAAGGTGATGGCCCCACTCCAGTACTCTTGCCTGGAAAATCCCATGGATGGAGGAGCCTGGTGGGCTGCAGTCCATGGAGTCGCAAAGAGTTGGACACGACTGAGTGACTTCACTTTCACTTTTCACTTTCATGCATTGGAGAAGGAAATGGCAACCCACTCCAGTGTTCTTGCCTGGAGAATCCCAGGGACAGGGGAGCCTGGTGGGCTGCCGTCTATGGGGTCACACAGAGTCGGACATGACTGAAGCGATGCAGCAGCAGCAGCAGCAGCAAGTGTCATTAGAGTGAATAAATTTTACGTATATCATTAATCCACCTGTTTTAGACAAAGTGAGATCCTTGAATATTCTCAGAAAGGAGGAAGTCCCGTGTCCCCACAAATGTACAAAAATTTCATCTCACTTCCTCAGCAGTTTGCCATTTGGATATTTGAACTTTTTTTTCCAAAAGTATGCTCTCAAGTTAAAAATGTGATTTCCATCATCAAACCACTTGGTGATGCAGTGGAGATCCACAGAGCTCATTAATACTGCTTTACAAAGTTCCACAAATGAGTAACCAGTTTCATTTCATTTAACTCAACATCTCCCAAACCTATGTGGTCATGAAACCTATGTGGTCATGAAACCTTGCCTTTCCCTTGATGAAGATCCCACCAAGCACAGTTTTGAAAATGTTTCATTGGAGCATCATTAAAGTACATAATTGATAACTTCCCCCCGTGGACCTCCAGAGGTCTTGCTAACAAAGGAAGTATTCCCAAGCCTGTGAATCAATATCTTTGATGGTTGCCTCTGGTGGTGGGGGCAGGGGTGGGAGGGGGAAATCCATAATGACCATTTAAAATACACATTTTCTATAAGATCACATGTCTATTTTGATGCCCAGCATGTGAAATTATATTTTGTGAGTAGGGAGCATAGAACTATTGTGTGCTTGCCATTCCTTTTCTTTTTCACCTTTACTTTGGTGGTGGGAAAAATCTGTCAAGGACGCATTTTTGTTTTTGTCCTAAGGTCTGGAAGGATCAGTTTTAAGGTAGACTGTGTTTTGATGACCACAAATGAAAGTGAGCACTTCTTTTTCAAACATTACCCCAGAACCTTGCTGAAGCTTTGGCTCTACTCGGCAAGCTGCAAAATATGGGCAATAAAATTGATTAAAATCACCTGTTAGAAAGGCAAATTAAAGCAATTTGTAATTTTTTTTATCATTTTACAGTGTGTGCATGCATGCACCAAGTCAGTATGCAACTCTGGTTTTCCCCTTAAATGGATTCCATGCCGAAGAAGAATCGCAAAGGAAGATGATGCAGTATATAGGAGCAGAGGCGTCAAGCCATCTACCCCTTTTTCTCTGTCCAATTACTACAAATTCCAGGGATCACTTGGACCTGGGCTATCCAGTACTGTAGCCACCAGCTCCATGTGGTGGCTTACATTTTAATTCAAATGAATTCAACATTAAATAAATTTAAAAAGCCATTTGTTGTAGCCCCCACATTTCAAGATTTCCGTAGACATTTAGGACAAGTGGCTACCATATTGGACAGTGCAAGTATAGAACATTTGTGTTCATCATCAAGTCTTCTGGACACCTAGGAGATCACTGACCAAGGTCAAAATCTCTCCACCGGTTCCACAGACTTTACCAAACTATGACCTTGACTCATGAATCAGGAATACTTGTAAACATACTCAAATAGCAAAGATAAATGTCAGGACTTTGACCTCTTGTGCCTGTCTTACATGGAAGCCCATACTTGTTTTCTCTAAATGGTTAATACATGTGCAAATAGAGAATGGATCCTTCCCAAAGCTTCATAGACAAGCCCCTCAGTTGTTCAGAAGGATCCCAGGTGTACACTCCTCCATTTTATATCAATGCAATAAGCGCCAACCTAGTGGTCAGTGAGGGGCTGCTGCTGGCTGGGTCAGGAAAGAATCCACCTGCAATGCAGGTAGACCCAGGCTTTTTGATCCCTGGGTTGGGAAGATCCCCTGGAGAAGGAAATGGCAATTCACTCCAGTATTCTTGCCTGGAAGATCCCATGAACAGAGAAGCCTGGTGAGCTACAGTCAGTCCATGGGGTCAAAAAGAGTCGGACAGGACTTAGTGACTAAACCATCACAGTCAGTGAGGTTCATTTTAGGTATATTCTGTTTGCACTGCCATAGTTTTCCCCACTTATCAAAATTGCTACCTACTTCCATTGACAGAAACCATTGCAGAAGTTGAGGGAGTCCTCCAGAATTCAAAGAGGTTTTGCAAGTAGGATGTTGCTATAAGTCTTTCCGGGAACCAAATTTACAGTCGGCACATCGTGATTGATTGACATGGCCCTTGATGCAATGCGCTTTACAGTAACTTTTGTTTTTCAGTCTGAGAGTGACAGAAAACACACACACACACACACACACACACACACACACACACACACAGACGCGCACGCGCATGCTCACATTCTCCACTCAGAGTTTTCAGCTGGTGGCAGCTAATGCCTCTGAGCCATCAGGAAGTCAGTGCCAGCCCCTCCCTACCTCATTAAGTTCAGTACACGTGCGTGCGTGCACACCTGTGTTTCTGCGGATGCCTGATGAAAGGCGAGGAGATGGGCAAGCTGATGAAAAGACTGGCTCCAGAAATCGGGTGAGCCGATTTCCCCTCAGCCCATCAGTCTGTACCTGGAGCTCGGTGCTCCCTGTGACAAATGCTTTGGTTTCCCAGCTCCTCGGCACATTTAATGAGTTTCTCCGTCCTAATTAGAGAACATGGTGTTTGGAACACCAGGTGGTTTCTGGCTAAGACCTCTTTTTTTTTTTTTTTTTAACTTTCACATTGTTTTTCAAGGGAGACTTTTAAAAAAGTAAAAATACTGGCTCCAAATTATGCGTGATTATCTGTCAGAATGTCTTGGAGGTGTCTTCTCCAGAGTGATCCAAAGAAGGAGCTTGATTAAGGAGAAACTAGCTTTTTGGAATGCCCACGTAAGTGATAGAAAATTTGCTTTGAAAGTTGGTTATGATTGGCAAAGAGTAGAAATAAATTGCAGAGACCACTGTACCTATCACTGTTCTGATGGATGCTTCTTGCAGTTTTCTCATTCATCTGTCTTCTATGCTGTATGTGGAGCCAAGAATAATGAACTGCTTTACTCAAGATACTACCAGTAAATCCCCCCAACATTCAGTTATTTTGCTATTAGAAGCCCTCTGACATGGTTGTGTCCTGAATTGCCGCTTCACAGCAAGGGTGAGAACCCTTCTCCCAGAGGATCGTAGGACTGTATATTCTATTTAGAACCTGAATGGCCCCCGTGTTATCAGTGGAGACTGGATCCCTTTAACTGTACTAAGATCATTCAACAATGGTTGATGTATCACTGTGGTCTGCTGAGCAAGGAGTTCTGTTATTTTCACAGTTTGATAATCAGTGCTCCACTGAACACAGTTCCTTTCGAATATGCCCATTTGCTTGTCCTCTGCTTAATTGAACAATTGCAATTACTGGTACATACAACTAAATGTTAATTATTTTTCTCCAATTTTTTTCTCTCTCCTAATGATTTCATTTACAAATTGGAAGGCTTTATCATATTTTCCACAACAAACAAATTCCCCATTTGAACCAGTGTGATATCTTGAGCTGAAAAGATAGAATTTTTAAGCAATGCTCAAGATTCCTTTTTTTTAATCATTATGTGACATTTAAAAAGCTAGAGACAATCTTCTTTCGTTGCTTTAGTGGTTGAACAACTACATATGCAAGAGACTCCTAACACAGTTTCAATCAAAGGATTATCTTATTTTTGTAAGTAAATATCAAAGACATTAACATTAATAAATATCAAAGATAGCAGGGCATTAGCTTGACCTGTATTGGATTTTTAAGGACGTAATCAAAGATGGTTTGAATAAGATGTAAGTTGATAACTGATAAACCAAGGTAAAGCATACTCACTTTGGAAAATCTGGAAAGTTCAGCAAAGTAGAAAAAGCATTTAAATAATCTCCCATAATCCTCTGCACCCCAAAATGATTACCATTAATTAACATGTAGGTACATCTCCTTCAGAGGGTCTCTGGGTTCCTGCTTACAACTGCTAATCTTTAACATCCAGCTGGGGCTGGTAGTCCACCCCACATCTTTCTCGCGTGTTTTGGTACTAAGCTTTCATTAACCTCCACTTGAGTTCGCTAGATGTGGGTCACTGCTGTTCTGCTGGGGTCTCACCATCAGGCACCCTGAGTCAGCCCCCTCTGAGTTCCTAAGCCTGCTTTCTCCTTGTGTTTTAGGGTGGTTATGCTGCATACCGCTACGCCCAGCCCACCCCTGCCACTGCCGCTGCCTACAGTGACAGGTAAGGGCTTTCCTTCTCACGCTTGACTATTACCTGGAAATGAACTTAGCTGGTGGGAGGCGAGCCTCTCGTGTGGTCTCGGTGCAAATGCATGACTGCTGGGGAAGGCAGTGCCCCAAAAGTTAGGTCTCACGGTGAAGGTCAGCACGGGGCCGCCAGGACGCAGTGACGCCTAGCTCGCTCTGATCGCTCGCCCTCTCTGCTAAGACACAAAGACGGTGGGTCCGTGCAAAGTTGCTTTTCCTCTGACAGTTCCTCTGACAGCACGCCCTGCATGCACAAAATACACCCCTTGTACAACCTTCTCCTGGACTTCTCTGTAAAATCCTGGATTCATGTAACTCATAGGACAAAAGCCAAGAGAGGATCCCACAGGGTTTACCTCAATTTTCAACACCTCAGTTCCCTTCTTTACACCTTTGTACATTCAGGAAACCATTCTCCTTTATTGCCTTTTAAGATCCTGCCTGAAGGAATATGGGCAGTGTGTCTGGCATTCATCAGGAGAGTCTTTCTTTTTGGCAATGCCCAGACCCTGTGCCTATGAACATAAGCCAACATTTATTTGTAATGCACACCACATGTGAAGACTGGCAGCGGAAGGGACTGAAGTAGGTTTAAGAAACGCAGAAGTCAGGACTGGATGGCGGGGGGGTGAGGGCTGGGGGTTGGAGGAGCTCTATTACCCATTACCCAGGCTTAACAGATGACTCGGTTTCTGAAATGGCAAGCCACAGCTATTTTCGTATAAGTGCTTTGGAAAAAAAAAGAAAGTGTGCGTTTCCATATTGAATGCAAATTGTTGGCTCTGTTTTCAGAGGACATAAATGTGAATGTTCAGATGCTCTGCATGCACAAATGTCATGGAGGGTGCTTATTTTGGGTAATGACTCCTTTAATTTAAAACTATGTTTCATGAATAAAACAGTAATGGTAACAGTTTGCATGTGTGGCTGAGGCATGCTGGGTTCGACAGGTAAGCAGGCGGTGTCTTGGACTCGTGAATGGGGAGTGTTGGCAGACTCTGGGTCTCCCCTCGGATCTCTTGTGACTCAGTTCCTCTCTTAGTTTGCTGTGGTATGCTTTCTCTGCAGTTCCATTCCATTTCTCACAAGATGTATCCTTAGTTCTTTGTAACTACAGACTTCTTCGGAGGTATACGAAAGCAAAAGAAATTCCTGAACCCTCAATGTCACACTTTGAAAACCCCAGGCATAAAAACTCATGATCAAATAGCTCTTTGGCAAGACAGAGTTGAGATCTGTTATCTGATTGTATGCAGGTATTATTCCTATAACTTCCTATTATTCTTATAAACAGCCATCGAGAGCTCTCAAGTCTGGAGGGAGCTTCCAGAGAAACCCAAACAATTGTCAGCACACAGTTCTAAATACTTAAATTATCCAGTTACCCAATCATCCGTTGCTAGGATGCAAAATATGTTTTATGAAAGTTGCTATCTTCAATACACTTTGACACTAAATTAGGGAAATTGAGAGGGTCAAAAGAGCTAATAAAAATGATGACAGTCTTGAAATTCTCAAGATCATTCTACAAATGAAAAGGCTTAATTCTATTAAATTCTGCACACTGCATATTCACAGAGTGTCAATTGTAATGTGGTTCATCTACAACCCTTAATTATTTTTATGAAAATATCTCTCGATGCTAAATTCTGCAACACCCACTTTGTATATAATTATAATCATAGTAACTTTAGCCTGCTGCATAATTATAAGAATCTTAAACAGATTTATGTCTTTGATTTTTTTTTTTAATCTTGCTGCTTGGTATAAGTGCATCTATCCCCAAGCTGGAAAAAAGGTTAATTACAAAAATATAATTTAAATTACTTTCTTTAATATGACCAAAATAGACATTTGAAAAAAAACCAACAGTGTTTAGTACTATTCTTAGATAGAATTACTTGAGGATCTGGCCATCTCCATTTGCATTTGCCTTACAAAATAAGTTAAAATTTTGCTACTCTTGGGGGCACCATATATGCAAATATATGTATGAAATCTGTTATTTTAATATTATTAAGATTTCTCACTGGCAACCTGTCCTATGAAAAATTGCCCTCATTCTTGGTTTGGTAAATCTTGACTAACTCTGCAGTTCCCACTTTGGTGTAATAGTTTCAGTTGAAGAGACCAACTAAACTTACTCTTGTCCATATAATTGGCCTCTTGCTGTTCATTAAAGAAATTTGCACATTAGGTCTTTTTGGTTGCTGTGGAAATTGATTACTAGTCCTCTTTCACTTGCTACTTATGGAAATATTGCATCGAGAGAAATGCACACATAGATAAAATTACCAGAAAACAATCTTAAAGATTATGTTTCTGGTTTGATTTGTAAAATGTATCTATGAAACGGTGGTACTTCCGTTTATTGTTAGTAAGCAGGTAAAGAGGAGGAAGACCCTTCAAGAGAAGACACATGTTTAGGGGAAAATGTGAAATTATCAGAAGAGCTTTCCAGTCAGTTAGAGATGGCAAGAATCTAGAGTTATCTCAGGAAGTTGTGTAATCACTTATTTTTACTCCATCACAGGATAATATCAGTAGGGAGAGACTCTTAGTACCTACTTTCTACAAGACAGGCAGGATGACAAAGAGAAAAGCTTCTTAATCCAAAGAAATGCCTTCAAAATAGGAAATAAAATCAGAAGGAACAGAGACTGTTGGGTCACACTCACTGGCTGTCAACCTGATCCAAGGAGAAACCACAACAAGCTTTCTAATCATGAGATTCACTTCTCAAACATCTTGAAAGGGAAAGAAGTTTGATGTCCCCAGTTGGTAGAATTTTACCTTTTATCAGCACAAATTAAGCCCTCATCAAATTAAAGATTCAGGGGTCTTTTGGAAAATCTTGAACTCCAGTAACCTCAGGACTGGCCAGAAGTTTGTTGATGGCCACCTCGTTAACTCCCTGCCCATCAGCTTCTCGGTTAAATGATCACACCATGATTATCTCGGAGTACCCTGAGAGTTTCTTGAATGCCGACCTCCGGAAGGAAGACCATCTGGTGTGGGCAGTGATTTCCCCCCAAAGAAAAAGACCTGACTAGACTAGGTAATTTTGCAGGCTCATTGACAAATTGAGTGGCAATAGGCAGATGTCTTTCTTGGGCATTCAGGAAAGATTTGGTAAGCCTTTGACTTCACCTCAAATCTTCTAATCTCACTTTGATTTGTGGAAAGCCAACTATCTGGACTCTCAAGGGAGATGGTTTTCTGAGCTTGAACCGATCAAAGCATGGCAGTGGGGCCGATGATCATCTGGTCATTGCATGTTACTTGGTGTTGCTGATGTGTTTGTGGTATGTTCTGGATTGGACAGGTCCATCACCACATTAGCTCGATGAATGGCTTGCTTGAATGAAGCCTGGGGGCAGGCTTCTCTTGATTGACTGGCTTTCGGTTTCTTTGTGTCTTCTCACCTGGTCCTTGTTGCATCTTTGAGCAGCCAAACTGGGAGGCAGGGAGGGAGAGGGGACGATTTCCTTTTCGATGAATCACTCTACAGGTATTTGGGTAAACGTGTCTGATGTGTACACAGCTTTGATGACAATGTTACCACGCCAAAAAGGCAGACATCCGTCATGCTTGCCCTGCTTGCCAAACATCCTAACATCCCCTAACACACAGTGCATGGAAACAGCCCTCCACATTAGGGCAGAAGGGAACTCAATTCAGACCAGCTAGAGGAGAAACTAGTAGAGGCATTTGCTCTGAGACTTCATGACGACCCAGGTGCCCTGCTAGTTACCCTGGGCCACTGTTTTCATGGACACTTGCATTTCCATAAAGATCCTTAAAAGTTAGCAGCTTTTGACCTACAGCAGTAGTCCCAGCCAAACAGGTGCCTCTAGACTGAGCGAAAGAGACAGCAAGCAACAGGCTTCTGTTTGTTGTTTTATTTTCTACCTTTTTTTTTTTGTTTTTTTGAGACCTTTAAGTTTTTCAGCAACATTAGACTCTACCATATGAAACCGCTATTTTTGTGGGCCCCAAATGGTAGAATATTGGCAATTTCATATAGCTCAGCTTAATAGAGGAGCTTCCCCAATGACTCAGTGGTAAGGAATCTGACTGTAATTCAGGAGGCACAGGTTCGATCCCTGGGTCAGGAAGATCCCCTGGAGGAGGAAATGGCAACCTACTCCAGTATTCTTGCCTGGAAAAAATCCCATGGAGAGGAGCCTGGTGGGCTACAATCCATGGGGTCACAGAGTTGGTCATGAGTGTCTCAGTTGGACTGAGCAACTGACTAATCACAGCTTAATAGAAGCCCAATTAAAATGCCATAATATCAATATCAATAATCTTGCTCTCTGCCTATTCATACATATACATATATGTATGTTGTATATATATATTGCTCACATATACATGTGAAAAATATATGTATACACAACACATACACACACTTCTGCCTTAGGACCTCATGGAGGACTTATATGCGTGTCTAGATAAATAAATCTTAATACAAGGAGGTCAGGATATGCCAAGTTGTGCCACTCATGAGCCCCATGCTAGAACATCTTTTAAATGTGATACTCATAACCTATAAATAATAGGTTCTATGTCAGAGAGAAATAGATTAATAGCCTTTCCTAAAACTCAATAGCAATAAGTAGTCATGTCTTTGGGGTCATGGAGCAGTTGATCTATAGATCACCTATTTAAAATTATATGGTGGTAGAGATAGATAGGGGCTTCCCTGATAGCTCAGTTGGTAAAGAATCTGCCTGCAATGCAGGAGACCCTGGTTTGATATCTGGGTTGGGAAGAGCTGCTGGAGAAGGGATAGGCTACCCACTCCAGTATTCGTGGGCTTCCTTGGTGGCTCAGATGGTAAAGAATCTGCCTACAATGCGGGAGATCTGGGTTCGATCCTTGGGTTGGGAAGATCTCTTGGAGGAGGGAATGGCTACCCACTCCAGTATTTTGGCCTGGAGAATCCCCATGGACAAAGGAGCCTGGCGGACTACAGTCCATGGGGTCACAAAGAGTTGGACACGACTGAAATGACGTAGCACAGCACAGCACAGAGATAGATAGGTACCTACATACATAGATGGGTAGGTGGATGGATGGATGGATGGATGGAAAGGTAGATAGATGATAGGTACATAAGTGGTTAGGTAGATGAATGGAAAGAAAAAGAGAAGAGAGAAAGAGGGAAGAAAAAAGGAAAGAAAGCAAGAAGGAAGGAAGTATGGACAGATAGGAAAAGACTATCTCTCTATGCTCTCATAATAAGCTTCACGCCAGGACACAGAACTAAATTCTTATGTATAGCCTTAGTTTGATCTAAACTGAAAAACTAAAGGGGTTTGAGTTGATTTCCGTTCGTGTGGGTACTCACTACTATTTTAGAATGTTTTACTTCCTGGATTTAGATTAAATAATAGAGAAATGTCATTAAAATAAGGCTAATAATTGCATTTAAAATGATATACCATTTTTTGTGGAGTATTTATCAAATCATATAGGCTAAAAACTAAGGAGTTGCCAGGCTACAAAGCATATATACGAGCACCGTGAAATGAAAAATTTAATTTACCCTTCAAATTTTTTTTGGTAGAAGGGTTAATTTTTAAATATTGTAATACTTTAGGGACTTCACAGTTTTACTCTTTCTGTTGAAAGCTTCATCTCTGGATCCTGTGGATTCCTGAACGAGGGTAGACCATGCAAAAGCAGAGATAGGAGGGAGGTTTCCTAGTTTTCCCTGTTCCTCTTGTGTGAACAGAGTTAGATCAAGGTTGAAACTGTTTCTGGTTAAAAAGCACCCATTCTCTGTGATGTGTGTGATGAGGGATTTCAGGACCTTGGACTCATGCTTTGTGTGAAGCACTATCTCCTCTGCATTTCCCAGGTGGTGCTAGAGGTAAAGAACCCTCCTGCTAGTGCAGGAGATGTGAGAGACATGGGTTCAATCCCTGGGTCAGGAAGAAACGCTGGAGAAGGAAACGGCAACCCACTCCAGTATTCTTGCCTGGAGAATCCCATGGACAGAGGAGCCTGGCATAGGATCGCAAGGAGTCGGACACGACTGAAGTGACTTAATACTCTCTCCCATGGCCAGTTCAAGACCAGGTGACTGCTTCTGATGACATATTTACTAGTTTTCCAGGACAGGAGAAAACCATGGACCGTGTAATATGGTGACCAACTCTCTTGTCCGGAGAATGGCCAGACTTTAACCAGGCTTCTTTCCCATATGCTGTGAAAATAGCTTTTCTTGTATGAAAGGATGACAACAGCTTTGCTTTCTCCTTTTTTATCCAGTTTTGTTTTGAATGTTCTTCCTCAGCAAAGCAAAAGTTGGCAACTCTATGATAGACTCCATATTATATTTTATTTACATTTTCAATCCTTTTTGAGAAATCCACTGGTGGAAAAATAGAGTGAGGGTGTTGTAAAACTTGGTGCCGCCAACAGTGGAATTCTCAGATGGACGAGGACCTGAGGGCTTAGTTCATGGGTGTCCAGAGAGGATAGAGCCACAAATAAGACCAGGACCCGGAGTCCAAACACATCCCAACATGTTGAGTTAAAGCGTAGCAGCAAGGAGTGGTTACTCCTCTGTATCTTTTATTGATAGTGCTCTGTTGAAGTTGTTCTTGGTTTTAGCTTTTAATCTTTTCCACTGTTCTCACTCATCCATTGGACTTTCCCGGTGGCTCAGACTGTAAAGAATCTGCCTGCCATGCAGGAGACCTGGATTTGATCCCTGGGTCGGGAAGATTCCTTGAAGAAAGGAATGGCAAACCCACTCCAGTCTTCTTGCCTGGAGAATTCCAGGGACTGAGGAACCTGGTGGGCTACAGTTCATGGGGTCGCACAGAGTCAGACCCGACTGAGTGACCGACACTTTCACTCATCCTGATGAGCTCTTCTGGGTCCTGCAATTTAAAAAAGAAAAAGTTGCTCTGTGAACTTGTAATAGGAATGAGTCACTAATGTCTGTATTTATATCGTTTTTACTGCAGTGCCCAGAATAGCACGTACAGCTTTCAATTAGAACACTGGGTTGAAAATATGCATTCATACATAGTAGTGTATATAATCTATTCTTATTTTTTATTTATATTCTTGTCCTTCTTTTTGGTTTAAAGTTTACTTTCTTAACTGGTTCGTTTTTTCCCCCCAGTGACTCAGGGTCCCCTCAGGAAGAGAAAGTGAAGCTGATTAATCTAGACAGCTTTAGGGTAACTAGAAGGAAACAGGTACTGTCTGTAAATTTCATTTTCCAAGATACACAAGCCAGATCAAAAAAAAATTTATCAATAAAATTTGCCATATATATGAAAATGCTCCTGTGAAAATGTTCATTAGGTGGAAACAGAGGACTTTGGTACTCTTACTGTTTCCTAAGACTTCTTGAAGTTTAATATAGTAGCTGGGCAAACTTTGATTCAGATCACCTCTCTGTGATAATTATAATAATTATGATAATAACAGTGATAGCAACAGTGGCTATGTATGGAGCCCTTGCTCTATGATTGGCACTGTTCAAGGTGCTTTATAAAGACAGTCATGGACTTGGCATACCAACCCTATTAAATTGATGTTGCCACCTCCATTTCACAGATGGGGAAGTCAAGACTGGGGAAGGATGAAGAAGAAGCTCAGTTCAGCTTGAGAGTGAAGTCTATGCCCTTAGTCCCCAGGCTCTGAGCATCTTAGTAGAGCAACCTTGAGGAGTCATTTCTCGGTCTTCCATCACATCATGTGTGATGGGTTTATTGATTCCACCTCACAGAGTGGTTCGGAAGTTTCAAGATACTGCTTATGAAATATTCAGCACATCAAGGGGACTATATAAAATGTTCTCGTTTTTATTTTCATGTTCTTATTTCCATAATCCTCAATTCCAATTATTCATATTTTATTTTATATTCCCGTAACATTATCCACTTGGAGAAGGTAATGGCACCCCATCCAGTACTCTTGCCTGGAAAATCCCATGGACAGAGGGGCCTGGTGGGCTGCAGTCCATGGGGTCGCTAGGAGTCAGACACGACTAAGCAACTTCACTTTCACTTTTCACTTTCATGCATTGGAGAAGGAAATGGCAAACCACTCCAGTGTTCTTGCCTGGAGAATCCCAGGGACGGGGGAGCCTGGTGGGCTGCCATCTATGGGGTTGCACAGAGTTGAACACGACTGAAATGACTTAGCAGCAGCAACAACATTATCCACTAAGAGTTTTAAATCTGGAGAGCAAGAGTGAGCTTGGAGGAAACCAAGACTATCTAGGTTATTTTAGTTCCACCTGAATCTGAGAGTTTGAATCTGAGCATTTGAATCTGAGCGTTTTAATCTGAGAATTTGAATCTGAGGGTTTGAATCTGTTTTCTTTAACCCATTCCAGAGCCAAAGTTTAAGGAAGGTAAGCATCAAATCTACTCAGCTGATTATGCTGTAGACATGACTTTTAAATAGACTAGGTAGGATTCTGTGCAAATCTAATCCTTTTGAATCCACTGAGTTCTGGAATAATTTGTTTGTTTTCCTTTGTTTCTTTCTTTCTTTTTTTAATGGAAAACCATGTATTCAGGGGCTACATAGGTCCTTTAATTGATCAGTCCTCAAAAGTTCAGATTTTGATAAATCAGGTTTTCTTAAAGTGAGCAGTCTTAGGTGACATTTCCTGCCACTTTTTAAATCTTTGCACCATGTAGGTTCCTCTTTTGAAGTTAATTTTTCAGCAGTTGACTCCTGTCTGTCAGGTGGTAGTACCACATTGGAACAAATGATCTGATCAGGGAAGCAGTTTAGTGAGGGCAGCCGTGTAATGATCATTTAAGATGGATCATTTTAAATAGGCCACTTAAGTGATTGTTTAAGACGGGATAACGCATCAGACAAGGGACGCCCTGTCAGTAACGACGCTAGGACCACAGGCTTCCCCTAGGACTATCAAAGGACGAGGAGGGCAC
Organism: Bos indicus; assembly: GCF_029378745.1. Lineage (NCBI taxonomy): Eukaryota > Metazoa > Chordata > Mammalia > Artiodactyla > Bovidae > Bos > Bos indicus. Next base: position 7,664,102 of record NC_091784.1, read on the forward strand.
ACATAGCCATCCTCAGTGGAACTCCCAGGCCCCGGCGGGAGAAGCAGGTCCAGGCACGGTGATGTACACCCCGGGAAATCCCGCTATTGGGGTTCAAGTCCAGTGTCTGTCAGCCTAGGTCCTGGCTGTTATGCTGTTCTTACAAAGTCAGAGCTAAGGCACGTTTGCCGCTTCAAATAGTCATAACGAAGATGCAACTTAGTGATTAAAAAGTGAGTGGAATTTCATGCTCTCATTTATTTATTTTCCCTATGGATCAATAATTCTGATTGAGCATTCACCGGACAAATTACAGTAACTACGATAATTATATTTTCTGCCAGCCTGCTCTGCAGATGGACAATGATTCTATTTGATGAGGACTGAGATGGCCTGGGAAGAGTGAAGGAGGGAGTATGTAGTTCTTGATGGTAGCATCAGTGTGATTTGGGGAACTTGTGTTTACGGACACAGAGCCCTCAGTGATGAAAAGTAATATGTCTGTTACTGATTGATGTATTCCCTGAGTTTCTCATTTTTAATTTACACATATGCATACACACACACACACACACGCACACACATTGAGAGAAAAAGTGCTCAAATTTTTCTTTCAAGAACCAGTTGCCTTGGGTCCATAATCTGTAATGGTTTCTTAACTGGTGTTAGGCACTGTCAGTTGAATATATAATTTAATTGAAGCCGTTAGAAAAAGAAGCAAGCCTGTAATAGTCAACAGACTGGACCAAGAAGGAGTTGGGGAGATATTAAAGGAAATTCCAAACCCAATAGACCATGGCTGTCACAGCCATGTGGGGAGCTATGTTTGCCAGTGACAAGACAAGATATAACAACTCCTTTGGTCATGTCATGGCCTAATTACATACTTTTCGGGTTGCAGATCATTGACTTGATGGGCCACAAAAAAGCAAATAAAACCTCTCAAATATCATCAAGACCTTTCAACTGTGAAGGGTTTAGAGGCAGGTGAGAAAGCCCAGTGCTTTCCAGAGGCCGGTCAAACACCTCTGATGAGAAACTGTACACAGAAGGCTCTGGATCAGCCATTTCCATTGCAAATAAAGACCTTTCCTCATAGAAGACAGTATTCCAGTCAAGTGGAAGGGAACAGACAGGCCATAGATAGACTCTGGGGCTTCTCAGATGGTGCTAGTGGTAAAGAATCTGCCTGCCAATGCAGGAGATACAGAAACACAGGTTCGATCCCTGGGTCAGGAAGATTCCCTGGAAGAGGGCATGGCAACCCACTCCAGTATTCTGCCTGGAGAATCCCATGGACTGAGGAGCCTGGCAGGACCCTGCAGTCCACAGGGTCACAAAGAGTGAACCATAACTGGAAGGGACTTAGCACACACACACACACAGATAAGCTCTGAGCTCATGAAGCATTCAAGAATGTGACAAAAATTAAACCCGCTCCCCTACGCCTTTTACTTTTGGTCACTATCACATATCCTAGAAGATCTATCTTTGCAGGTAAGAAGGAATTTTTTATTAAAAACTTCTAGTATTTCTTTTAACGTTATCAAAGCAAGTTCTGGCTCTTATACCCATGAAGAGAATTTGAATTCTCTTCCAGAAGAACTGACTTCTGTTTATATGTAGGCTTTATTTTATTTTCATATTTGTGTATAATACACGCCTGTTAACAGTCATTGAACAGAAATAAATAACTTATGATTTTCTCCCTAGGGTAGATCACAGTGATTGACTCTTCTGGAATTAGATTCTCCTCCAAACCATAGTGCATTTCATCTTTAATTAACATCCAAAACATTTAGAGTAGGGACTGCTATCAGAATTTAGGGGGATGGTAGTTGGGTAGGAGGGGCTTCCCAAGTGGCTCAATGGTAAAGAATCAGCCTGCAATGCAGGAGACATGGGTTCGAATCCTTTGTTGGGAAGATCTCCTGGAGGAGGAAATGGCAACCCACTCCAGTATTCTTTCCTGGGAAATCCCATGGACAGAGAAGCCTGGCGGGCTACAGTCTATGGGGTCAGGAGAGTTGGACATGACTTAGCGACTAAACTACCATCACCAGTTGGGTAGGAGAGGAAATTGCAATAGCTAACTTGTCCATGCTGTCTTTGTTCCCAGCTTATTCTTGCTACATTATGATGTGTGAATGTTTGGATCAATCAATAGATTTGGGAGAGAAGATTCAGAATCAAAACCAAACAGCCTTTTCCCTTCATTATTGTAATCACTTAGATTGAAATGCCTTGGCCTGAGAGTCTAGAAATGCATCACATGTCTGATAACCTGGATCAGTGGTTCCCAGTGTTTTTGCAGCTGTGGAATTTCTTTAAAAAGAAAACTAGGATCTCTGGATGCTCCTAACATCCTTATAATCCCTCTAGCATCCTTTTAATCCCTACTTTCATGGGCCAGTGTTGTCATTTGAAATTTGATTGCATTAAAAGATGAGAGACTTCCCCCCCACACACACCATTTCTACATGGTTAAAGGGTTTGTGGATCACTTCTAGAAACTAGAATAGGAGCCCACGTGGTGGGGCTGGGGACACATCAAAAAATGTGTCCTGGAAAATGTTAGTTCCATTGCTTTGTTAGAATGATAATTTCTCTGCTGTTTTTTTTTTTTCAATTGTTTTCTTTAACGTCTTTGACTTGAACTTAAAATTAACAAACAGCGGGGAAAGAAGTGCTTCCCTTATTCTGTTCTACTTTCAAGGTTAGAGGGGTTCACACTTAGGGTCCTTAGACACTTGCACTGCAAAGCGTGGTTCCTTGACCAAGCAAATTCCAAATTGGCCTCACCAGGAACTTGTGAGACATGCAGACTATCAAGCCCCGCTTGGACCAGAATCTACACTTTTAAGATCCCAGGGAGATTTGTAGGCGATTTATGAGAAGCACCATTCTCGAGGTGCTTCAGTTCTACCCCGGTAGGCAGTCAATGGGGCTTCCCAGGTGGCACCAGTGGTAAAGAACCCACCTGCCAGTGCAGGAGATATAAGAGATGCAGGTTCGATCCCTGGGTAAGGAAGATGCCCTGAAGGAGGAAATGGTAGCCCACTCAGGAACTCTTACCTGGAACATCCCATGGACAGAGGAACCTGGCGGGCTACAGTCCATAGGGTCGCAGGGGAAGTTGGACATGACTGAAGTGACTTAGCACGCACACGGTCAGTAAACAGCGTTCACTCTAGGTTCTCCCGCCACACGTCTTGCACGTGTAAGAGAGTTTGTAACTTGCTGACTAGTGACTGTCTCCTCTGCTCTCTCCCTTCTTCAAGGAGAAGGTCAGAATTGCCCGAGGCTGGTTGTCCCTCACAATCCATTTTGTTGTGACTTCCTCCCTCAGCTAGCCTAGGGCCACCGATCATCATTTTCTTTACCCCAAAGATCCAAAGCTAATCAGAATGATCCTGTGCTGTTAACAATATCTCCTCATGGGTTGTGAATAACTGTAGACTCTCCCTGTTATAAAACTTACCCTGGAAAAGTCATATCAGACTCCTCTTACCTTTTTGGAGTCCCTGTTTTGCCATCTGCTAAAGGGAGAGAATATACCAGTTAGAATCAGAAAGAGGCAAAGGTGAACACTCACTGTTTTATCAACTGCAAAAAGGTGGTGAAAAGCATGGTGTCATCAATAATTTGACGATTGACAGATTTTTTAGAGCATATATGGTTGAGGGCTTCCCTGGTGGCTCAGCAGTCAAGAATCCACCTGCAGTGCAGGAGATGCGGCTTCAATTCCTGGGTCAGGAAGATCCCCAGAGTAGGACATGGCACCCCACTCCAGTATTCTTGCCTGGAAAATCCCATGGACAGAGGACCTTGGCGGGCTACAGTCCATGGGGATGCAGAGTCAGACATGTCTGAGTGATTAAGCACACACACACACACACACATACACGCACACATGCGCGTGCACACACACACACAATTATTTGAAATTTGAGGGACTTCCCTGGTGTTCCAGTGGTTAAGATTTCACCTTCTAATGCTGGGAGTTTGGGTTTGATCCCTGCACAGGGAGCTGGGATCCCACGTGCCTTGTGGCCAAAAAAAAAAACAAAAACAAAACAAAACATAAAACAGAAGCAGTATTGTAACAAATTCAATAAAGACTTTAAAAATGGTCCAAATCAGAAGAAGAAAGCATTGAATATATATGGACAAAATCAAGAAAATTAAATCCATCTGAAAGGACAGATCGTTTTTAGATGAGGCAGTCTTTCAGGACCCACTGTAACACTAACATGTGGGAACCTGTGCTTCCTCAACTTGTCATTGCCCTGGTCGGGATGTAAAGCGGGGTCTCTCACACTCCTTGTGCCTACTCTTTGACTGGTACATGCATTGGCCAGTCTGCTGATTCGCCTACAGATTGCAATCAGAGAATGAGATTTAGAGCCTGAATCTCAGTTCGTAAGTTCCTTACTACACAAGATAATACTGGCAAGCTAATTGACCCTCCACTGTCTCATCATTAAAGGGGTGGGGGGTTAATGAGTGATGCCTGCCTTCCTGAGTGGTTGTGAGAATTAATTGTGTTCATGAAGAGAAAGCTCCTTGCATAGCACTGATGCTCAGTAGCACTCAGGATATTGTCATCAATATCATCATCCTTATTATCAGCAGCATCACTAAACTAGGAGCATAATTTGTTTTGTTGACTCAAAAATGAGTCCCTTCCTGTGGCAGCAGGTTCTCTGAGTCCAAAATTTTTGCCTCTAGAAGATTTTTTGTTGGTTTTTCAATCTTGACTTTCATCCTAGAAACATGAAAACACATTGACCTGAAATTGGCCAAGAGAGTAGAACTTAAATGTTCTCACCGCAGGCAAAGAAAGGTGACGCTGTGTAGTGATGGATATGTTAATTACCTTGATTGTCATACTCGTTTCACAATATACATGGGTATTAAGTCATCAATTTGCGCACCTTTAAAAAAAAAAAAGGCACGCTGTACAGCCTGGTTATAAACAATGTTAATTTGTCAATCGTATCTCAAAATTGGGGAAAAAAATAGGTTGGGCAAAAATGTTTTGAAGGAAGAAGCACCTGGGAACCTTGTGATCAAACAGCCTGTACTTCTGTTCATCTTTCTCCTGGATTATTTCTTCTTTTTTCATGTCCAAGGAGGAGCTGTCAGGCTGCCAGGGGCGCATCAAGTTCGTAGGAAAACACAATCGATTCCCCCAATGTAGACCCTGCCCCCAAACCAACATGACTTCAAAGAGTCAAGAAAAAAAAAAACCCAAACCTGCCTATGTTGCCCTTTTCCTATCATACTTGATGAGAAGTCCAATGCTGTGGTGGTAGTGGGTTTTCGGAATCCCTAGGGATTAGGACGTTTCTGGAACTTTCCACCATCAGCTCCCTTTGTTTTGCACACAACTCCTAGGTGGACCCAGACCATCTCAGTGTGGCCTCTCCACCATCCAGAAGCTCAACCTGGACACCCTGTGCTTCTCCTGAGCCTCCAGGAGCTCGGAGACCCCCTCCTCAATATGAGGTGGTTTCTCCTAGAACAGCGGTCCCCAACCTTTTGGGCACCAGGGACTGATCTCATGGTAGACAGTTTTCCCACGTCCTGGGGTGGGAGTGGATGGTTTTGGGATGACTCAAGTGCATTGCATTTATTGTGTACTTTATTTCTCTTGTTATTACATCAGCTCCACCTCAGATCATCAAGCATTAGATCCTGGAGGCTGGGGACTCCTGCTCTAGAGAATAATATATGCTGTTCAGAGAATCACCCAGACCCATCTCCAACCTGTGATTGGTACCCCACTGTGCCCTCGTTTGCCTGCCCAATGAAAGCTGAGGTAGAATTTTACCTTCCTGAAGGTTGCAGCCACCTGAAAATGACCTACAACCTCAAAAGACTCTTAACTATCCCCACTTGCCCTAAACCCACAGCAGCCCAGGACTTAACACAAACAGCCAATGTCTTTGTGGAGGGAGAGAAGCTTACAGTGTTCATGAGTCCATGCAGCTAAAAAAATTAATGTCTTCCCCCAAATGGGCTTCCCTAGTGGCTCAGACAGTTAAGAATCTGCCTGCAATGCAGGAAACCCAGGTTTGACCCCTGGGTTGGAAAGATCCCCTGGAGAAGGGAAAGGCTACCCACTCCAGTATTCCTGCCTGGGAAATCCATTGGACAGAAGAGTCTGGCGGGCTATAGTCCATAGTGTTGCAAAGAGTCAGACATGACTGAACAATAATGTATTCCCCAAAGAAATTGCTTTCCCATTCATGTTCTCATTGATCTGCACATACATATACCAAAAAAAAAAAAAAAAGCCCAAGAGAGGGCTGTGCATGTGCACACGTGTGTGCAAGTGTGCTGTTTGTTCCCATTTTCCAGATGAGAAAACTGAGGGCCAGAAAGATGAAATGATTTTTCTGTTGGAACACAGCTTGTGCGTGGCAGGGCCCAGCTTCCAGACTCTGCTAGTTCTCTTTCACTTTAGCTGAGAAAAGCAGCGCAGTGGGAACAAGGGAGAGTATTATATTTTGGAGAAACTAACATTACAGAAGAGGGCTGTGCCAAGGTCTCCAGGAAATGGAGGTGCCCTTGCGTTTGAGGGTCTACAACTCAGAGGTTTGGTGAGGAAGATTCAAACTGGGGACAGATTCGCAGGCTTTAACTCCTTTCGCATTAAACTTTTTAACGTATGCAATGTTAGTGTAGGAACTGTTGCGCCATGAAATAGTTTTGAATGGGTGTGAATGCATTCCTCTTTTAAAAATATCAGGATAGCCATTTCAAAGGAGTCTATAGTTAATCTACTTATTCGCTTGTTTTTTGTACTTCATCTTGATTCTACATGACGTACATATGATTTTATATATATATAAAACAACAGGGCAGGGAAAAATATGAACCTGATTGGAATTTGTACAGTTCTAGAACTTTAGAACTGAGTCGGCGGGGGGGAGAGGTAAAATACTGATCACAAGCAAATCAGTCTTCCTTTCAAGGTGATAAAACTGAAATATAAATTAGATTATGAGCTTCGAGACAGCCAAGCCCAGTAATAGACCCTCCTCAGTGGTTTAAAGACCATGAGCATGGCCTCAAATTCCTTAAGCTTAGCTGGGTGCCTTGGAGAAGGAAATGGCAACCCACTCTAGTATTCTTGTCTAGAGAATCCTGTGGACAGAGGAGTCTGGTGGGCTGCTGTCCATAGGGTCGCACAGAGTCGGAAACGACTGAAGGGACTTAGCAGCAGCAGCAGCAGGGGTTGCTGGCCCATTGCAAGCCCTCCTTAAGCATGTGAGGAGTGAATGAATCACATCAGTAAACTGTTTAGCAAAGGCACCCAGTAGAACTGTAATAGGAGCATCTTTGTCTGCATGTTGTATTTATGCAGGAATCCATCATGGCTGGATTCCCTGAGAGTCCAGCAACTTTTTAAATCTGACCAACGACCTGATTAGTGTACCTTTCTACCTGAATTTTATGTGTCTAAAAAGAATCATCTGGTAAACATAGTTATTTAAAAAGTGAGAAATATATTGAACAATGTATTAATTACAAATGCCAATAATTAAAATATCAAGAACTATAAATGATGGAAATCAACAGTAGCACAATTTAATTTAAAAAACAAAAGAACATGCAATTCTTATTTCCTGTAAAGGCAGGTACCTATGTTCAGAGAACATATGTGAGAAATTAGTTCTCAGTGCTGGCAGACATATTAGAAACACCTGTGTGGCTTTTTGGACCTACCTGGGTACCACTCTCCAGAATTCTGATTTAAATGACTGGATCTGGTCATGAATATGTTATATTTTAAAAGATGGTCTGATCATTGAAAGAAAAAGTGTTAGTCACTCAATCATGTCCGACTCTTAGCAACCCCATGGACTGTATAGCCCACCAGCCTCCTCTGTCTTGGAATTCTCCAGGCAAGAATACTCAAGTGGGTTGCCATTCCCTTCTCCAGGGGACCTTCCCAACCCAGGGATCAAACCCAAGCCTGCTGCATTGCAGGCAGATTCTTTACCATCTGAGCCACCTGGGGAGCCCTGGTCATTGGTATTTTATATTTTTTAAAAGAATCTTAGAAAAAAAAAAATAAAAAAATAAAAGAATCTTAGAGTACTATAATGAGAACCTCTATAACTAACAGATACCCTGGAACTTATAGCTAGAATTAAATTAATTTTGTCCATTGCCATTTTGGGGCTGACATCTGTCAGACCAGAAGACTCCCTTCTCAGGCTGAAGGAATACTTTAGAAGATACCCTTGAAGGATTTTAATCACATACCTGTGTGTCTGTGTGTTAGAGTGAATATTCATAGCATTGGCTACAAGAAGAAACTCACTGTAAGTGGCATCAAGCCTGCATTTTGTGTAACAATAGAGACAAAGATTAACTAAAAGGCCAAAGAAGGGTAAACGACTAGCACCTTTAACAGTACAATTTAAGACCAGTATTATTTGATGGAAGGACATCTCCGGTCTGGCCTTTCCCTCCACCCCCACCTGGGTGGGAAGATTTCTCTGTATCTTATTCATACCTAATCCCTCACATCTCCTCCAGCAACCCTGGCTGGTTATTATTTTCATTTGACTCTTAGAATTCAGCTGTGGGTGGTTTGTCGAAGAAAAGAAAATTGCCGAGAGATGAGATTTAGCCTAAGATGAAAAGCAAGATATTAAGGAAAATATAGCAAGTTCCAGGACTCATTTAAGTGTTCCCACCAGCAGAGTCAGATCCAGTGTCTAGGTGGCCGGTCTGTGCAGAGGTGCCCAACCTTTTTGGCACCGGAGACTGGTTTTGTGGAAGAGTTTCTCCATGGATGGGGGTAGAGTTGGGGGATCCTTTGGGGATGATTCAAGTGCGTCACATTTATTGTGCACTTTTTTCTATTGTTATGACATCAGTTCCACCTCAGATCATCAGGCCTTAGATCCCAGAGGTTTGGGATCCCTGATCTATGGAAATCATCATAAAACATCATGAAGTTTGGTAATAGATTAAAAGAGAAAAAGGCTATGAAAATTCCTCCATAGACAAGCCACACCCATTATGGACTCCATACCCTTTGTGGGAGCATCCCTGAGCAGAATCTTAGAGAGTGAATGAGACTTGGGGTCTTGGAATCTAAAAAAATAGAACAGATGAATGTATATAATAAACAGACTCACAGATCTAGGGAATAGTGGGGAAAGGAAGAGAGGAGGGGTAACATAGGGATATGGGACTAATAGATACAAACTACAATGTATAAAAAGAAATAAGAACAAGGATATATTATAAGTATGGGATACTTAGCCATTATTTTATAATAACTGTATATGGAGTCCAATCTAGAAAAATACTGAATCACTATGTTGTACACCCTAAACTAATATAATATTGTAAATCAGCTATACTTTAGTTATAAATAACAGAATAAAATATCAAAATATCTTGATTATGATTTTTATATTTAAGCGAAAAAAAACACAAAAACACAAGAGTCTTTACTCAATGCAGCTATCTCGAGTTTACCTCCATCCGTTAACATCTCGTTCACATTACATGACCTTTCTCTGTCTCTGTTACCTTATCTGTGAAGATGGGGAGGATAAGAGAGATTGTCAAGAAAAATAAATGAATGAATACATACATACAGCACTCAGCAACCACCTGTCATGGATAAGTGCTCCATCACTGTTAGCTAGTGGCCCTTTGGTGTCCACATTCCAAAGGATCGAAAGGAACACAGCCTTCTGTCTTGTGCTCAGTAATTGACTATATCCTCATTTTTCTTAAATTAGTCATCCTCTCTTCTTCCACAAAGCCTCCCTCTATCCAGCAGTCTTCTGGGAAAGGCAGGCTTTGAAGCGAAAATGAAAATGAATTTGCAAGAGATGTCTCAGCAAGTTTTCCCAAATTTCTCCATGGTAAAAAAAATTACCCAGGACCACAATTCCCTCCCTGGAGGTCTTGTCCAGATAATCAGACTTCTCTCCTGGAAATTCTCATGCAGGTGGTCAGGGCTGAAACCCAGACATCCATATTTTTTAACAAGCATTCTAAGTAATTGTCTTCAGGGAAGTTTGAGACATTCTGGAGTAGAGGGAGGGGTCAAAAATGGGGACGAATTATAGGTTAAAAAAAACAACAACATGGAAAAGAGAATTAGATGCAGACTTACTAGGAAAAAAATGGCAAGACCCCGCCAAGATGAGCTTGAGTAAACCCATCGGGAAGAAGAGGATCAGAGGAGGAAGCAAAAACAGGAGCATGATATTATGGCCACGTTTCATCAGCTTCTCCTGCAGAAATGGGGTTTAAAGTTCATTCTCTGAGAAGGCTTTCAGAAAGTAAAAGTAACCAGTCCTGGGTCATGTGTGGTTTTCTATGATCCAGCCTCAGAAACCATGTAACTAGGTTGTCTCAGAGACCAGCACGGAAGGTGGCAAAATGGAAGTTGCAAGAGAAGCAAAATCTATAACCAATTCCGTGTTCCAACCCCCTTTCCACTCTGCATTTGTAGCATCCCCAGTGCTTTGTGGCCATGGCTGAGCAACCGCTGCCTCTTTTCAGACTCACTCCCAGACCCATGAAGTCAGGACCCACCAGAGCAGAGTTCAGCTATCCCAGGCGGTGCTAGTGGTAAAGAACCCACCTGCCACTTCAGGAAAGGGGTCAAATCCCTGGGTCAGGAAGATCCCCTGGAGGAGGGCATGGCAACCCACTCTAGTATCCCTGTCTGGAAAATCCCATGGACAGAGGAGCCTGGTGGATTTCAGTCCATAGGGTCGAAAAGAGTAGGTCACGACTGAAGCAACTTAGCACACGTGAATCTAGGAGGGCTTCCCTGGTGGGTCAGTGGTAAAGAATCTGCCTGCCAAGCAGGAGACATGGGTTCAATCCCTGGGTCAAGAAGATCCCCTGGAGAAGGGAAATGGCAACACACGCCAGTGTTCTTGCCTGGAGAATCCCATGGTCAGAGGAGCCTGGCATGCTGCAGTCCATGTGGTCACAAAGAGTCAGTCATGTCTTAGACTTAGAATTGCTACTTAACATCACCATGAATCTAGGAGCTGCCAAGGTGAGAACCAGTCAACTAGACAGGTGCTTCTCTCTTGGCTGTGTAATACACTCACCTGGAGGTCTTTAGAAACTATTGATGCCTGAGACCCACTCCCAGAGCTACCCATTTAATTGGTCACTAGGTTTTCTAGAAGCTCACTGGGTGTTTACTCTGTCTGGCCAAGGTTGAGAAAGATTCTGCCAGACTTAATCATTGACAATCATTGAACAAACCAGTTGGCTAAAAAATCAGATCTAACTGCGTTTGAAGTTTACATCCTCAGGTCTGAGTCGAGAGTGAGGAGCAGACTAGGATTAGCAAAAGGGGACAGGGCCCAGGCCAGCCTCCTTTCCCCTCTTAAGAGTTGACCCGGATGTCCAGAGCACACCTGGGTTGCTCTGATCACTGAGTTCTCCTGTCACTTAGGGCACAGCAGACTGCTTTGCTACATTGTTAATCTCTTTGATCACACCTCTCTCTGGTCATTTGGAGTAAATGATTTCACAGAGAGGGTTGGATCATTTATGGGCAATCTAAGATAAATAGTTTATCTTCAAGTTAAAGCAGGGAGAAACAGAACCACATTAAAATGTCCTAACAGAGGAGGCAGGGCTTCCCGGGTGGTTCAGTGGTAAAGAACCCCCCTGCCAATGCAGGAGACCCAATCCCTGGGTCGGGAAGATCCCCTGGGGAAGGAAGTGGCAACCTGCTCCAGTATTCTTGCCTGGAAAACCCCATGGACAGAGGAGACTGGCAGGCTATAGTCCATGGGATTACAAAAGAGTTGGACATTACTTAGCAATTAAACAACAGCATCAGAGGGGACATAGACACCACAGTGAAACCCGCCCCTTCTTCTCCTCATTCCTCTCTTGACCTGATCTGTGGGGTATCCCTTGCCAGGCTCTTATTTGACAGGCATTTTCTATTAACTGTACTCATAATCAACTGATGAAAGAAAGTGTAGTTTAGAGGGAGATGTGATCACACAGGCTGACTCCAGGGAATTAATCAGCTCTGTAAAAACCATACTTTTCTGAGATGTTAGGATAGACCTCCTGGGATGGAGGGAGATTGCTTGTGTGGATTAAAAAAATAAAAGTCAGTACAGAATTAATACATCTGAATGGCTACTGTTTTTTAGAAATATGTTTATATATCTTTTTTTGGCATTGCTGCAGAGTCCATGGCACATTCCTTTAAATATCACTGTTGATGATAACTCTAAAGTTTGATATAGGCTTGATTTGATAGTCAGAGGTCATCTGAGGCAACTCTTCTGAAGACAGTGAGTCATCAACAGGAGTAGTTGCCTTTGTTTGGAAATTTACTCAGGAATCAAAGGCACTGAAAAAGCCAAACGGATTATTAAAAAAACAAACAAAAAAATAAGAAGAATATGGAGAAAGAGTAGCATTTTTTTTAAAGAGCAAATATATCATGTCAAAAAGAAGAGGGCTAAGAAGGACAATCATCACATTTTCTAAAAACCTGGTACAATTCAAGAAAAGGGTCTAGTTTCTTTATAATCATACTTGTAGGCTATATTTTTACAAAGGTTCTCTCTTCATCGGACCATTTATTTTTTTATTATTTCTGTTGGTTGCCTCCCATGGTTTTCCCGGAATCTAGCATGCTTGACAGTCCCTTAGGGAAAATTCAGAGGAGAGATTCAAGGTAGTACTGTCTTTAGGATGAGTGAGTAGGGATGCGATGGAGCCACCTCATGAACGAGGCCCTGCCTCGTTGATAAGTGCATAGCTGTTCCAAAGAGCTTGTCTCTTTGGATAAACCAGATGACCCTTCTTGGTTACTGTAGGTTGTTCTTATGGGTGTGCTAGAAACAGAGGTCCTTCCAAAGTGCTTGTTTGATCCACCCAATAATATATTTGTAATTTGAGCTATCTATGTCTTATGCCTCTAGAGTCAGTCCAAGGTGAGCAAGTCAAAACAGATATTCAACTCAAGCATCTTCATTTTCAGGGATATTAAGTTTAGTGCTCCTCAAACCTTGAAAATTTGATGCCAGGTACTGATGGGGCCCGAAAAGTTTGTGTCAGAGCTGAAAGATAGCCAACATCTAAAGACACTGACTGTGTTTTAAGAGAGGTAATAAATGAACTTAGTTATGACTTTTATTACAGTGGATGAGAAACATAAAAAATGCTGTCCTCAGATCACATATGAGTTTTGTTAAGATTTCATTGTCATGGCAATGATGAGAATCTTCAGCTGAATGTTAGATTCTAGTGAATTTCCAAGTGGTAGCTCCATGTATATTTCAGGGAGTTACCTTCTGCAACAGGAAAACTTTCTTAAGATGTTTTAAGAGATGCTGGATCACTAGACCAATCAAACTGAAATGCATTTGTCTTGGTTCTAGATGATTCCCATGCACAGAAGACTCTAACAAATAAGAATTAGAAGCCTTAGTACTCCTGCCTCTGAGGCATTTAAGAGCCTTGCCGATCTCATTGGGACATTTTTGTAATCTGCCTGACACAGATGTTCTTATTTCTAGAGAAACAGACAGTACCCCTGGATTAGAATATATTACCTTGTGGAAATGCCACAGTTGGAAACATCTTAAGAGACTTTTATCATCTTTCTGGATTTATTAAATCAAAGTGAAATAGCGTTTTCCATTTTTATTTTCTTTTTTAATACTGCATCGTTAAAAATAATTTGGCAAGACAGGGTTTATTTCAATTGATGAGTTCTCTTACCTTCTTTATGTAGCAAGCCTCATTTGGTGAGAAAATTATTATCCATAACACAATACCATTTAACGTTCTCTTCAGAAATGATGGCATTGCTTTTTCTTTCCTTTAAAAATTTTTTTAATATTATACTATAATAGTAATAAAGTCTGGAATTGTATGATTTTCCTAGCTAGTTGCAGTATACTCTTTTTCTAATGTCTATTTTTTTCTTTTTAGCATAGTCTCCTTTGAGTGTAAGAAATCCATAGAAGCTCAGTTTGAAAAACCCTAAGCCTTAGAAACCCACCCTGGCATGATAACATGTTAGTAACACATAGTATTAATATCTCATGCAACAGCTATACATGGTCCATGTTCTGACATCACCATGATTTTGTGGAAGGGTTCCCTCGCATGCCTGTTTCATGATCTTCCTCAACTCTCCAAGCCCACAATAGCAACACATTTCCTTGCCACATCCATTCAAACTCAGCACCCTTCCCTTACCTCATCTGACTACATCGAACCAATTGGCAGAGAGTGCATTTCCCCGTGAGCGAGCAGTATTGTGAATTTTATCTTCTCTTCCAGAAATCAGTTCGTCTTCGTTGCAGCAGATGAAATTTCTTGTAACACCTCTGCAGGTAACAAACATCGCTACTTCTTGGTGCATCCATCCGACTCTCAGTATCCTTTGTTTTTCTTTTTTTCCCTTCACATGCTGCAGTCGGTCATGCTAGAAGGTTGAGTTAAAAAAAAAAAAGTCATATCTTTGCAGAATAGCTGGAGCTTTTAGGCTCTGCTGTCTAAAAAGACAGTAGGCATTTTGCTAACTTGGATGTTTTATTTCCGGTTTTAATAATACATGATCCAGAAAAGTAAGACTATATTGAATGAAGCCACAATAAAATATTACAGTATAATCAGTGCTCTTAACATTAAAATACTGAATAGGGGAGATTTAGGCACACAGGCATGGGACTTCTATGTTTTGGGACGTATTATGTCTGGGTTCACATGGGTTTCTGTGGGATTATTTGGGATCTTTATGGAATGACTGTTTTATATTATAGGCCCTAAAAGACTGACTCTATAAAGCGGGAGGCATTGGGGAATATAATAATCTCTGTCTTATAAGAAGAGGATCTTCATTCCATTAGTTAAAGATCTATTTCCTTTCTTTTAACACGTATTATAAGTAGTAAGGCATGAGAGAGACAGAGTCTTCTGTTTTTAAAATCAGTCAATTAGCAAGTGGAAATTGCCCAGTTGCATGGTGTGTCCATCAAAATAACGCCTGTCTTTTTACTTTGATGTGGTTCAGAACAGTTGTGTTTGGACTTTCATTAGCATGGAATTACTTGATTAAATGTCAAGATAGGTGAGTTGCCTTAACTAACAACAGAATTCTTTTATTTATTTATTTATTTTGCTTTTAAGCCTAAACTGTGACCCAAACAATGACTAGGAGATCTTACCCATGTGTTGCTTTTAGCCAAGAAGGGAGGAAATGACAGCTCATCCCCATGTCATTGAGTGTGCCATGACCTTCAAAAGCATACATTAAACAGAGCCCAACATATAGACATTCATCTGTCACCAATCACATGTTATCAATAGCACAGTGAACAAAGGCATGTTTGCAGCGCTTCATCCCCTGCTTAGGGTCTTTGGAGAGAAAGACATCAGGGGAGCAGGGAGAACTAGAAACAGGCACCCAGCCCTCCCTGATCTATTTCACTGATAGTTTCAGTCTCAATATTTTTAATGGGTTACAGTGTTCCCCTGAGAGAGCCTGAAATATACATGCTCACATGATAAAGCGCTAGCTTACAACCTTCCTAGAAAACCCTGCTCTTTCCCTTCTAACCCCTAGCCTCAAGTATCTCTATTTCTACTGTGAGAGATGGTGAATTCACTAATGCCTAATGGTAGAATGTAGGGAGTCCTATTACTGGAGGTGGTTGGGGGGGACTATAGGAAGAGTCACTTAACCTTTGCAGAACCTACAGAGAGAATGGAGCACGCAACTGAAGGGGAAATCAGCTTGGGGTGGGGAGGAATGTCGGTTTAAAATGTTAATGAGCATCTTTTGTGGCTATGCTGGTCATCCAGAGCCTCCATCCTCCCAGTGAGCCTGAATGCATGTTCCAGTGTATCTTAGGCTCTATTTTGACATCATAAGTCAAACACTGCGAAGTTACCACCTAAGAGGTAGATATCGATTTTGCCCTGTGACTTAACAAACCCTGCCTTGTAAGCAAGTGGTCTGCACACAATACATCGAGGAGAAGCTGCAGATAATGAAAGTTTGCCCGAATCGAGAGAGTGTCTTCGCCTACCTTGTCTAATTTAGGATGGCTGCTCTGTAAATTCTTAATGAATTGCTATTGATCAAATTTCAAATTGAGAGAGATATCCCTGTGGCTTTGATGGTCATATTAATAATATGTTGTATGCTTCATAAAGTTCAATTTGAACTCTGAATTTTGAATCAAGCGTGAAAAAGGAGACACCCATATCCATCAAATGTGAATTATCTCCTAGCCAGATCACTCTCCTCACAGAATGAAAATGAAAAATCAGAACTGTGCAGTCAACAAAGGTTGTAACTCATGGTTTCAATGAAGTCTTGCTCACAGGCTGGGAAAAAACCCAGGGCACCCACACCCTAAGCAACCCAACCATCTGGAATTCTCCCCTCTCTATATAGAATAACACTCCTTGTTGTTCAGCTGCTGTCATGCCTGATTCTTTGTGACCCTGTGGACTGCAGCACACCAGGCTTCCCTCACTATCTCCTGGAGTTTGCTCAAAACTCATGTCCATTAAGTTGGTGATGCCATCCAAATATCTCATTCTCTATTGCCCCCTTCTCCTCTTACCCTCAGTCTTTCCCAACATCATGATCTCTTCCAGTGAATCAGCTCTTTGCATCAGGTGGCCAAAGTGTTGGAGCTTCAGCTTCAGCATCAGTCCTTCCAATGAATATTCAGGGTTGATTTCCTTTAGGATAGACTGGTCTGATCTCCTTACTGTCCAAGGGACTCTCAAGAGTCTTCTCCAACACCACAATTTGAAAGCATCAATTCTTCGACGCTCACACTCCTTAGGGTGGGTCTGTTGAATCCTCATGTCTCCTGGATTTCAGTATTTGACCTCAAGAGGCAACTTATCCTATTTAAATGGGGGGGGGGAAAGCAATTGATAAGATGCTTAAAATCTGTTTGGAGGGCCTGATCGATTTGATACCTGAATTTCTTATAAGTATGCATTACTTTATGTGGCTGCCTATGGGGGCAGAGATGGCCAGACAGTTTTGTCTTGGCTTGGGGCAGAGGTGGTGAATTACAGATCATCCAATAGGAGCAACAGGAACTCTGAAGAGCTTTTCTTTCTGTTCCCAAAGGAAAAGTGAAGATGCTTCCTTGGGTCTTTGATAGAGACACCCAAGTTATTTTGGTAGAGCCAAAATATCAAATATTGATTCTCCTTTGCTAGACACATAGAAGAAACTTGCATGTGTTGTTTATGCGATTCTATTCACATGGGAATGTATTTTTGTTGTTAGTGGTATTGGTTGTTTTCTTCTTAATTTTGTTTCTGAAAGACACGTGTTTACGTGGCTGTCTCATCCACCTTGAACACACCCATGGCTTTCACATTCTGTAACATCAAGAACCTTTGATGAGCTGGATTCTGCAAAAGATGGAAAAAAGGGCAGTGGTTTTTCCTCCTCTTCCATCCAAGTCCTTCCTGTCGCTGGGGTTCATTGGAACTTTCTTTAAGACTGGTCAGGGGTTGTAGTTGTAGCAGAATGTGTGAGTCTTATACAAAAACAGAGGTTGAAAAGCACGTGACTTATTTTGATAGAACTGCTGGAAGTTCATGTCAGTTAATTTGTACATGTTGGGTCTTCACTGTTCCATATATCACATTAAATAAGTCCAGAGAAGGCTTTCCTTCCAAGAGCCTCCATCCTAGTGCAGACCAGACCTCAAGTGATAGGATGATACTGGAGGATCAGCTGTGGTCTGACTTCTTTTTTTTATGATAAATTGGACTGCTTCGTGGATTGCAGTGTGACCAGAGCAGAAGAAAGGGAATCTTGCAGCAGACCCCATGAATGAGCATATAATGTACTTGCATGTCAAGTTATGGGCTTCCCGGGTGGCGCTAGTGGTAAAGAACCTGCCGGCCAATGCAGGAGTCCTAAGAGACGCTGGTTCAATCCCTGGGTCGGGAAGATCCCCAGGAGGAGAGCATGGAAACCCACTCCAGTATTCTTGCCTGGGGAATCCCATGGACAGAGGAGCCTGGCAGACTACAGTCCACGGGGTCACAAAGAGTGGGACACAACTGAAACGACTTAGCACGCACGCATGTGGAGTTATGCAATAGCTATAATGAATCAAAAAGCAAGGATAGGGTAGAAAGTAAGTCGCAATGCTCCTTTATATTCACCGATCAGAGATGGCCTCTCTGAGAGGGTGACACTTGAGCTGGGACCTGAATCGAGCCAGGGTGAGAGTCAGGTGAGTAACCGTGGAACCGGAAGCATTTCAGGCTACAGCAGTAGCACGTCCGGAGGCGCTGTGGTCGACGCATGCGTGAAATGTTGAGGCTCGGAGCCTGTACAGAATATGAGTACAGGGAAATTTTCAGAGATAACATCAGAAAGACAGCCAGGGGTCCACACAAATTAGGACTTGGAGGTTACAGAAATCATTTAAGATTTTAAGTGTGATAGGAAGACACTGGAGGGTCGACAGTGGTCTTTTTTTTTTTTTTTAAATGATGAGTTGGACTGGTTTTTGGATTTGCAGTATGGCCAGAGCAGAAAAATACGGAGTCTTGAAGCAACCCAAGGAGGGGTGAGGCTGACCTGGTTTAGGATGATGGCTGTAGAAGAGCTGAAAACTGGTTTATTAGGCTGCATTTTGACAAGAGAACAAACAGAATGTACCAGCAGATTAGAGAGATGTGCAAGGACCAATTTGTGTTAGATGCCCGCACCTTCCCTCTTCCTCCCACGGTGTATCGGTCATTTCATTGAAGAGTTAAGACCTTTTGAGAGCAAAGAAGACAAGCCCTTCACCCCTGCAGTAAATAACTGTCCCCCAGATAAGCTTCCCTGGTGGCTCAGAGGGTAATGAGTCTGCCTCCACTGTGGGAGACCTGGCTTTGATCCCTGGGTGGGGAAGATCCCCTGAGGAAGAAAATGGCAACCCACTCCAGTATTCTTGCCTGGAAAATCCCATGGACAAAGGAGCCTGGCTGGCTACAGCCCATAGAGTTGCAAAGAGTCCAGACATGACTGAGAGCTTCACTTTCACTTTCAGATAAACTTTGTTGAATTCCCCAGGTTGTAGTCATAACTTGCTGTCATTTATTGTGCATAGTCCATGTACTAGCAAGTATGATAAATTATATACATATATGCATGTATGTATATATATATGTATGTATGTATACATGTGTATAAAATTCATTACAGTATCTGAGTGGGGCAGACGTTACTATCACCGTTATTTGCAAATTTCAAAAGAACAATATGCTCAAACCCAGAGAGGTTTGGTAACTTGGCCATGGTTACCATGGTTACACAGGAGTCTATCTGATGCCACTGTTCCTTCCACTGAACTGCACTGCCCCCAAGTGCTCCTTTCATCTTGACCTTGGACGCTTGGTCTTCACCTCCAGGTGGAATTCTGCATTCTTCAGTCGTGCTGTCTTGCTTCTAGAAAACTAGTATTTGTGAACTGGGGAGTGGGCATAGTTGTTCAAATTTGGAGGGACCCAGGTGGTTCAGAGGGTAACGAATCCTTCTGCAATGCAGGAGACTCAGGAGACACGGGTTGGATCCCTGGGTTGGGAATATCCTCTAGAGAAGGAAATGGCAATCCACTCCAGTATTCTTGCCTGGAGAATCCCATGGATGGAGGAGCTTGGCGGGTTGCAAAGAGTCGGACATAACTGAGTGACTGAACACACATGCAGTAGGATTAGCTATTTATTAATTGTTTTCTTTAAAGCAATTATAACTAGGTATATACAAGGATATTTATTTTCTTCAATATTTTTGAAAAATTGCTGTCAACCTGAGTACCCAACAATGCAGTGGGTAGATAGATTAAAATATAATATCATTAAACAATAGATTATTATGACACAACTGAAGCAACTGATCACCACCACCAGGGAACTAAATGATTCTCTAAACAGATGGTCCAGTGGGAGTTTATTTGCCTTGGCCCCGTCTCCTTCATACAGCTCGTGTGTGCTGAGCACATGACGTGTGGGGCCCAGGCCTAGGGGCGCAGGACTGAGTGGCAAAGAGAAAATTCTGCACATCCAGGGGGACAGAGGGGGACACCAGCCAATGGTGTTTTAGAGCAGTTCTCCAGAAATCTTTCCTTTGCTGAAAAGCAGTGGCTAAAAATCAACAGAGAAGATAAACCATGCCCTGGAAAGTACCAGACACTTTGAGCTTGTTGTTTTGGCTACCAGTTGCCCCCTGCTTTGGGCAGCTTGTGCACATGTTTATGTGTCTCTGGGATGCAGGTGAGGCTGGGTCTCCATCTGGCAGCAAGTTTCACACCTTCTACCATGCCAGGTACCATCATGTTGGTTGGGAAGCCAGCCCAGGGACAGACTCTCAGTCCTTTTTGAGCACTTGATACAGACACGTGGGGCCTGGGAAGAAGCCTGGACCAACACTCCTGCAAACGCTGCTGAAACCAGTCTCCTTGGGGCAGTGGGTTGCTGTCCACTTTTATTAGAGACATTATTTATCAAGCTTGGGGCCACAGTGGGGAGTATCACTACCCCCTTCCATCTTTTTATTCCCCACTAACCTGAACACACACACGGATACTTGCACACCCAGGCAGCCGCACTAAGGCTTCAGATACTGTTTAGAAGAAACTTCTAAATTGACCATTCCTCTAATTGATCCTTCAGCAAATTTCATCTAAGGGTCTCTCCTTTCCATTTTGGCGATCTGATTATTCAGCAAAGTTGTCATGCAGCAAATCGATCGGTAGTTAATTGGTCTGTTTCCAGTAAAGTGTGATGTGTGTTCTAATAGGGGAAGCGCAGGGTGCTAAGGGAACATGCAGGGAAAGGAATTTAGTGAAGATCTTCCGAGTGTTGACTGAGTGCTGACAGTGGACCAGACACAGTTCAGAGCCTGTTACATGCAATAATAATACCTCCTAAAAATGAAATGTCTTTATCAGTTTCCTTATGAACATTAACGATGTCTAGAGAGCTCTGAATTAGCCTGAGTAAGGGAGGGTTAATCAGGGCAAATTTAAAAAAAAAAATATACAACAGCAGGTGTCAAATGTCAGATTGGGTGATGATCACCTGCAGAATTTATCACACATGCATAAACAACAAGGTCCTAGTGTACAGCATGGAGAATTATATCCCATGATAAACCGTAATGGAAAAGAATATTTTTATTTATTTATTTTTAAAAATTTTATCAGAGTAGAGTTGCTTTACAATGTTGCATTAGTTTCTGCTGTACAACAAAGTGAATCAGTTATACATATATCCCCTCTTTTTTAGATTTTCTTGCCATTTAGGTCTTTATACAGTATTGAGGAGAGTTCTCTGTGCTGTGGGCTTCCCCGATGACTCAGCGGTAAAGAATCCCCCTGCAGTGCAGGAGATGCAGGAGATATGGGTTTGTTCCCTGGGTCAGGAAGATCCCCTGGAGGAGGGCATGGCAGTATTCTTGCCTGAAGAATCCCATGGACAGAGGAACCTGCTGGGGTACAATCCATGGGGTTGCAAAGAGTCAGACACGACTGAGCAACTTTCAGCATGCTTGCCCTGTGCTGTATAGTAGGTCCTTCTTAGCTATCTATTTTATACACAGAGTGTATATATGTCATTTCCAGTCTCCCAGTTCATCCCACCCCTTCCTTCCTTCTTTGGTATTCTTACGTTTGTTCTCTACATCTGTGTCCCTATTTCTGCTAGTGAAGTAAGTCAGAAAGAGAAAAGCAAACATCATAGAATATCACTTATATGTGGCATCTAGAAAAATGGTACAGATGAACTTATCTGCATAATGGAAAAGAATAGTTTAAAATGTGTATATATCTGTAACTGAATCCCTTTGCTTTACAGAAGAAATTAACAAACATTGTAAATCAACTATATTTCAGTTGAAAAGTACTAAAACTGAAAAAAAAAAAAAAAAATACAGATTCCACTCCATCCTGCCTTCTCCATGCCTCAGAAATTCCAGTTCCTAGATCAGGAGATGGAGCCTGACAATCAAAGTTCTTAGGAGTTTCCCCAGACCGTTCTCACAGAGGAGACCTCAGCTCACACTCCAGGAAACATTGACTTGACCCGTCAGGAATCTTTTGTCTTTCAGTGAGGAGAACATTCTGTAGATTTTTCTGGAGTCGTTCTCTGCAACCTGGTGACCGATTACCATGTGGCCACGGAGCCCTCTGGAACGTGCTTGGTCCATGTAGACGTGAGCTCTCAGCGTACAATACACAGTAGATTTCAACAATGAAAATTGTTGTATGAACAATAGTATGAACATAATGTAAAGTATGTCACGCATTATCTTTATGTCAGTGACACATTGAAATGATACTATTTTTAATCTGTTGGATCAAATTAAAATATAAAAATAAATGACACCTATTTTCCATTTATTTTTTTTTAATGTGGCTACTGGGAAACTTACAATGTCCTATGTAGCTTGTCTTTCTGGCTCTTACCATATTTCTATCAGAGAGCCACGTTTTCATTCATTTTGCTCCAATGAATATTGAAAGAGTATGTGTGCCCCAGGAATGGGTCTCTTAGCAGCAAGGATGCTCACCTGAAATTAAAATATTTCGACAGTTAACCTGAACATTGGTAGTGTGTCGTGTTGTTCAGTCACTGTTGTATCTGCCTCTTTGCAACCCCATGGACTGCAGCACGCCAGGCTTCCCTGTCCTCCGCTATCTTCTGGAGTTCGCTCAGACTCATGTCCAGTGATGCCGTCCAGCCATCTCATCCTCTGTCACCCTCTTCTCCTCCTGCCCTCAATCTTCCCCAGCATCAGGGTCTTTTCCAGTGGGTCAGCTCTTTGCGTCAGCTGGCCAAAGTAGTGGAACTTCAGCTTCAGCATCAGTTCTTCCAATGTGTTTTGACTTTATGTTTTAATTTTGCCTCTGAGTGTGTGTGTGTGTGTGTCTATACGCACTGTAGCGGGACATCTCTAGGGCACAGGCCCAGAATCTGTCTCCCTCTCATCCCATTAAAACCATTGATCTGCTTACATAGATAGGGCTTGGAGGTTACTGTACCCAGGGCTTCAGAAGGAGAACTCAGTTTGGGAGTAGTTCTGACACAGGTATTCCAAGGGTTTTACTGGAGGAACCCCACGTGGAACAGAGAGAGGGCAGGAGCCAAAATTCTCTTAGTCTTTTAAAACAAATGTATTTATTTATTTGGATGCACTGGGTCTTCGTTGCTGTGCGGGCTTTTTCTAGTCGCAATGTGCGGGCTTCTCATCAGGGTGACTTATCTTGTTGCGGAGCTCCGGCTCTCGGTGCCTGGAATTCAGTAGGTGCCCCGTGGCATGTGGAATCTTGGGCCTCGAACCCATGGAATCAAACCCATGTCCCGTGCATTGGCAGGCGGGCTCTTAACCACTAAACCACCAGGGAAGTCCATCCCCGCTACTTTGGAGGAAAAGAATCATGAGACTGAAAAAGGCAGTCTGCGAAGATAATCATTTCAAATCCAAGCTAAGGAAGTGAGCCACAGGAGAGTTCAGAAATGTCAGCGTCGGGTTGCGGTAACTCTTTAGCTCCTCTTGGAGAATGTCTTCTCCCTCTACTCTGTCCTTCTTGGAGGTTTTGAGTTATGGGATTGATTCTGCTTTCTGACTTGCATGTCTTGGGAAGCTTTTAGAAAAGCCCTGGTCACCTGCGTGGTCTACAATTATAGAAGTCATTGCCTAGTTAAGACTAGGAGAAAGCTGCAGTTGTCACAGAGGAATATTCCCTAGTGAGTGCCTTCACCAATGCCAGCTGAGCATTGAGGTCTGAGACCACAGGGGCAGGAAGGGGAGCATTTCCTGGCTAAACCATCGCTCTCCAAATCGCAGGTCATGAGGACCATGGGGCCGTGTTTAGGGCCCTCCTTGTACACTCTGTGGGAGGTGTGTGGCTGGTGTGTATTAAGCTCCCAATAGCTTCCAGACTCTGTCTTAGATCTGATTATGAAGGCACTATAGCTCTAACGGCATTGCAGATTCTGGGAGTGCGCATTTTGACCCTTTGTCAGGGATCCTGGTTTGAATGCATACTCTGTAGCGCTTCTCATCATGGTGGGGACTTGAGCGTTGGCACCTTCTTGCTGCCTTGGGACCGTCTAGGAGAGCTCCACCACACTGGGAGCCTCATTGGAGGACTGAGCCTATTTTATCCATCTTTCTGCCCCCAGGGACCCCCCCCCCCCGCCCCCCAGCTATCTTTGGGACAGGAGGCATGGGGAGGTGATGCTGAAATAAGAATAAAAGGTCTCAGGAGCATAAAGACTGTGACTTCAAATATACAGAGCGAACTCTATGGAGTGAAGTTAATGACAGTGTTCTTCCTATGCCCCTATAAGAAAATCACTTGACTGTTAGAACCTGGGGGCATGGTACCCACATGGCCCTACTGTATTTCATTCACACCCAGCTTGTGGCAGCTGGACTTAGAAGATGTTAATAATAAGTAGTATTTACATTTCTCAGTTGAGTTGACAAAGCTCTTACACAAACACAGGTTCATATTCCCCATTCAGCAGGCAGCTTATGTATTCATTTGACTCTGGCATATCAAGTTCAGATATAGCCATTGAAACTACATGTGTAACTCATAAATGAGACAGAGCTTCACTTCCGAAAGCATCCATGAATTGATCGCTAGAACTACACGTGATGCTGATCCTTCGGGTGCTTCTGCAGACCAAACGGCTGAGCAGGAGAGGTCAGCTTATGAAATTCTGTAGAAGAACCCTTGTAACATAATCTCCCCTCTCTGTAGATGGCTTTTAAATGCCCCTGGTTTCCTTTCATGCACTTTATCTGTGAATTAGGCAGAGCTCAGACCGAGCAGAAATCATTTTACAAACAAGGAAGATGAGGTTCAGGGAGTTCCCTGCATCACTGATCAAGGACATTGCAAAGGGAGAACTTGAACCTGGATCTTCTGGCTCCAAGCCTTTGTCCTCTGCGGGGCAGGCCAGCCTCTTGGTTTTCTTGTCGCAGAGGTCAAAAACAGACGAGGGTTCATGATGGCCTTGAGCTACAGCAAACTAGACAGCAGAGCAGTTATCATGTCTCACTTTGACTGTTTGTTTTTTTCCCTTTGATGAACTTGGGCTTCCCTGGTGGTTCAGACACTCAAGAATCTGCTTGCAGTACAGGAGACCCGGGTTCAATCTCTGGGTCAGGAAGATCCCCTGGAGAACAGAGTGATGAACTTAATGGCAACTTGGCCTCTGTGAACTCTCAGGGGTGATGGGAAATAACACACTGTGTATTTTGAGACTCAAGGAGCTTTTCTTCTGAGCATCTTGAAGTGTTTTGATTGTCTCTGGGAGCAAGTGATGTAGAATCTTCAGAAAGCATAGCTCCTAGGATCGTGGCTACTGACAGAAAGGTTATGGTGGATACCAAGGTCTTCCCAGGCCTCTTGTCTCTCCTTAGTCCTCCTTCACTCAACAAGTGGCATTGCCTTGCTCCCTCGTTCACCTGCCCCCTAGTTAGTGCTGTGCTAGACCGAGGAGAGAAAGCAGGAAACAAGATAGACTCAGCCCAGCCCCTGGGGGTGGGGGTGGGGCTGGCATTCCAGAAGGGGCACAGATACACAGTCAAGTCAGGAAGTAAGTCACCAAAATGAATGGAGATCTGCTCCATTAGGTGAAGGCTGGGGATGTGGTTGGAAAGTGCGCTTAAGAAAGAGCGGTCAAGGAGGCAGGCAGCACTGGGGAGCTGACGTTTGAGCTGAGAGGTCAAGGATGAAAGGGAGCAGCTCAGATGAGCTGGCCAGGGGGAGCTGGCCAGCTCTCCCAAGGGGAGAACGAATTTGCTCGCGTCCTGGGAGTCCTGATGAGCAAGGGGTGGGGTTGGGGGTGAGATGGGGGTGAGAGCAGGGCAGGGGTGACTCAGGCAAGTTGGATTTTATTCTACGATAAGTGGGAAATCATTGAAGGATTTTAAGCAAGGGCATTAAGTATGATTAGGCTCCAGTACTCTTGCCTGGAAAATCCCATGGACGGAGGAGCCTGCTAGGCTGCAGTCCATGGGGTTGCTAGGAGTCGGACACGACTAAGCGACTTTACTTTCACTTTTCACTTTCATGCATTGGAGAAGGAAATGGCAACCCACTCCAGTGTTCTTGCCTGGAGAATCCCAGGGACAGGGGAGCCTGGTGGGCTGCCATCTCTGGGGTCGCACAGAATCGGACACGACTGAAGCAACTTAGCAGCAGCAGCAGCAGGCTGATACAGATTTATATTTAAATAGATGGAAAGATAGGTGACAGGCAGCTAGGCAGATAGACAGATAGATAATAGACAGATTATAGATAGATAGATAATTGGTAGATAGACAGATGATAGATAGAGGTAGACAGATGATGGAGAGACAGAGATGATTGATAGATGATAGAGACAGTGATAAATGATAGATCATAGACACAAGTGATAGATGATAGAGAGACAGATAGACAGATAGATGACAGATAGAGATATAAATGACTGTTTCTGATTTGGTTCTGATGAAATACTGGCGGTTTATGTCAGGGTGGTGATGGTGTGAGTGACGTGGACATGTCTCACATTTCATCCTTGATTTCTGACCGGTGGGCTCTGGGGCCACGGTGAGCATCGGGGCCCGATTGTACACCTGTCCGCTTCGGCAGGGATGGCTGGTCCGCAGGGTGACGCCAGGCGCGGGTCTGTCCCCACGTGGTGTCCACCGGGCATTCCCCATCCTTCCCGCCGAGGTCCCTGGGAACCACCCCTCTTCCCCTGGGCTCCGCCGCCGGAGGTCACCGGTGTGGCCAGCATCCCCGCAGCCTCGGTGGAGCTCCAGTCCACATCTTCCCTGATAACCTTGTGTCTAAATGGTGGTGTCACGGAAGGGCGTGTTTCGGGATTAGCATTTGAAAAGAAGCCTCCTTGCTTTCAGTTTGAGCTGACATGGTCCCTTTTCCTCTGTGGAGATGAAATTTATTAATCATAATAAAACCATCGGATTCTGAAGGTAGAGGTCACCCTGAGGAGCAAAAAGGAGCTTGCTCATTTATGAGGACCAGTTCGACGCTGCTCTCCTTTTCTTCTGCCCTGGAAGGGAACGCTGCCAAACTGCTAGCTTGATTTTTCTTTGGAGGCTGACGCCCAGCCCAGAGTTATCGATGAATGACCATTAAAGGATGTGAGAGGAAAAGTGGGGGGTTACCTTTTCACATTCAGACCACCACTCTGTTGTCTCCTCAAAACGGGACATTTTTGCCACAGCAAAATCAGTCCCCAAATTAAAAAAAAAAAAATAAAACTACTAATCATTGCTCTGAATTAGCATCTTCACCGCTTGTTTTGGAGGAACACCACGCTGTGGCATCATTTAGTAAATATCCAAGCATTTTTAGTTCACTTTTGCAATTTATAGCCAGTTCCTATAACCAGCTTTGCCAGTCGAAAATACATTAAAAATAATCCTATTACTTTTTTTTTTCCCTCCAGATCCATGACTTTATTTTCTCATGAAATGAAAATCAACACCAAAGTCATCCATCATGTTCTTTTCTCCCTATTAGTAGCTGCTTCTAATTAGGGGTAAACGCCCCAGTTTCATGAGTAACCTCCATGAATAAAAGATTTATTTCAAAAAGTCATCATTCTTCTTGCTTTAACACACCCTGTCTTGGACATACATCTGCTTTTTTTTTCCTCCCTGAGAGAGGGGGAATCTTTGATTAAAGGCAGTTTCAGTGAGTCAAAGTCATAAAGGATGTCCCAAGGAATGAAAGCAAGAAGGGCTTACCTATTTGTTAGTTTCACTGAGAGATTCATCTCAGAAAAGAAACTCCTGTTCATTTTTGGGGATCAGGAGAATGCTGAATGTTGACGCTTTTGAGGATCAGGCGGAAGACTCGTGTAGATGATTTGAGCTCAGTGACCTTTGAAACAAGCAGAGGGCTTGGGAGTAAAGCATGTCCAATGAAAGCTTAGTATTTTGTTGTCCAGGCACTAAGTCGTGTCTGACTCCTTGCGATCCCATGGACTGCAGCACACCAGGCTTCCCTGTCCTTCACTATCTCCCAGAGTTTGCTCAAACTCATGTCCATTGATTTGATGATGCCATCCAGCCATCTCATTTTCTCTGTTGCTCCCCTTCTCCTCCTGTCTCAATCTTTCCCAGAATCAGGAGGTTAGTATAATCATTTTTTTTTCCCCAATCTGGAGTCTAACTCAGAGCCTGAGAGTTAGAAGGTTTTCCCCCTGGTTCTTCCTTCTCAGGCTTTATGATGTGAGATCCATCTAGTGCATTCTTATCCATCAAGTATGAGAAGGAAGATTAGAAGACAAGTAGGGAAAGAGGGGAGGAGAAGAATAAAGTCAATGCAAATTCGACCCCAAGGTTGATAGTATAGACCAATGACTTCTTCCTGGCTTGTTCCTTCCTTCTTTAAAGGAGTGTTCAAGATTCAAAAGCCATTGATAATTCACACCTACCCCATCTAGTGGCTGGTTTACCCCTCCCCTAGCCACTGTGAATGTTGGTCACCAATGGTACCCAACTGCCTCTTTCTGCAGAGACTTACCCTCTCCCGAAGAATCACTGCAACTAGGAAGTTTATCCTCTCCCCTTCTAGGAAGTCTACAGCTAATGCTTATAACTAACAAGAGCATTAAAAAAGCCAACCCACTTGCCTCCAGCTGGGATCAACTTTGGGGTGCAACTCAGGATTAGGGAGAAGTTAGTTTTCAGCTCAGAACTGATACACCCTTGGTTCTCTATTTTCCCTTTCTCTGAGCTGCTTGCCTCTCCCTCCTCTTAAACGTACCGCCCCCAACAAATCAGGAGTGGAAGAATCTCCATTTCAGGCTTTGCTTCCAGAGACCGTCACCTAACCTCGCCTGCATCTCAGCTGTGATCATTACCAAAACAGCAGCGTTCAAACTCTAACAAGATATCTGGCAGGCCATTCAAGGAAGGGTATCTGGAACCATGGAAAGAGCATGAGAGTTGCCCTGAGATATTCAAGGATTAGCTCTGACTCTGTCTAGCTCTGTGACTTTGAGCAAATGACCCAGTCTCTCCGAGCTCTAATATCTGATGAGTTGCATTGTTCATCCAATGTATTAGGTGTCCATCTCTTCTACATTTTTCTTCTAAAGCCTGTGCTGGGCATTAGGGCAGTGGAAGGAGGATGGTAGAGACAGGAGGAAAAAATCCTCAGATATGAGGAAATGTCATCAAGAAATATTGTTCAAGGGACTTCCTGGTGGTCCAGTGGTTAAGACTTCGCCTTCCAATGCAGGTTCCATTCCTGGTCAGGGAGTTAAGATCCCACATGCCTCCTGGCCAAAAAACCAAAACATAATACAAAAGCAATATTGTAACAAATTCAATAAAGACTTTAAAAATGATCCATATAAAAAAAAAAAACTATTTAAAAAAAAAAGAGAACTATTGTTTAAAATGTATCGCTTCCTGGAACCTGGCTAGAGATTGATGAGATAGAAGTTCTGGGGTGATAGACTCAAAAATCAAATCAGGCTCTAATTCTTGAGTGGGGAGGGAGGTCCCACAAAGCCTTCAAGGAGGCTTCTGTTTGAATACATCTGTTCTTTCCCATTCTGACATGTTCGGCCCTAACTGTAAAGACTGGGTCCTTTTTGGCCCACCCTGTCTCACTTGATTGGTGACAACTTTGTTAGGAAAAGAGGACAATCTATCTTGATTATAATGGGTCCTCTGTGGTTCCTGGCTTTCTTAAAACCACTCTTTCAAGCTGTTGCCTGCCTCCAACCCAGTGTAGAAAGGGTTGTTTGAGAGAGAGAGGAAACACACACACACACACACACACCACGTACTTTTATCACCAGCGATGTTAAGTGGACACAGGAATGCTTGTATAGGATGGACTTTTCTCATGTTTCGTGGCCGATTGGAATGTGTTTCTTATTTCTCAAGATGGATAGGGCCCCTCCACACTGTCTTGGTATTTTGTGTTTTACGGTTGTTATTGTTACTTCGTTAATCACATATTATGGCTTAATCTTCCCTTCTGTCTTCCTTCTAGTTACGGACGAGTTTATGCTACCGACCCCTACCACCACACACTTGCTCCAGCCCCCACCTACGGCGTTGGTGCCATGGTGAGTACCACTTCCTCCTCTTCCTAGCTTCCTCCTTGCCCCCCTCCCCCGGCCCCCGGCCGCCCCTCCCCCCAGCTGGGATCTCAGGATGGGTTGACGGCTGACGTCCTCTCACTTTCCCTTAATTGAATTTGTCTCTTGTGCTAACAGCAGCTAAAAAATGCCACATTAATCCTCCCAGTAAACTTGATAAATGTCTTAATTTCTTGGCAATGTCGTGCATGTAAGTTATTATATTTCTCATTTTGCAAGTCTCACCTAGCCAAGCACTTACCTTAATGGAATAATTAGTCATGTTGATAATGAAATCCATCACTAACGGAATGCAGTGTCAATGCAGAACTTTTTGTTTTCTTTTTTTTTTCCCTCCCTCCCTTGCCGCTCATTCACATAGCCCCAAGGTTCCAGCCCCACCACAGACCTCAGAGGAGCTAAGCTGCACAGTTCCAGGCCTCTGCTGTCAGGCAGCTGAGAATCTGACTGCCTCTCCTCCCCTATTACAATTCATGTTTAAAGTCATAGTCGCCCAGGAAAGAAAATAGAGAGAGAGGCACGCTTTGTGTGTGTGCCTAGTACATAAGGAATTAGAAGGAAGCAGTTTGGGAGTTGTCTTTTCTTTCTTTTTTTTTTGGTGGGAGTGGGGCTGGGTTTTTGTTTTGGGAGGGGTTTGGGGGGAGGGCCAACACTGGGAGTTGAAGGGGGGGGGATGGTGAATTTGCCTGTACTTGTTCAAACTTCTATGCACTAAAAGCGTACAGTAAGACGTGCCCATCACGTGAGAGCGTATGCAATCATTACAAAGCTTTTTGGCATGCAGATTTCTGCTTGAGATCAAGATGATCAGTTCTTCTCCTAAAGATAAAGCCCCAGAGGCATTCATTGGCATCGCCAAAACTTTTCACAAAAGGAGATAGTTAAGTGCCGTCTAAAACCACGGCTAGGCAATTCCCTGGAGCTTGGCGGTAGACATTCCGCCATAATTGGGAAACCTATCATTTTTTGCACAAGCTCAATGACATCCAGTAATTCATCTGCACAACTCCCCTCTCAAGAGCACCTTCCATACAGATTGTTCAGCTGAGTCAAGTAAAGAGTGGACTTACATGTTCGTCCTGCTTTCGCTGTTCAGCCACTCCACTTCAACACCCAGTTCGCTGGGGGAAAGTGTTGACCAAGAGGGTTGAGTGATGACATTCAATAAGTCCTCTGCATGCAACATCTTGAGTGTAGACAGAGCCTTTCCCAACAGAGCACATTATTATCAGTGACTCAGACGGCCAACCCTAAGAGACAGCATCAATCCTTCAGCGGCCCATTTGTTTCAGAGTCCTTTTTAGCTGCTGGGGCTGGCCACCCGAATTTGGTTCTACAGAGAATTTTTGTTATAAGGAGCTATGAGGGGAGGAGGTCAGGATTGGTCCTATCTTCAATTCTCCAATAAGTGGACCCAGGATGGGTAGGGGACGCCTCCATATTGGTTGTTTCTGAGTGTCTATTTTTTCAAACACTAGTCCTTTTTTTTTTTTGATGATCCACATGTTCTGAAAGGAAAATGTAAAAAACACACCCCTTACATTGCTTTGTTTCAGAATGCTTTTGCATCCTTGACACACAGTATTGTTAGTAACTCAAACAAGCCAACAATAAGAGACAGCATCAATCCTTCAGCGGCCCATTTGTTTCAGAGTCCTTTAGAGCTCCCAGGACTGGCCGCCCGAAGTTGGTTCTACAGGGATTT